>NC_064921.1:821719405-822041071 GCF_023897955.1 Schistocerca gregaria | reverse complement strand
ACTAGACGGTAAATACCACTGTTCGATGGTGTCCGCGTTGTTACTTCGTGCCAGGAAGGGTTCTCAACAACGGAAGTGTCCAGGTGTCTCGGAGTGAACCAAAGCGATGTTGCTCGAACATGGAGGAGATAGAGAGAGACAGGAACTGTCGATGACATGCCTCGCTCAGCCGCCCAAGGGCTATTACTGCAGTGGATGACTGCTAAGTACTGATTATGGCTGGGAGGAACTCTCACAGTAACGCCACCATGTTGAATAATGCTTTCCGTGCAGGCAGAGGACGTCGTGCTACAACTCAAACTGTGTGCAGTAGGCTGCATGATGCGGAACTTCACTCCCGACTTCCATGGCGAGGTGCATCTTTGTAACCACGACACCATGAAGCGCGGTATAGATCGGCCCAACAACGTGCTCAATGGACCGCTCAGGATTGGCATTACGTTCTCTTCACCGATGAGTGTCGGATATGCCTGCAACCAGACACTCTTCGGAGACGTGTTTGCAGGAAACCCGGCCAGCCTGAGCCCCTTAGACACATTCTCCAGCGAGTGCAGCAAGTTGGAGGTTCGCTGCCGTTTTGGGGTGACATTATGTGGGGCCGACGTATGTCGCTTGTGGTCATGGCTGTACGATACAGGAATGCCGTCCTCCGAACGGTAGCGCAATCATATCGGCAGCATATTGGCGAGACATTCATCTTCAGACATTGCTCGACTAGAGTGGTCAGCATGTTCTGCAGACATGAACACTATCGCAAATGCCTGGTATAGACTGAAAAGGGCTGTTTATGGAAGACGTGACCCACCAACATCCTGACGGATTTACACCGAACTGCAATTGAGGAGTGGGTCAATCTGTAGAACAGTGTCTTGACGAACTTGTGGATAGTATGCCACGACGAATACAGGTATGCATCAATGCAAGAGGAAATGCTAGTGGGTATTAGAAGTACCGGTGTGTACAGCTATATGGACAACTACCTCTGCAGGTCTCGCCGTATGGTGATACAACATGCAATTTGTGGTTTTCATAAGCAATAAAAAGAACGGAAATGCTGTTCATGATTATCTCTATGCCAGTTTTCTCTACACGTTACGAAACTCTCGGAACCGAGGTGATGCAAAACTTTTTTTGATGTGTGTAGACAGAAATAAATACACTGTTAAATCGATTATCTATTAAATATGGTTTCTGTGATAAAGATTACACATTCAGAATCAAAAATACAGCACAAGTTATCAACGGATATTAAACGGTGAAAAAATTTGTATGGTACAGAAGGTATTTCATCTGCATTTTTGGTGTACATATGCCATATATTCTTTGAGCTTTTTCCTAAGGTAAAAAAGAATCGGGTAATGTCCGACGAATACAAAAGGAAATGCAGATGTGTAAATGCATTCAATTTTGTTTACATAAAATTTGTTAATAATTCATTAAGCTTATCATTAATTGTCATAATTAAGTGAGGGCATTTAATTAGCATGACAGCACTGTTTCATTATAACTCAGCCTGCCTGTGTGGGCGAGCGGTTATAGGCGCTTCAGTCTGGAATCGCGTGACCGCTACCATCGCAGGTTCGAATTCTGTCTCGGGCATGGATATGTGTGATGTCCTTAGGTTAGTTGCGTTTAAGTAGTTCTAAGTTCTAAGGGACTGATGACCTAAGATGTTAAGTCCCATAGTGCTCCGAGCCATTTGAACCATTTGAACCATTCTAACTCAAATCATCAGAGTATACCATAACATTTAAAAAAATCAATACATTTGAAATGAAAACTCCAGTCACTGATGTACAAGAAAAAGTAAGGAATATAGTTAAAGGTATATAAAAAATGACTAAGAGAATAAGAAGCGAGACACGAAATCTCTTGTTACAATATTTACTTTAGACAATCTTTCGTAAATATCATAATTATTAACAGTTTCTCATAATGAGAGTTTGTGTGTTTCAAGCAAGCGTCCCGAGGAAACTTAAATGTCTACAACAAAGGTTTACAGAGGTTGTGCTGAAAAGGGAAACACTGCGTTCCACACGCCTATTTACAAAGGACGCCACATCGTTCCAAGAGCCCACAGCGGCTCAGTGCCGACCTGGCGTTGTTGCGTATGGCGCAGTGGCACGTTTGATTTCTCAGTTTGTGTTGTGACATTCCAGAACTTCCACCTGCTTTTCATGCTTCGGACACTCACTCCCGAGTAATCTAGAGGATTCCTCATATTTCTGTCAATGTGGGTAACTCAACGTTGTCCATATTCACACGCATACACAGCCCTGAAACTCACACATTTTCTGAGTGCATCGGTATTAGCTTACATAATACATGGGATGAAAGAATTTTTACAACATATTATTTACAAACTTACAGATGATGCAAATACCAGAGTGACATTTACACACATTGGTCACAGCTTCGGTTTCCCTTTCATTTCATTTGTTTCCAAGAACATTTACTCTTTATGCTAAATTTCCCGTTATACTTTTTTTAAAATTAGTTGATGATCGTCTGGTTCAAGAAATAAATTTGGAATGAATTTTCAAAATTATAATTTTAATTAGGTCGTCACTGGAAATTATTTCTCAGAATAATCAGTTCTTTACTGATCCAACTTCAGGTCAGCAATGTTACGAACACCTAACAGCTTGCCAGAATTAGGAAAAGCTAAACAGTAAGCATTCGTGTGAGGTATACTGGCAATCTTAAATGGTCCGGCATAAATAAATTTAAATTTTGGAATCTCAATATCAGTCTCGCTTGATTTGTCGTTCTCATTAACGAGAACGAGGCTGCCATTTGCGAACTTAGCAAACTGCGATATCGCGTCATGACGTCGTATTCGTGCGTCGGCTTTCTTTTTCATTACCTCTCGTAAAAGTTCTTTCTTCACCTAAATGTCAACATTACACTGAAGCGTCAAAGAAACTACTGTACTATGGGCATGCGTACTCTAAAACAGAGATATGTAAAGAGACAGAATACGGCGCTGCGGTTGGCAGCGGCTATGCAAGACAACGAGTATCTGGCGCAGTTGTTAGACCGGCTACTGCTGCACTGGCAGATTGTCAAGATTTAAGTGAGATTGAACGTCGTGTTATAGTCGGAGAAACAGCGATGGGGCAAAGTGTCTCCGAGGTAGCGATGAAGTGCGGATTTTTTCTACAACCATTCCATGAGTGAGCCATGAATATCAGGAACTCGGTATAACATTAAATCTCCGACATCGCTGCGGCCGGAGAAAGATCCTGCAAGAGCGGGACCAACGACAACTGAGGTAAACTGTTCAGGGCGACAGAATTGCAAGACATCCGCAAATTGCGGCAGATTTCAATGCTGGGCCATCAACAAGCGTCAGCAAGCGAACCATTCAACGAAAGACACAAGCGCTTTCAACTACTCAACTGCTACAGTGTGCCATGCAGTTATCTGTGGCATACTCCCATTATCCTTGGTCGCTGGCTGTACCCAGCCTTGAGGTGATGGTCTAGGCATCGGCCCTTCGTAAACATAAAATGATGTAAAGCCAATTAAACAGTATGAGGTAACTGAGGACCATACCAAGTACAAACTGTTTGTTCATCTAAAATGTTGCTGCACTGCACTGCCCCTCATGCTGCACCTTCTGTTGTGGGGCAGCTGCTCTAGTGACCTCACACAAAGAAGGCCCACCCCAGAGTGTGGTCACCTTTCTGAACGTGAAAACACTTCGCTGTAACAATATTATTTAATGTCAAATCACTTCTTGTATGAGAGCATCTTTTAAAAAGGAAAACACACTCAGTATAGATTTTACGTTTGCTACAGGATACAATGCGCATCTTATTATTTTGCGACACCTAACGAAGTGAAAAGAAATGCAGCACCGCCATCGAGAGGCCTATACAAGTATACCTTGCATGAAACTGAGGAAAAAATACTTCCTCTACATTGCTGCGATAATTACTGATCACCGCAGAATGTCCTCATATCGAAACCATCATTGTTGTATTTTTTTGTTGATGTAACACTTCCAAGCAGGATACAACTACAGCTTTGTGCACTGCCACTTTTTCTACTATGTCCTCAAGGTCTGTGTGACGTGCTAAACGCAATGCCCACTACTCAAACAGTTCATACAGCCATAATCATTCGCTCTCAGCAGCAGTCATGTGTATCATAAAACCTATTTACAGATACCTGGAAAATCCAGGATTACTGAAGTGTGCATGGTCAGACTCAAAATCCCAATGAGTCGTTAAATGCTCTTACACGGACTCCCTTGCCAAAAAATGTTTTTGTTGGAATGAAGACACTAAATTGGGGGCTCAGTGATGTTGTTATTGTTTTTAGAGATGGCAAAATTGGTACGGTGAAAGTGCTACAGTATGTAGAATTTAATGCTGTAGAAAACTGCATCAGAGAACCTGAAAAGTTGACAAGAGTATGATACACACTATGGTGCAGGATGCTTCTCAGTGACTAAAAATAAAAAAATAGCATATATTGAGTTACCGTCTTTCGAAATTTCAGAAGCCGTTTATGAGAATTTACGTTTTCTGTTGCATTTTTCATTAATCTCAAAAATCACTTTGAATGGAGTATTCCAATTTCAAGGAGTAATAACAATATATATATATATATATATATATATATATATATATATATATATATATATATATATATATATATACACTCCTGGAAATTGAAATAAGAACACCGTGAATTCATTGTCCAAGGAAGGGGAAACTTTATTGACACATTCGTGGGGTCAGATACATCACATGATCACACTGACAGAACCACAGGCACATAGACACAGGCAACAGAGCATGCACAATGTCGGCACTAGTACAGTGTATATCCACCTTTCGCAGCAATGCAGGCTGCTATTCTCCCATGGAGACGATCGTAGAGATGCTGGATGTAGTCCTGTGGAACGGCTTGCCATGCCATTTCCACCTGGCGCCTCAGTTGGACCAGCGTTCGTGCTGGACGTGCAGACCGCGTGAGACGACGCTTCATCCAGTCCCAAACATGCTGAATGGGGGACAGATCCGGAGATCTTGCTGGCCAGGGTAGTTGACTTACACTTTCTAGAGCACGTTGGGTGGCACGGGATACATGCGGACGTGCATTGTCCAGTTGGAACAGCAAGTTCCCTTGCCGGTCTAGGAATGGTAGAACGATGGGTTCGATGACGGTTTGGATGTACCGTGCACTATTCAGTGTCCCCTCGACGATCACCAGAGGTGTACGGCCAGTGTAGGAGATCGCTCCCCACACCATGATGCCGGGTGTTGGCCCTTTGTGCCTCGGTCATAGGCCGTCCTCATTGTGGCGCTCACCTGCACGGCGCCAAACACGCATACGACCATCATTGGCACCAAGGCAGAAGAGACTCTCATCGCTGAAGACGACACGTCTCCATTCGTCCCTCCATTCACGCCTGTCGCGACACCACCGGAGGCAGGCTGCACGATGTTGGGGCGTGAGCGGAAGACGGCCTAACGGTGTGCGGGACCGTAGCCCAGCTTCATGGAGACGGTTGCGAATGGTCCTCGCCGATACCCCAGGAGCAACAGTGTCCCTAATTTGCTGGGAAGTGGCGGTGCGGTCCCCTACGGCACTGCGTAGGATCCTACGGTCTTTGCGTGCATCCGTGCGTCGCTGCGGTCTGGTCCCAGGTCGACGGACACGTGCACCTTCCGTAGACCACTGGCGACAACATCGATGTACTGTGGAGACCTCACGTGCAACGTGTTGAGCAATTCGGCGGTACGTCCACCCGGCCTCCCGCATGCCCACTATACGCCCTCGCTCAAAGTCCGTCAACTGCACATACGGTTCACGTCCACGCTGTCGCGGCATGCTACCAGTGTTAAAGACTGCGATGGAGCTCCGTATGCCACGGCAAACTGGCTTACACTGACGGCGGTGGTGCACAAATGCTGCGCAGCTAACGCCATTCGACGGCCAACACCGCGGTTCCTGGTGTGTCCGCTGTGCCGTGCGTGTGATCATTGCTTGTACAGCTCTCTCGCAGTGTCCGGAGCAAGTATGGTGAGTCAGACACACCGGTGTCAATGTGTTCTTTTTTCCATTTCTACTGAGTCTACTGAACTAACAGAAGAACATAATGTTATGTACAGTTAAAATTATTTAGGATAACGTACAAAAAAGTACACAAAATTTTAACTGTGTAATTAAAAAATTGTTTTCTCGAAGGCAGTGGCTGAAATGCAATAATTGTAGTTCAGTAAACTCAGAAGATACAGTTTAATGTCCTGTAGAAGTTTCATGTCAATGGCAACAGGGGTTCTGGAAACACATTGAGCCAAGTCACTAAATTTTACGTTGTTGGGATATGGTCTTATAACTCCCCTCAAAAAGACATATAAAAACCATTAATTTCATAAGAGAGAGACAGCAGTGTCCTGTCTGCGCTCTAGTTGGTTTGTAAGCTGCTCGAGCAGTGGTTATACACTGACGATGCCTTCCTAGGTCACCAGAGTAATGCAAAACGAAGTAGTTTTATCATTTTAAAGTTTGTCGAATTAGTGATTGGGATAGGAAACTTGCAGGGTATCTATCCGATGTCACACAAATATATCGTGCATTGGAGTGTTAAGAGCGTTGCATTACACATGATTAATACTTCAGAAACCATGTGTCTTTAACAATATAGCATTTTTAGGGGCAGAACGTTGTAGCTACAAAAATGCGTGTTTATGCCCTATAATCATTTCTCTCATACTTGTACCTTCCTGGTAGTGACTCCAGACAGTGTAATAATACTTCAGAATTGATAGCACAGTTGATATACATGAAATGTTTCAAATTTCTCTGTCTGGAGCTCCATCGTGTATAAACCACACGTTTATTCTTAACCATCCGTTATATCATTGAAACACTCTCAGGTCTACTATACACCGATAAGAGGTGCTACCCTCCTCGATTTGCATTGATCTGGAGACATCTTTGCATTTGGATGGATGCCGTGTGTAAGACTGATGCGGAACAGTCTTTACTGAATGGCAGTTCCAGACACAGCTCGCCCTGTTTCTTCACGAGAGGTGGAATGTAGTAGGTGTCAGCTGCAGATTCACAGGATAATATTAAAACCATGTGGTCAGTTGTGAACAAAGTGTCTGGTCAGTAGCACAAGGTCGACGATATCAAGTCATTTCGCAGTAAAAATATTTCTGTTACTGATAAATCAGATATATGTAAAGTATTTAACAATCTTTTCTGAGCACTGCTGGTGAATTAAATAAAAAATTAGTTTATACAGGAAATCATATAACTTTCTTGGGAAATGCATTTCCGAGATTGATGTCTGAAATACTCCTCTGTGATACAGACACGAGAGAGATTGAGTCAATAATTAAATCATTGAAGAGTAAGTACTCTCATGGTTATGATGGAGTGTCTAGCAGAATATTAAAGTACTGTGCTGCACATGTTAGCCCTGTATTTAGCCATATTTGTAATGTTTCCTTTAGGACTGGTCAGTTTCCTGAGCGATTAAAGTACTCAGTAGTAAAGCCACTTTATAAAAAGGTAGATAGAAATCATGTAGATAATTTTAGACCTATTTCTACGCCATCATTGCCGGCTTGTGTGGCCGAGCGGTTCTATGCGCTTTACTCTGGTACCGCTCGACCGCTATGGTCACAGGTTCGAATCATGCCTCCGGCATTGTTGTGTGTTATGTCCTTGGATTAGTTAGGTTTACGTAGTTCTAAATTCTAGGGGACAGATGACTTCATATTAGGTCCCACAGTGTTCAGAGCCATTTGAACCAATTTTTTATGACATCAGTGTTAGCTACATTTATTGAAAAGGCTTGTATGTAAGGATAATTGATCATTTTATATCACACGATTATGTATCACATGTACAGTTCAGCATTAGAAGTCGTTTAACAACTGAAAATGCTATATTCTCTTTTCTCTGTGAGATAATAGATGGGCTAAACAAAAGGTTTCGAACGCTTGAAATATTTTTTGATTTAACTAAAGCATTTGATCGTGTTGATCAGAAAATATTGCTCCAGAAATTGGAGCAATTTGGAAAACAGGGAGTAGCTCATAACTGGTTCACCTCTTACTTTATCAACAGGCGGCGAAAGTCACTAATCACAATGTTGATAAAGGCTGTGATGTGGAGTCTAAGTGGGGTACTGTCAAGTGGGGAATGCCCCAGGGATCAGTGTTGAGGCCACTCCTGTTCCTTATTTATATAAATGAAATCCCCTCTAGTATTACACATAACTCTAAAATTTTTCTGTTTGCTGATGACACTAGCTTGGTAGTAAGGGATGTTGTACGCAACATTGGCTCGGTTTCAAATAGTGCAGTACCTGACGTAAGTTCATGGCTTGTAGAAAAATAAACTAATGCTAAATCACAGAGAGACTCAGTTTTTACACTTTCTAACACACATTTCACCAAAATCTGACCACCAGTATGATAACAGTACCTTTTTTATGATTACTGCCTCACATGTGCTGTGAAAACACCTTCCAGCGAGGGTCAACACTAGAACAGTAATCATGGACATGACTGAAAAATGAGGGAACAATGCTCTTCGAAACAGAACGCTGATATATCCGCTATCCCATCATTGTGGAAGATGAGATTAACTGTATGGGTTACCACCTTCAGTTGTTGGAAATGTTCTACAATGCCGCCAGCTCTTCCAATTTCAAATTGTTGCGATGTATTCCCGACTTTTGTCATTGGGTAACATCACATGTTCATTTTATTTCTACCAACCTGCACGTGGTGGTAGCTGCATAGTTACACCATGCTGTGTTCAGCGTTCTGTAAGAGCCAATGGACTGAAACGTAATAATGTCGGTGTAGCACGTGACACAGACCTTGAGGACATAGTAGAAAAAGGGGCAGTGCACAAAGCTGTAGTTGTATACTGCTTGGAACTGTTACACCAACAAAAAAGATAAAACAATGATGGTTTCGATATGAGGACATTCTGCGATGATCAGTAATTATCGCAGCAATGTAGTAGAAGTATTTTTTCCTCAGTTTTATGCAAGGTACACTTGTATAGGCCTCTCGATGGCGGTGCTGCATTTCTTTTCACTTCGTTAGGTGTCGCAAAATAATAAGATGCCCATTGTATCCAGTAGCAAACGTAAAATCTATACTGAGTGTGTTTTCCTTGTTAAAAGATGCTCTCATACAAGAAGTGATTTGACGTTAAATACTATTGTTACAGTGAAGCGTTTTCACGTTCAGAAAGGTGACCACTCTCTGGAGTGGGCATTCTTTGTGTGAGGTCACTAGAGCAGCTGCCCCACAACCTAAGGTGCAGCATGAGGGGCAGTGCAGTGCAGCAACATTTTAGATGAACAAACAGTTTGTACTTGGCATGGTCCTCAGTTACCTCATACTGTTTAATTGGCTTTACATCATTTTATGTTTGCGAAGGGCCGATGCCTAGACCATCACCTCAAGGCTGGGTACAGCCAGCGACCAAGGAGAATGGGAGTATGCCACAGATAACTGCATATCACACTGTAGCAGTTGAGTAGTTGAAAGAGCTTGTGTCCCCCCCCCCCCCCCCCCCCACTGCGCAATGGTGAAAGGAGGGGTGAGAGAGGTAGGAGAGTGAATTATGGAAGGTGGGAGTGCCTATAATTTGGTACTTCTTAGCTGTACCATGAGGAAAATGCATGTTCAACTGCCACCCCTCTGCCATCTTTCGAAACTACATTTTCCCCCATTTATTATGAGTGCTGGTTTTTTTATCACGACGAATTCACTGTGTAATTGAAACAGTGAAGCCTTTTCCATCAGCTGCAGTAGCATATATTGGCTTCAATTACCTGGGCTGTAGTGTGATTGTCGAGTAGGCATCTGTAGCGCGTTCTGACGCCAAAGAGCGATAGATACAGTGCTCAGCTGCAAGCTTACAAGTAATACATTTATTAAACTCCTCTCTTCCCCCCATGAATCATGGACTTTGCCGTTGGTGGGGAGGCTTACGTGCCTCAGCGATACAGATAGCCGTACCGTAGGTGTAACCACAATGGAGGGGTATCTGTTGGGAGGCCAGACAAACGTGTGGCTCCTGAAGAGGGGCAGCAGCCATTTCAGTAGCTGCAGGGGCAACAGTGTGGATTATTGACTGATCTGGCATTGTAACACTAACCAAAACGGCATTGCTGTGCTGGTACTGCGAACGGTTGAAAGCTAGGGGAAACTACGCCCGTAATTTTTCCCGAGGACATGCAGCTCTACTGTATGGTTAATGATGATGGCGTCCTCTTGGGTAAAATATTCCGGAGGTAAAATAGTCCCCTATTCGCATCTCCGGGCGGGGACTACTCAAGAGGACGTCGTTATCAAGAGAAAGCGTGGAATGTCAGATCCCTTAATCGGTCAGGTAGGTTAGAAAATTTAAAAAGGGAAATGGATAGGTTAAAGTTAGATATAGTGGGAATTAGTGAAGTTCGGTGGCTGGAGGAACAAGACTTTTGGTCAGGCGAATAAAGGGTTATAAATACAAAGTCAAATAGGGGTAATGCAGGAGTAGGTTTAATACTGAATAAAAAAATAGGAGGGCGAATAAGCTACTACAAACAGCATAGTGAACGCATTATTGTGGACAAGATAGACACGAAGCCCACGCCTACTACAGTAGTACAAGTTTATAAGCCAACTAGCTCTGCAGATGAAGAATTTGAAGAAATGTATGATGAAACAAAAGAAATTATTCAGATAGTGAAAGGAGACGAAAATGTAATAGTTATGGGTGACTGGAATTCGGTAGTAGGAAAAGGGTGAGAGGGAAACATAGTTGGTGAATATGGATTGGCGGTAAGAAATGAAAGAGGAAGCCACCTGTTACAATTCTGCACAGAGCACAACTTAATCATAGCTAACAGTTGGTTCAACAATCATAAAAGAATGTTGTATACATGGAAGAAGCCTGGAGATACTGACAGGTTTCGGATAGATTATGTAATAGTTAGACAGAGATTTAGGAACCAGGTTTTAAATTGAAGGCATTTCCAGGGGCAGATGTGGACCCTGACATCAATCTATTGGTTATGAACTGTAGATTAAAACTGAAGCAACTGCAAAATCGTGGGAATTTAAGGAGATGGGACCTGGATAAACGGAAAGAATCAGAGGTTGTACAGAGTTTCAGGGAGAGTATAATGGAACAAATGACAGGAATAGAGAAACAAATACAGTAGAAGAAGAGTGGGTAGCTTTGAAGGATGAAGTAGTGAGGACAGCAGAGGATCACGTAGGTAAAATGACGAAGGCTAGTAGAAATCCTTGGGTAACGGAAGAAATACTGAATTTAATTGATGAAAGGAGAAAATATAAAAATGCAGTAAATGAAGCAGGCAAAAAGGAATACAAACGTATCAAAAACGAGATAGACAGGAAGTGCAAAATGGCTAGCTAGAGGACAAATATAAGGATGTAGAGGCTTATCTCACTAGGGGTAAGATAGATACTGCCTACAGGAAAATTAAAGAGACCTTTGGAGAAAAGAGAACAATTTGTATGAAAATCAAGAGCTCAGATCGAAACCCAGTTCTAAGCAAAGAAGGGAAAGCAGAAAGGTGGAAGGACTATAGAGGGGCGGAGTTCTTGAGGACAATATTATGGAAATGGAAGAGGATGTAGATGAAGATTAAATGGGAGATATGATACTGCGTGAAGAGTTTGACAGAGCACTGAAAGACCTGGGTCGAAACAAGGCCCCGGGAGTAGACAACATTCCATTAGAACTACTGACAGCCTTAGGAGAGCC
Organism: Schistocerca gregaria; assembly: GCF_023897955.1. Classification (NCBI taxonomy): domain Eukaryota; kingdom Metazoa; phylum Arthropoda; class Insecta; order Orthoptera; family Acrididae; genus Schistocerca; species Schistocerca gregaria. The sequence goes on along the minus strand of NC_064921.1, from coordinate 822,029,296 downwards.
AGTCCTGAGAAAACTCTACTTTCTAGTGAGCAAGATGTATGAGACAGGCGAAATACCCTCAGACTTCAAGAATAATATAATAATTCCAATCCCAAAGAAAGCAGGTGTTGACAGATGTGAAAACTACCGAACTATCATTTTAATAAGTCACGGCTGCAAAATACTAACGCGAATTCTTTACAGACGAATGGAAAAACTCATAGAAGCCGACCTCGGGGAAGATCAGTTTGGATTCCGTAGAAATATCGCAACATGTGAGGCAATACTGACCCTACGACTTGTCTTAGAAGGAAGATTAAGGAAAGGCAAACCCACATTTCTTGCATTTGTAGACTTAGAGAAAGCTTTTGACAATGTTGACCGGAATACTCTCTTTCAGATTCTGAAGGTGGCACAGGTAAATTACAGGAAGCGAAAGGCTGTTTATAATTTATACAGAAAGCAGATGGCAGTCATAAAAGTCGGGGGCATGAAAGGGAAGCACTGGTTGGGAAGGGAGTGAGACAGGGTTGTAGCCTCTCCCCGATGTTATTCAATCTGTATATTGAGCAAGCAGTAAAGGAAACAAAAGAAAAATTCGGAGTAGGTATTAAAATCCATGGAGTAGAAATAAAAACCTTGAGGTTCGTCGATGACATTGTAATTCTGTCAGAGGCGACAAAGGACATGGAAGTGCAGTTGAACGGAATGGATAGCGTCTTGAGAGGAGGATATAAGTTGAACATCCACAATAGCAAAACGAGGATAATGGAATGTAGTCGAATTCAGTCGGGAGATGCTGAGGGTATTAGATTAGGAAATGAGACACTTAAACTAGTAAAGGAGTTTTGCTATTTGGTGAGCAAAATAACTGATGATGGTGGAAGTAGAGAGGATATAAAATGTAGACTGGCAATGGCAAGGAAAGCGTTTTTGAAAACGCGAAATTTGTTAACATCGAGGATAGATTTAAGTGTCAGAAAGTCATTTCTGAAAGTATTTGTATGGGGTGTAGCCATGTATGGAAGTGAAACATGGACGATAAATAGTTTAGACAAGAAGAGGATAGAAGCTTTCAAAATGTGGTGCTACAGAAGAATACTGAAGATTAGATGGGTAGATCACATACCTAATGAGGACGTATTGAATAGAATTGGAGAGAAGAGGTGTTCGTGGTACAACGTAACAGGAAGAAGGGACCGGTTGGTAGGACATGGTCTGAGGCATCAAGGGATCACCAATTTAGTCAATTTAGTATTGGAGGGCAGCGTGGACGGTAAAATCGTAGAAGGAGACCAAGAGATGAATACACTCAGCAGATTCAGAAGGTTGTAGGTTGCGGTAGGTACTGGGAAGCAAGAAGCTGCATGGGATAGAGTGGGATGAAGAGCTGCATCAAACCAGTCCCAGCACTGAAGACCAGAACAACAACAAACTCCTCTCTGTTGAGTGGTATTGTGAAATCTATCCCGAGAGAGATAACATCAGTTGAACGGAAATTTTTGAGTCCTATTGCTATTTTCTGCATTTCGTACGTAGTGCTATGCATATGGTTGTCTAATTAGGGCAGATCTCTACGATTAATTATATAATTAAGACCAATCTGTAGTTCAATTTCCCAAACAAATTAAATAAAGTATACTAACCTAAGCTTCCTCTCCTGCATCTGGACAGTTTCCTTGTGTTGAGGGTGCACTTGGGCTTTCTGTCCAAAAAGACCAGAGTTCGAGTCCTGGAAATAGCAACATCATTTTGAATTTCAGACCACTTCCTGGGTAAGGTGGGGGTGGGGTGTGATGTCAGGGTAGCGGTGGGATAAACTAATTGCCATCAAATTACGATATTTTTGCCATAATTCGAAATTGCCATCACATTTGCATTTACCACCAATCGGAATGGGTGTGGGGGATGCGTTGGTGAGCAACGTGCAGGCTGAGGAAAACACATGATGTCATCTAGGGATGTGGTGGGTTTGGGGTGGGGGTGTAGGTGGTAGTGGGTGGTGGGACTGTTATACGGGTGGGGGTGGGAGTAATAATTGATCAACTGAATAAATTTACATATCAATTTGATATCAAAAGTGCCCTGGGAGCCTCAGTACCCTACTGCTCATATGCTAGCATCTTAAGGGTCTTACAATTGCAGTTGCGATAACCTGAATAAAATCTCTGAACGCAGCTGAGACGTCCTGCTAAACCTCCAGGACAGGACAAGTAATAGGAATTGTGGAAGGGCCAGAATGAGCGACTGTCAGTTACACTCCAAACATAACACTTTATGTAGTTGTCCAAACATTACAGTGCTTGATTATCGACAGAAAACGACATTAACTCTTAAATGGCTGAAGGCCCATGAATTAAATACAACAGCTATAAATATTTTTTGAGACAGAGGGATCCAGGTTTTAACCTTAAATAGTATATAAGCCCAAGTGATGTAAGACATGATAAGTAAGAATCGAAAATTTTAAAGCATCTGAAGGTTCATTGTTTTAGAACAAGACAAGTACGATAAATTTTTAATAATCAGAAGGCCCACAGCTTTATCTTGAAAGAATGTAGTACATGATAAGTAAGAACCTTAAACCTTAAGGCGGCTGAAGGTCGATGCTTTAAAACAATACAATAAATTTTCATCATGCAAAAGGCCCAAGCTTTATCTTCAGACAATAAGACTTGCCCAGTTTAGAAAAACTTACTTTTATAACGGCTGAAGGCCTTTGATTTTAAAAACACAACTACAAGCATACAAATTCCAACCATCGGCTATGTGCCACTAAAAATACACACTTAAACGCCAACACGATAAGCAGTAAAGGCAACGGTGCTCAGAAGTTTCCAGGGGGCTCGGTCTGCCCTTGAAATCTTAACGTTCGCTTAGGCGAGACAAGAAGTCGGCCCAACTATACTCGATCCGCCGGCAACACAACCAAGAGACAGTCAGGGACCCACCGACATGACGACCTGCTAACCACCGACCAGAATACGAGAATTCCAAAGCCAAAAAGTTACAGACATAGCCGCCCACAACCAAAAGTACATTAAGCTGTCAAAAACAACACACCATGTTCAACAGTGACAACAGGTGAGGAAAGGACACTGCCTAATTTTACGTCAGCGACTTGGGCAGGTAACCGGAACACTAACGGCCAATAGGTGGAAAACTCCGTTGGTGAACTTTAATTTCAAACCGACAAATATAGTTCATTCCACCACACGGCGGCTAAATCTTCACCAACTCGAACACTCGCTGTTGCTCTCAGGAATACCACCAACAGAGAACCACCAACCAAGGGAACAAGGTGAACAGACGTGGCTTCGGTAGTTAGATCACCACTCAACTTTCATGTCCTGGGTCGGTGAGCCACGAACCTCGTGGCACTGGGAACACCCCCACATCCCCTGACACTGCACAGAGACCGACAGCGGGCCCGGCCGACTGCGCCACGCGGAGACTTGCTTGCTGATCCGCTCCAACTGACTTACTGGCTGCGCACCGTCAAGCCGGAAATATAAACACCAGACCGAAGATGGCATACGGTGCAAATGTCGATACACACCGCTGGTGCCACACGTAAAAATAGGAAGAACCACGGCATAACCGCAATAACCGCGGGAAACCAAACCCAGAGTAACAGCCAAGTTTTAAAGTAACGCATAAGCCGGGGTCAGCACGGTTCAGCAACGACTTAGACGTAGACGGTAGTGTGAAACAAACTGCAGCCAAATGTCCACTCTTTCTGTCGTTAAGTTTCTTTTAAGGAACGGGCAATACAGATACATAAAATGTGTACCTAACTTAATTGTCTGAACGTATTACAGTATAACAAATACGAGTATAATACTCCCGATGCTATAGTCAGTTCGTTCGATCAATGTCTCATGTAATGATCTTTTTGTGGCAGTTGCACCTGTTCTAGGACAGATTAAAACATTATTGAGCAACAAATATGTATGCTGAATTAAGGCCATTTTGTATGAAGTGTACAGCCAATTTATAAGTATTTCACTATTAGTTCTTTGAATCACCAGAGGACGAAAGCCACGTCGTAATTACATTTACCAAAGAAAAACAAACAAAACCTTAAAACAGTATTTTCTGTTAGGGAATAAAATTGTATTATAATTTCCGCAGTGAAATTTAAAACATTAGTAAAATACGTAAGATTAGAATGCCAGCTAACCATAAGTATTATACGAAGGTTAGAACGTAAATAGTGGCAACTATTTATTCACAACCGACGCAAAAGAGTTACATGTTTGCACCTGTTACTGTCCTTCAAAGTAGACACCAGCATTGTATGGAAACAGTTGCCAGCTATGTGGAAGGCGTAGTATACCGGTTAGCAGAGCCCGTTTGCTGTCACTATCAATAAAATTCTTTTGAGCTGTTGACAGCATTATCGATATATAAAACTGTACGACGTTTCGGCCACTACTGCACTCTCCGACGTTTCGGCCACTGCTTCAAACGAGCTTCCTCAGGAGGCGGAGAAAGTTGCTTTACGTAATTTGATGGGGCACTTGAGGATAGGAGAAGGGATGTTCGGCGTACGTTGTTAGTCTTTATACACTCCTGGAAATTGAAATAAGAACACCGTGACTTCATTGTCCCAGGAAGGGGAAACTTTATTGACACATTCCTGGGGTCAGATACATCACATGATCACACTGACAGAACCACAGGCACATAGACACAGGTAACAGAGCATGCACAATGTCGGCACTAGTACAGTGTATATCCACCTTTCGCAGCAATGCAGGCTGCTATTCTCCCATGGAGACGATCATAGAGATGCTGGATGTAGTCCTGTGGAACGGCTTGCCATGCCATTTCCACCTGGCGCCTCAGTTGGACCAGCGTTCGTGCTGGACATGCAGACCGCGTGAGACGACGCTTCATCCAGTCCCAAACATGCTCAATGGGGGACAGATCCGGAGATCTTGCTGGCCAGGGTAGTTGACTTACACCTTCTAGAGCACGTTGGGTGGCACGGGATACATGCGGACGTGCATTGTCCTGTTGGAACAGCAAGTTCCCTTGCCGGTCTAGGAATGGTAGAACGATGGGTTCGATGACGGTTTGGATGTACCGTGCACTATTCAGTGTCCCCTCGGCGATCACCAGAGCTGTACGGCCAGTGTAGGAGATCGCTCCCCACACCATGACGCCAAGTGTTGGCCCTGTGTGCCTCGGTCGTATGCAGTCCTGATTGTGGCGCTCACCTGCACGGCGCCAAACACGCATACGACCATCATTGGCACCAAGGCAGAAGCGACTCTCATCGCTGAAGACGACACGTCTCCATTCGTCCCTCCATTCATGCCTGTCGCGACACCACTGGAGGCGGGCTGCACGATGTTGGGGCGTAAGCGGAAGACGGCCTAACACCACCAGATAACGAAGGGACAGACGCTTGGTGCCATTTAGAGTAAAACCCTCGAAGGAACGTTAACTAAAATTCTATGAGACCTGATGCGATCTAAGTTTGTGGAGTACTTTATCTTGATTTTTAATATAAAATTTGTCTTGATCGCACGTCTATAAAAAGGTGCTCTGACTCGATTGCTAACTCATGATTTTCATGTTTAAAATAGAAAAAATATTAAACTTCCTGGCAGATTAAAACTGTGTGCCCGACCGAGACTCGAACTCGGGACCTTTGCCTTTCGCAGGCAAGTGCTCTACCAACTGAGCTACCGAAGCACGACTCACACCCGGTACTCACAGCTTTACTTCTGCCAGTATCCGTCTCCTACCTTCCAAACTTTACAGAAGTCGTGCTTCGGTAGCTCAGTTGGTAGAGCACTTGCCCACGAAAGGCAAAGGTCCCGAGTTCGAGTCTCGGTCGGGCACACAGTTTTAATCTGCCAGGAAGTTTCATATCAGCGCACAATCCGCTGCAGAGTGAAAATCTCATTCTAGAAAAAATATTGTTAGCAAAATACTTCTACCTACTTACAATATTTACACTATAAAAATAAAAGAAAAAGAATAGCATCAGAATTTCGTTACAGTAAGTAACTCGTCAAATGTAGTACAACCATGTACAGAGTCATAAAAATTACTCTGTGGTCTATGATGCTGCAATTTAACATAGAGACAAATGCGCAGCTGCTAGAGAGCAGAACGGCGTGCACGGTCTCATGATTAAAGTTATCGTATTAAAAAATCATACTATTGGAAGTTAAATTATGTGCAGTTAAGGGTTACATTTTAGCATGATTGTTTATGTTATCCTCATGTTGTAACCAATTGGAAACATACCACGGCATCAGTTGTAATTTTGTTTTTGAACGCTAGAACCGGTTTCATCCACCAGGGACGTTTCCCAATAGATTATGAACGCAGCGCAGTTGAGATACACAGAAAAGGAAAACAGCAACTCGTATTCTAATATGTAGGCTATTATTAACCAACTTGTGACAAAACATGTAAACTTACTCGTATGGTACACTGTGATGTATATTATAATTTTTAGGCTCCTCTAACTGTGCACCACCAAAGACAAAATCGGTTCACAACACTTACTTATACTGATCACATTACGGGTCTGGAGATGTACGGAAGTCTTATTTTACGAAAAGTTCGTGTTATTAAATGTTATTAATATAGAAAAAGTGTCCATCAAACAGTTCTAGTAAGAAATTCAGGAATGAAAAAGAAGGAGTGGGTCACCAATAAATTCCTTAGGATCTTCTTAAACTGATTTTTACTACTAGTTAAAGTCGTTATGGCTGCTGGAAATATATTGTTAATGTGTGCTTCTGAATAATGGACATCTTTCTGGACGGGAGTAGGTAACTTTAAACTATAGTAAAGATAGTTAAAAATTGTTCCCATGGGGCGAACTGTTGGTTTGAAAAATAAGGTATATTATTTACGATAAATCTCATTAACGCGTAAATAACTGGGAAGCCATAGACAGTTCATTTCGGCCTTGGTTTTGAAACGTCCCCTTAGAACAATTATAAATGACTGTGCTTAAACCGACACACAATATTTTTTGGCGCAACGCAAACTGACTTTCAAAAATCCATACAAAAGAATGGAACAGACTAACATTAACCTATACCTTTCACAAATCACTTACCTCACAAAAATCTTCATTACTTGAACTACTGCAATACAGCGAGCGCCACTACTTCCAGCTAAATAAAAGATTCAAACTACTGAAAGCACTAATTTTGATACAGAACAAACACTGTATTTACCTCAATAGAGTTCAAATGTCATTATATGTATATCAATTCATGGCATCCAGTCATACAAATTTACTGTTTCTGTCCAAAACTGCGCCATCTCACTCCCCACATCCACCACTGCTGGCGGCTCACCTCCAACTGCGCAACGCTATACGCTGTTAACGTCCAGTTGCCCAACACTACAATGGTAGACAACAATGCAAACTAGCCAGAGACTGCACACAGCACAGTCACTGATTTTCATACAGAACGCTACGTGCCGTTACTAATAAGAAAACCTAAACAGCCTACATACATAGTCCCCATGCTCCCCACAAAAAAATTTACAAATTGTATTGGGCAGTGGCTAATACAGATTTGAAAATTTTTTTCATAATTACAATAACAATGAAATAAAATGAACAGACGTATTGATACAATGTTGGTCAAAACCTAAACTTTTCTCACAGTCCATACAGTCCAAATCGTTCATCACAGTAAAATAGCAGTGTTTTTCTGAAAGTCTGAGCAGTAAAAGAAAATGCACACAGAAGTAGTTGATTTCCATGCAGTCTTGAAGAAGTAGTGTTGTCCTTCCAACGGAAAGACAGTGCTGACTCTTGACATGCAGACAGGTAATGGGCCACAACAGAGCAAACCCACCACAGAGTCAGTCGAAGTTTTGAAGAATGTTGGTAGGTAGGTCACCACACAGCATACCCACTGTAGACCTGGTAGAGTGTATGGGATTGGTGGGCCACCAGAGTTGCAGACCCACTGCAGTCCTTGTAGAAATAATGGTATTGGTGGGCCATTAAAGATGCAGACCCACTTTAGTCCTTGTAGAGACGGCCAGCAGCCATCTGTTGCGACTGTGCAGGTGCACAATCACCATTGAAGAGTCTTGCAGAGAATATACCAAGTCCATAAACCACTCACAAACCACTCACAAAGTTTTGGAATTGTCCTTAGGACCAGCAATGCTGTTAATCAGTCTCTTGCTGAATTATTAACACACGTCCAAACACCAATGGACGTCTTTTTTTCACATATTGTCCATATACCATAACCAACAGAAATATGTGTAGTGAAATCAATGCTTACAAGTTACTTAATTTGATGAACTGGTGTCAATTACAATTTTATAACATGAGTATACAATAACAAAGGTACAAAATACATCATTAAAGAACATAACAATACAGATAACATTTGTAGTAATACAGGCTTTACAAAAGAATCGAAATAAACTATACATCAGTGTTACAGGAATTATGACATAAGTAAATAAATAAAATAATGAGAATAGTTTTCGAAACATTAATTTCACATATGAGCATTAAAACAAAATAGAATAAATAATGACTAAATATCTTTACGAAGAAAATAACATAGTATTTGGAAAATTCTACAATATAAATCTTATTATCTAAACACATAAGACAGGAAAAAGACAAATAGACAAGGGTACATAAACACATAGCAAAATAATACAAAAGGAAAGACAGGATTCGTTTTCAGTGTAGCATTTGGTACTGCAGTCCAACCGAAAACTTCATTCCATAGATCTTTTCTCTTATTTCAACATTTGTTTCCACCAAAAAAATCCTATCCAAGTATGCTTTCTGTATTTATATGTTCACATATATATTTCTTCATTATTTATTTTCCATTATCTTGCCTCATCATTTATTTCCAAGAATATCCTACCTAAACCTGTTGTCCACAAACCCTACCACTTTGCTCATATCCTCTTTCAAAATACTTTCTTTGCCAAACCATTTTCTTATAGATTGTCAGTGCATTTCTTCCAATTCATCACAACTCGTTCTCTTATATAGCCTATCCCATCTTAAGCTAGCTTAAATCTACTGAGCTCAGACGCATAACTAAGGGACGAAGCAATGCAGCAGCACAAAATAATTAATACAAACAGCAATGAAAAAAATGGAAATTGTCAAAGCAAGCAGCAGAAAATCTAAATTACCAGAGCAAATGCAACATTACAACTAATATCAGCCAATGTGCAGCAACAAGAAAAGTAAATCAGTAGTAAAACTGGCTTAACAGAGTAATACAAAGTTACATTCAGTAGCACTATGCATAGCAAAAAGCAACAGAAAGTGCTATAACTTATACCTAAACATGGCAAAGCTCAAGCAGAAAAAATATTACATTAAAAATGGCCATGTCTAATACCTATGTCACATCTTAACACTAGAGTGATGCATCACAAAAATTTACTCTGCAAGAAAGTTGCCAAGTCATTAGAAAATTATTTATGCAATTCCTATGAAGAGAAATGTCTATTTGTGGTCTCTTTTATAAGAAGGTACATCATAAAATTATTATTTACTGGGTCTGTAGACAGAAAGTAGTGATATTAGTACATCTATAAAATTTTATTTTAACCAATGCTGCAGTGCAGCTAGAAACTAGATATTAAACAAAATGAGCAATCTCTCAACTAGAAAGACAATAGATGTAGAAATGTTTCTCATCATTTCATTAGGCAGTTTAGTAAATATCATAAATTAAGATCTCCACAGTGTAATCATATGTTTTCCAATTTGAGCGTGTCGAATTTGCGATGCGTTCTACAAAGGAATGTCAGTAGTGAGGATAATGTCCTCTTTCTTCTCACCTGTGCCTCTGAAAGGCACACACTAATGGATTTTTTCCTGGTGACTGTCGTGCAGACAGGTGCATATTTACATCAGTTTCTGCTACAGTGACAGTTTGACACAAATAAAATGTCACAGGTCGAAATATTTGCATTACAAATGTGTAGATACAAAATCCTATAAATATAACAGAGTCCAAAAAATTTTCGCCGGCATTGTGATACATTCACTCATTTACACACATCTCATAACTCTTAAAGCACGATTCTCGGTTTCCTACATCCTTTTTTCACAAGTCAGAGTCCCTAATCACTACTCATTATTCCTTACCTTATTACACATGTACATATTTGTCGACATCAATATTTCATCATAATAAATACGTAGCATAATCAAATTCCTCATATAGCTTCAGCTTATTTATCATGAACATACCTCAACAGCATAATACACATCGTCATCGTAATAATAACATCATAAAAGCTCAGCCAAGTCTCAAAACCGTCGTAGCTTCCTCCAATAATTTCAAAACCCAAAAATAATTCTCTGCTCATTTCAATAGTGTCATCTACCTCAAACGTATTTTAAAATCATAATCCCATATCAAATACATCATTCAGAGCTCTCATAGTATCACAATGGTTCTGAAAAAATATGAACAGTTCACAAAGTACAGTCAAAATACAATTTCATAAGGGTGAAGTTATCCAACTGTGTAATTACGTAACCATCTGTCACTGATGTAGTAAAATAAACGTTTGTCTCTCTAAGTTAAATGATCAGATAACTGTGTACTTTAAGTGTCAGAGAAATATGGTATCGATTTGTAAAGCTGGCAAATACCATATTAGCTAGGGCTCCTTGTGCTTACCAAACACATCGTATACAAAGAAAGCGGTTACCCCCCTGAGGATTAATGTAATTATACCCTCAGGTATTAGAGATTACAGCAATGTAATGAAATGTATCACGGAGAACTCTCTTCAAAATTAATCACTCAAATGCGTGTCCTGTAGCGCTAAATTGTGCGTCTTGTGGTCACATAATCTCTGTCATTACGTAAAGGTAAAAAATTTGCCAAGTGTCGTAATTATCGTCGTCCGTAATCATAGTTCTGTGGAAGTCAATGTACTTACCTTGTAATAAACAAAAGCGAAATGGTATGCGCATAAATATCGTAGTTATTACGTACAGTTCCGTGATCAAGAATGTACTACACTGTAACGTATTGCTGTGCTACAAAAAAGGCTGTCTTATTGTAGCTATACCACAAAGTTACTACTAAAACATGTTTTACTTTCCAGAAGAATTCAGAAAAACTGTGCAGATATAAAGCAGATACAGCACAAAAGCAATAATGTAAATTGTGTCACTCATTAGTATCTTCGTGATATAATCGTGTAGCTGTCAAATAAAGTAACCACTGTGTCATCTGGTATCTCTCAGGAAGTACTTTAAATTCAGAATGTATTTTCAAGTAAACCAAAATGTTGCATTAAAATATCATTAGCGGTACCAGAAGATGTTGTAAGTATGTGAGCCTTATAGTCGTTACGTAATTGTGCAACTAACAAGCAAAAATGTACACACATAATAACACTGTGTCGTCTGTTCATTATAACAATGCATTCGTAATTACTGTCTAAATAAGTTGCCCAGGTTCTTGACTGGCTATTTAACTACAAACATTGTTGCATAGTAACAGTTTCTTAAGTCTGACAAAGCATACTAGAAGTGTGAAGTGGAAAGTTTTATGGCAAAGACAAAGTTAAAAAGCAGATTATCTTTCAACAAACGATTTTACATGTGAAGTGTGGTGCAATCCTTTACTCTTCATAGTACTCAGAGTTTGAACTTGATGCAATTATCATGCGGTATACGTCGGTAAAGAATAGTGGAATTTTTCTCAAGATTAGCGTCCATGTTATTTTTCTCTGAGCCAGCCGGCGCACGTGGCTGCCTGCGGTGCGAGTCATTGTCTGTCTCTTTGTTGGCTAGCGTCGTTATTGTGATTTGGAGACCTAACTTCTATAAATTCACCTTGTCGAGAGGGCCCACCCCTGTTTGAATGTCGCCAGTTCTGATGCAATTCAAGTCTGTCGTTACGATTATGTCGTCTGCCGTCATGTCGGTAGTTCCTGTAGTTTCTTTCTTGTCGGTTAAGTGGTGGAGAATTTCTCGCTGAATTATCACTGCACGGTGGACCGTTGCGTCTGAAGTTATTCTGTCTCCCGTGATAATAATAGTTCTGGTTGCCATATTGTTTATTTTTATGATTCTCTCTGTTATATTCATTACTACGGAAATGCGGTCTTTCTCTGTAACTATTACTCTGCCAGTGGTTTTCATATGGGTGGTGTCTGTTTTGTTCACGATTTAGGTTATTATTTCTGTCATCGCGGAATTGTGACGGATGTTACCTGTAACTGTTGTATTTCTGTTTTCGCATCCCGCGACTGTCAGTGTCAATTTCCAATTCTTGTAAGAGTCCCTGAAAAGCTTCAATGTCGTCTTTTAACGTCCTGCCAAAATATTATGTCGCAAATGTTCAGGTAATTTGATTAAGCAAATGCGGATGAGTTCTAAGGGGCTGTATGGGTTTGACAGGTACTGATTCTTGTGCAACGTGTCTTCAAAATATTTCACAAGACTGGAAAATTCAGATTGTTCGTAATGTTTCATTATTATGATGCTATGTTTTACTCGGTCTTGTGTAGCTTGAGACCAGTATGCTGAGAGGAAGGCATGGTAAAATTGTCCTTCACTGTTGGCAATCGTGAATGATCGATCGCATTCTTACAGCTGGTTCATTCTCTAAATAGCTACACATAAATTTTAATCTGTGCTCTAATGACCTGTTGGGAGGAAAATAATGAGAGAATTGATGAAGCCACGCTTGTGGATGAATGTCGTTGCCGGAATTCTTAAATGTTTTCAATTTACGTGTATTAATAAACAGCTTATAGTCAAAATCATCATGTCGGCGAGTCGCATGTCGGTCATTGTTACTTCGTTTCGGCGGTTCCATCTCAAAATTCTGTGTACCTTGCCAATTTCTTTCATAATTTCCGAAGTACCCCGTGTTATTATTTTGTGGCTGTTCCGTATTTCTATGTCCCTCTTCCCGTATTGATGCGAGAGTTTCCTCTGAAATACGTAATTCTTGTATTACCTGTGTCAGCAGATCTAGTACTTCCCGGATTTCACTGTTCTGTTGCGTTTTAATTTGACTCTGATTTTGTTTGAATTTCCTAATTTGTTCGCACTCTTCTGTCACATTAAAGACTAACGGTTTTGTGTCATTCAGATTATCATCTACCTTCGTAGATAAATTATTTAGCTGATAATGAACTAATTTCCGCCATGTGTCTTTCTGCACCAATTTTCATGGTATCTACTGTGTCCTTTAAGTTTTGCTGAGTTTTTGCAAGTTGCGTAACCGAATCGGTAGATGCAATTTTAGCTTGCAAGGTGTAGTGATTTTCATGAACTATAGTTTGCAGTTTCTTTATGGCTGCTTCGTGATTCTGTAATGCATTTTCATGAGGCGAAAAAATAGGTTGGAAATGCTCAAAAATTTGTGTTTTTACATCATTACAGACTTTTTGACATTTCGATTCGATTTTATGTAACTCAGTAGTTAAATCTTCACGTGTTTGTTCAAGTGTGCTGGCTCACTTTTGAATATTTTGTTCCATTGTGTCTAACTTTTGAAGCTTTTGCTTTGTTTGTCTCTGGTTTTGTTCCATTTGTTGCATTAATTGCAATAATAATGTATTAGTGTCTGGAATCTGTTTCTCTATGTTTTTTGGCAGTGCATTTTCACCGGCAACATTTACATTTTGACAAGCAGAAAATTAGTCTTGACTCATCTGAGGAAACGGTGAGGACCCAAAACCTGAGCCAAAAGTATTTGCAATATTGTGTTCTGTCATTCCGGATTCCTGAGGCGAGCTGTTGCCGACCGATCGATCGATAATGCTTCCCTGTTCACTATTTATTTCACTGTCTACACCATTATTTGCCGCCCGCTCCATTTCCCCATGCATAATTACCAAATTACTACTTCGAATGTCTGATAATTCATTACACAGTGGTGCTGATAAGCTACATTTGTCGTCACTATTATTTCTCAGTTTACTTTGGGGCGTAGTGGTACGTTTCTTACACGCCATTATTGTCACAATATTTCACTCGATAACACGGAAAAGCACAATTTGAAGAGCAAAAACAAAATGTTTCAAATGGCTCTGAGAACTATGGCTTAACATCTATGGTCATCAGTCCCCCAGAACTTAGAACTACTTAAACCTAACTAACCTAAGGACATCACACACATCCATGCCTGAGGCAAGATTCGAACCTGCGAACGTAGCAAAAACAAGAGAACACATTAACATAGCACTGAAAATAAAATCTACACTCCTGGAAATTGAAATAAGAACACCGTGAATTCATTGTCCCAGGAAGGGGAAACTTTATTGACACACTGCGTAGGATCCTACGGTCTTGGCGTGCATCCGTGTGTCGCTGCGGTCCGGTCCCAGGTCGACGGGCACGTGCACCTTCCGCCGACCACTGGCGACAACATCGATGTACTGTGGAGACCGCACGCCCCACGTGTTGTGCAATTCGGGGTACGTCAACCCGGCCTCCCGCATGCCCACTATACGCCCTCGCTCAAACCGCGTCAACTGCACATACAGTTCACGTCCACGCTGTCGCGGCATGCTACCAGTGTTAAAGACTGCGATGGATCTCCGTATGCCACGGCAAACTGGCTGACACTGACGGCGGCGGTGCACAAATGCTGCGCAGCTAGCGCCATTCGACGGGCAACACCGCGGTTCCTGGTGTGTCCGCTGTGCCGTGCGTGTGATCATTGCTTGTACAGCCCTCTCGCAGTATCCGGAGCAAGTATGGTGGGTCTGACACACCGGTGTCAATGTGTTCTTTTTTCCATTTCCAGGAGTGTAGTTAATTGCAAGCGCAGCTGCGAAATACTTGGCGCAAAACTACATGCAAGCCAAAACTGTTTTACTGTACAACAAAATGAAAGACTGCAACTACAAAGGAGATTCTCTCTACAATTACGCGTTAGCAATAAACAAAAGCTACACTATTTACACAAACTACAAGAAAAAGCAGAAGATTCCAGTGAGGTATCCTCGGCGAAGTGTCGACATATGAAACGTCCCCTTAGAAAAATTAATTAATTACTGTGCTGATAAACCTCTTACATTATTTGATTTTCAAACAGCTGAGCATAACTGAACGTACCGAGACATTTCTCTCTTTCCCTATTCTGATCAACACTAAAATGACACACAATATTTTTAGCGCAACGCAATCTGACTTTCAAAAATCCCTACAGTAGAATGGCCCTGACTAACATTAGCCTATACCTTTCACAAATCACTTACCTCACAAAAATCTTCGTTACCCGAACTACTGCAATACCGCAAGTGCCACTACAGCCAGCTAAATGAAAGATTCAAGCTACTGAAGGCACCAACTAATGATAGACATAGTTAGCAAATGAAAGATTTTGATAGAGAACAAACAATGTATTTACCTCAATAGTGTTCAAAAGTCATCATCATATATAAGTCCAGATCATCTGCTCTCAAAACTCCGCCATCTCTCTCCCCACATCCACCACTGCTGGCGGCTCACCTCAACTGCGCAACGCTACGAGCTGTTAACAGCCAACTGCCCAACACTACAACAGCAAATTCCAGCAATCCAAACCAGCCACAGACTGCACACAGCACAGTCAGTGATTTTCATACAGAGCGCTACGTGGCATTACCAATAAAAAAACAGAAACAGCCTACTTACAGTTTAAAGACATCTTCCATAAACTGACTAGTATTCCGTCTCTAATGACAAAGGGTGAACGTCCACCTTCCCATTAAACTGTATCCGATGTGGAGGGGGATTTCTCTAAAAACTTTTTTCTTCCAGGCATCAGCATCTTGTTCCTGTCTGTGAAGGGGATAGACTTCTAACCAGCATGGATAAGCCGGACTTGTACAACCTCGGTTGTGCTCCCCTCACGCTACTGGCCGCCAAACAGGTTGACGACCTGTGGTCGGTCTTCACGTGGCCGAGGCAGCCGCTGCCGGTGCTCAACATTGGCTGCGGGCCCGGTGACGTCACCAAGAAGGTGGGTTCTTCACTTCCAGGCACGTTACTACTCCATCAGAGAAATCGACGACTACGGAACTCTATTGTGCTTTGTAAAGTATCGTCGCTCCTGGATACCTAGGACCACCGAAAAAAGGAGGTATACAGAGTGTTCATTTTCACAGAAGACACTGAAGTATATCGAAACTACCCTTTGGAACAAAAAACAGTTCAAATTCCAATTTGCTTGTCTCGGAGGGGGACATCCAATGATATCACACTCAACCAGCCACCCAACCCCGTGCGTGGCTGGTATGGGCAACTTTGCAATCTTCAATGGGAACTCCCGTTTTTTTTAATTGCAGATTATTATTTTACGGACAAGTCTGTATACTTTTGTCTGAAGCATTTTCTTCTTTTCGCCACAGATGACGCTGTAATCAGAGGAACAGAAATGGGTACCCCATCGTCATTTATGGCATGATACTCAGTGGCCCCTGAATAGCATTTGGGACCTCACCTCCATGCTGTGAAGTTAGGCCAGGCCAGTATTTCGTAACTTTTAATTGGAACCCCATTCGCATCGTCGTATTCCTCCGACACATCGAACAACGGAGTAATTGACGCGGCACTGTGGCCATGGCTCGCGACGAGCTCTACTCTCCTTTTCCATTTCGAGTAAGTGTTCAAACGTAGTATCGCCATCTCCAGTACAGTTAATTATCCACTTTCCAAATGACCGTACACAGGACAGAGCCATAGATGCGGGAATAGCAGCATCGCCCTTTCCGATGCTGTCACCCAAATCTTCACGGCCTCTTGGCACTTGCTGCTGCACTTCATCTTTTACATATCCCCACAGGAAGAAATATGGTGACATCAAATCCGGCGACCTAGCAGAACAATTAACAGGGCCACTTCTCCAGATCAACCTACCAGTGTAAAAACGGTTTAATAGCTCCGGTGCTTCAGTTGCGTAATGCACTGGGCAACCGTCAGGCTAAAACCACATACGTTGTCGTACGTCAGGGGCAATATCTTACAGTTGTACCGATAGTTCCCGTTTGTGCCCCTTCTACGTGCCGTCGATAAGATACGGACTAATGAGTTTGTTTCTTATGACGCTACACCATATGTTAACCGACCAAGGCCACTGATGGGCAACTTGCTGCAGCCAGTGGGGATTGTCTTCACTCCAGTAATGCATATTATCCAGGTTAACGCAACCATAGTTTGTGGATGTAGACTCACGGGAAAATTGTTTCTCGGCAAATAACGTGGAAGTCGATTGCATTTGGTGACGTCTCCCTTTACAAACCACTACCCGGTTACGGAAACCGGCGCCATGGAATTCTTGATGCAGCGACTTGTGGTGTGGATAATCAGTATGACAATGCAATATTGTACAATACTACCAACGAACATATTAGAATCGCGGTGTAATTGCTTATCCGTGGGCTGTGGTGCACTGCCGGTATTGCAGCTATTTCATTAGCTTCTCCTTCAACAATTTGATACGCCAGATTACGAGTAAATGGTAGCTTTAACGCGCCGCTGCACATATTGAGTAAATGAGATAATATAGTGAGTATCAACTATCTTTTTCGTAGTACTGTTACTTTGTGGCTTAAATTTTCCATTGCGTAATAAATAACAGATCGATATATCTCTTTCGAAAGCAAGAAAAATTATGGTGCTCACGATTAAACAGGGATTATTTATGCAAAATGTTACACAATGGTCCCATAATTTGAGAGGCGATGCCAACGGCCTTGCCGCAGTGGTAACACCGGCTCCGTCAGATCACCAAAGTCGGCCTGTGCTATCACTTGGATGGGTGACTATCCGGTGTGCCGAGCGCTGTTGACAAGCGGAGTGAACTCAGCCCTTGAGAGGCAAAGTGAGGAGCTGCTTGATGGAGAAGTAACGGCTCCGGTCTCGTAAACTGACTTACGGCCGGGAGAGCGGTGTGCTGACCACGTGCCCTTCTATATCCACATTCAGTGACGCCTGTGGACGGACGATGACACGTGGCCAGTCGGTGGGCGGACGATGGCCTGTTCGGACAGAGTTTTTATTTTTGAGAGTCGATAGTGTGGTCCAAATCAAGACAAAAATATCCACTTAACATGGCTTCTAAAACGTATATATTAAGAGCTGTGACCATTTGTTCAGTATTAGAAAATTGTTTCACACGAGCGTATATGAAGAAATGCTCATAGCACTTAAGGTATACATTTTATAGCCCATGTAAACTGGAGTTTTTTTTCTAGTTTGAGTCCATACTGCCACCTTTCAATATACGGTATGATTTTTTTAACTTCCAGTATAAATAAAAATTGGCCTTTGCGTTTAGGTCTCGCGTTGTGAGAGTTCGATACAATCTTAATTATGTATATAGACAATTCATCCGTACCGGAAACCGAGAATGTCGACAACTTTTGCCTGTTATCAACATTGATACTGGCAAAATATTGGTCTCAGGAATTGCAAGGCTTTCTAGAATGTTTTAATTTCACGTTTGAAGTCGGATATCAAATGACTGGCAAAATACTGGCAAAATATTCGTCTCGGGAACAGCAAGGCTTTCGAGAATGTTTTAATTTCAAGTTTGAAGTCGGATATCAAATGACAAAAACATATTTTTGCTAGTGATACAATTACAAATTTAAATAAATTGTGCAATTTTGATTTTGCCTAAATTTATGATTCTAGGTGAACTGGAGTGACTATAGTTTTGATGAACGAGCTTGCGAGTGTCAAAATGTGTCGTAAATGGCCGTACCTTGTGATTTCACTGTCTTGGAAGCTTCACTTTTGTACTCCGTCAAGGGACCGTAGATCTTAGCATGTGACATAAATTTTCGCAGTAAGGCAGACATACAGACAGAAAAGTAATCCAACAGAGTTTCGATTTTTACCGGCTGAAGTAAGGAACCCTAAAAAGAAACGAATTGTAAGTACATTGTGTTTTCGCCAGTTTATGAGCAGTGTTCTGACACAAAGACACACGAATCAGGAAACGAATCCAGTTCCAATAAATCCCAAAAGCAGCCGATGTCTTCTCATCAGTGTTCAACGCTTACTGAAGGCGTGGAACCGAAAAGCACACCCTGTGTACATAAGTCGGCCACCGATGCAGTTTCCAAAATACAGGCGGGTTTTCAAATAGACTTCTGTTGATAATGGGCCGCCTGAATTATCTTTCAGTTGTCGCAGGGTGGTCACAAACAGTCTGAAAGGCTTGTAGGGGGGTTGCAGGGTAGGCTGTAGTGAGAAATGTTTGCTGAGAACAAAATTCATAAGTTGCGGCAAGTCCGATTTAATTAGCAATTCAAGCATTTGGACGGGCAAAAGTGCGGTAATGCACAGACATCTGTTAGTCTGTGAGTTACCACATCTTCAAATGCTCTTCACCAGCTAAAATATGCCTTTCCCGGAAGTTAGAAATTTAAGCTAGGTGAACAGAAGCTACGTTTGTGTTGACTGAGGAAACGAAGGAAGAAACCATTTAGAAAAAGCTTCTCCGGTACGCTGCTTGAATTCACGCGTTCAAACACTTGTCGAGCTAACTTCAATAATAACAAAATCAGAAACGATTAATAATTATTTTCCAGTGCAACCAACCCTGCAACACGCTTACAAGCTTTCCAGGACATCACCGACCGCCCTGTACATCTCTCAGGCTTTAGCTGGTTTGGTGCGCTATGTTCCGTAGTACAGCGCGGCGAGCCACCCCCACGTACCAGACCACGACACACGGACTGGACGATCTGAAACATGCACCGTGCTCTCCATTTGACAACTGCAGCGTCTTCTATCAATCTGCTCTATTCTCAATCCTCAACAAGTCTGGAAATTGCACAGCACGCTTGTATCAATGATCTGCAATACCTGTGAAATACTTTGCCTCTTCAGAGAAGCTTAAGCACTGATTAACTTTACGTGCTGCATAGCTTAGAAGAGCAAATCAGGAAGCATATTTCTGCAGTGGCAGGTTTTAGCCCCGCGGCTGCCACCGGGTACGAAGCTGGTGGCCTGCGACCTCAGCCCAGAGATGCTGGAGTTCTGCAGGCAGCATAACGCACTGCCAGGCACCATCACGTACGAGCAGCTGGACGTGGTTCAGCCCGACCTGGAGAGCTCCACCGTGTGGCAGTACGCGCTCTTTGGCAAGGTGTTCTGTTTGCTGCTGCTGCATTGGGTACCCGACAACAGGTGTGTACTCATTTTGTCGCCTTATCAACTACTGTGTAAAGGCTGGCATGTCTTAATTCTCCGATTGTAGTTCAAGAGGGGTTAAACTTGAACACTCCAACTATTGCTATAGTGGTACTTCCAAGAGTAAGAAATGCCGTAACAATCAGTCATACATTTTCTCCAATAATATGTTTAGTTTATTTATATTTATATGTTATGTTACTGATAAAACTAGAATATGTAAGGCTTGTTGCCACACTGGCCGGAGAATGTATTAGCTGGCCGCTGTGGCCGAGCGGTTCTAGGCGCTTCAGTCTGGAACCGCGCTGCAGCTACGGTCGCTGGTTCGAATCCTGCCTCGGGGATTGATGTGTGTGATGTCATTAGTTTAGTTAGGTTTAAGTAGATGTAAGTCTAGGGGACTGATGACCTCAGATCTTAAGTCCCATAGTGCTTAGAGCCATTTGAGCCATTTTTGAATGTATTAGGTATTAAAACGATGTCACAGAGCACCATGTAACTACAAGGGGAAGTCAAAAGGTAAAGATCACTGTTTAAAATAGAAATAACTTATTTTATATTCAGGAGAAACCGCAGGTTTTGAAAGGCATGATGTTAGGAAGAAGTCCGCTAACAGATAGTTAAATTGTTTTTCATTAAAACACAATAAGTTTCACTGCCTACGGCCACATCGTCAGGTGCAACATACGCGGTGAAAAGCAAAGTACAGTGTCACCATGTTTTGTAGATATTATAATTAATAAAGGAATGTCTAAAATATAGTCACAACTTAAAAAGATTGTAGGCATACCCGTCGGTCCTAAACAGAATTTACTGTTCAGTGAATATCTTCATATGGCGTACCTCCATTTCTTAAAATTTGTTTACATCAAAAAAGGCGAAAGAAACTATTTTGTAGTGAGTCGCCGCTAAAAGTTTTTTTAAAAATGGCCGGCTTGGTGTTGAAAAATTGCCACTACTAACATGATTCGTCGCGACACTACGCAGATTACTATGTGGAAAGTGTCAGGTGGCAGTGTCTTACCGCTGTGACAGAAGGGCAGCTCAGTGTAGGACAAAGCAAAAGCGCCCTGCATGACCGACAAGGAGAGACTACCTGGCTGGCGGAACGGAAGCTATCCGTGTGGACCGAGGCCCACAAGAAAGACAGGCCGCGGCGCGTACGTCACGAATGTAGGCCTGCGCTCGCTCGTTCGCTCTACTCAGCAGACAAAAACTACGTTTCTACATCTGTTAACTCATAACTAGTTGCGTACGGTACGAACGAGAATTGCATCTTTTACAGGAATCCGCTATTATGGATTATTACTGTTATTAGTCCTACAATGAAAGGAAGTCCGTACGTCTACTTAAAATTTATTACGGCTGTACTGGGGTACAATAAAGTTAAAATAATGCCACAATGATTATCAGTTGCAGAAGGAACCACTTCTTGTATGAAATGACTGTAAAGCAGAAGAGACTAAATGCTATACACATTTATATCGAGCATTAAATTTTGTTATAATACTGTTAATCAGTAGGACTTCGTAATAGCAAATTCCAGAGATGATGCAATTCTCGTTAGCGTGTACACACCCAGCTGCGAGGTAACAGGTCTAGGAACGCATTTTGTCTGCTGCGCTGAGCGAGAGAGCCATTTGCAATACTTGGCACATGATGATTAATAATTCTAAAAATGCCCTACCTCAGTAGTGGGATAGGAGATTAGTGTTAACGTCTCGTCGACAACGAGGTCATTAGAGACGTAGCGCAAGCTCGGGTGAGGGTAGGATGGGGAAGGAAACCGGCCGTGCCATTTCAAAGAAACCATCCCGGCATTTGCCTGAAGTGATTTAAAGAAATGACGGAAAACCTAAATCAGGATGGCCGGAGACGTGATTGAACCGTCGTCCTCCCGAATGCGACCTACCTCAGTGGTAGTCAACTTTGTTTGCTACGGTAAAATTTCTAGCTTCTGAGCGCTGATGTGCCTAGAAAGTCTCTGTTCGGCAGATACGAGGTCGTGCTAAAAACTAATTCCTCCGAGTTTTTAATTCTGTTCTCTATACGGGTTGAGGTATTAAAGATCTCACACATTACTCTGTCGACATGGTTTCGAACTGTTACTTGTAAAATAGAGGTGTGTAACGTTAAGTACGTCGGTGCGTAACAAACGCCGTGTTGTAATCAAGTTTCTAACCGCAGACAACATGCCTCTTGTTGAAATCTGTAGATTAATGAAAACTGTGTACAGTGATGATTGTATCGACATCAGAATGTACGATGCTGGGCTGTTTCTGCTTGTAATGAAGCGAGTAAAAGTCGTCGAGGGAGACCAAGAGATGAGTACAATAAGCAGATTCAGAAGGATGTAGGTAGCAGTACTTATTTCGGGATGAAGAGATTTGCGCAGAGATAGAGTAGCATGGACAGCGGCATCAAAGCAGTCTTCGGGCGGAAGACCACAACAACAACAACAACAACAACCACATTGTGTGTGGCAGAGCATCATCTCTTTCCAAAACTTCAGAAACACCTCCTTTCTTTGATAGTGATGAATCAGTGCAATTAGAGGTAAGTTTTTGGCTGAGTCAATAACGTCAGACACTCTACAATGACTGTATCAACAATCTGGTCTCCCAGTGGGGTCCTGTGTTCCTCTCCAAGGTGACTTTCTTGAGCAGTAAATATGTAGACATGAAGAATACTGAAGTAGAATGTCAATAAAGTTTGGTTTATTTAAATAGCCTTACAAGTTTTCAAATTTAAAAAATTCAGTATACCCTCTCACCCTCTTAATTACGATTCTCTAGTGAACTCGAGCCACAAACCTGGGGGAGGAGGGGGAAGGGGGGTTTCCCGGGAGGAATGATCAGTAGTTAGGAATATGACAGGAAGAAAAAGTATCCAGTACACATGGACTGTAAAATTGGCATCTTATAAGCTATTAGCTCTTCTTCTTCTCCGATACTGTGAAACCAGTCGGACATCGACAACGACCACGTCCTCTGCCACTTACGCAGAATCGTCACTGGAGAGTGGGGCAATCTGGACCAGGGCTGGCTGGACAGTCTCATCGATGGTACACAAACTGCAGTTTCAAGCCTGCTTCAGAACAACGAAACATTCCACCATGTATTAACTTTGGCTCAGGAGTGCTGTGAAAAACCTCTCATGGGAAACAGGGGATTTTGCCATTACAAAAATGTCTGTGTTTCTGATTTGGTGTTCTGGACACATCGCAAATGAAAATACACGCTTGTCTCAGACCCAAATTTTGTTTTCTGTGCCGTGGATTTCCAAACAAACGGGCAATGCAAAATTTCTGATGTTGAGTGGATTTTTTAGAGTAACTAAAAGTAGATGTTTGGAAATGTTTGGGTTACACTACTTTACCTATTCTTTCATTTCTACAGAGTGAGGAGAATTCAGCATACGTTCTTTGTCCAGAACATCAGCTATGAATTTCGTCTTGGTCATTAACTGATTTTCATTGCTATTTCTTGCTTCTGTTACTATATGTAGATTTTATTTTAGTAAATAGAGTTATTCCTGATAACCTCATTTTCACCAAATAAGGTACAAACTGCTGAGCAGACAGCTCTCACAAGGAAGCAATTTTGGCCCTGATGTGTCAAAAAGGGCAACAACTCACGACAGACGAGACTCGCTACAGGAATAAAATGGCAGGGCGCTGCAGTAGAATCAATTGCCACGTGTAGTCAAAGGAAGCCACAAAACCGTCCACGTAAAAGGGGCTTCCGACGTCCTGTTGTGGGACATTCCATAATAAATAGTTTTTAGGCGCAGACTCTGCACCAGTAGATAATTATGACTTTTACAGGATGACAATTATTGAACTAGTTGAATAAAACGTAAATTACTTATAAACTACGACGTGTGCACACAATTTATTCAACATCGTCACTACGGATATTCATATTTAGATTATGACATATTCGATATACCTACCACATTGACGGTGATGAGAGGCAGACGAAGAGCGAAATTCTGCATGACCCACTGAAGTGGTGGAACGTTGATGTTGTCGATGACTTCCTAAATTGCTGTTTTCAGCCCCACCTGGAGAATATGGCGGCCAGTAGAGGTCCAAGCCATTGGTCTCTGCGTACCCCAGAGCCACAATGTGTGTCCCCAAAGAGCTGCTCCAGGACATCAAACACTCTCCTGCTTCGATGGGGCCGAGCTCCGTTTTCCATGAACCACACCTTGTCGAAATCTGGGATGGGGATTAAATCATCTTCCAAAACCTTCACGTACCGTTCGGTAGTGTCCTCGCAATCAAGGAATATGGCACCGATTATTCCGTGACTGAACATTGCAAACAATGCAGTCTCCTGTTTAGGGTGACGGGACTTCTAAACTGTGAAATGCGGATTCTCAGTCCCCAAATGCGTCAATTTCACTTATTGCAGAACCCATCCAGGTTAAATTGGGCCTCGTCACTAAACCAAACAACAATGGGAATACTAATTCCCATTATGTCACGCGTCCAACAGTGCAGTTTGAACGTCCTAACGCAAACCGTTCAGAAGTTATGACGATTTTATTTCATGTTGTTGTTGTCTTCAGTCCTGAGACTGGTTTGATGCAGCTCTCCATGCTACTCTATCCTGTGCAAGCTGCTTCATCTCCCAGTACCTACTGCAACCTACATCCTTCTGAATCTGCTTAGTGTACTCATCTCTCGGTCTCCCTCTACGATTTTTACCCTCCACGCTGCCCTCCAATGCTAAATTTGTGATCCCTTGATGACTCAAAACATGTCCTACCAACCAATCCCTTCTTCTAGTCAAGTTGTGCCACAAACTTCTCTTCTCCCCAATCCTATTCAATACCTCCTCATTAGTTACGTCATCTATCCACCTTATCTTCAGTATTCTTCTGTAGCACATTTCGAAAGCTTCTATTCTCTTCTTGTCCAAACTAGTTATCGTCCATGTTTCACCTCCATACATGGCTACACTCCAAACAAATACTTTCAGAAACGACTTCCTGATACATAGATCTATATTCGATGTTAACAAATTTCTCTTCTTCAGAAACGCTTTCCTTGCCATTGCCAGTCTACATTTTATATCCTCTCTACTTCGACCATCATCAGTTATTTTACTTCCTAAATAGCAAAACTCCTTTACTACTTTAAGTGTCTCATTTCCTAATCTAATTCCCTCAGCATCACCCGATTTAATTTGACTACATTCCATTATCCTCGTTTTGCTTTTGTTGATGTTCATCTTATATCCTCTTTTCAAGACACTGTCCATTCCGTTCAACTGCTCTTCCAAGTCCTTTGACGTCTCTGACAGAATTACAATGTCATCGGCGAACCTCAAAGTTTTTACTTCTTCTCCATGAATTTTAATACCTACTCCAAATTTTTCTTTTGTTTCCTTTACTGCTTGCTCAATATACAGATTGAATAACATCGGGGAGAGGCTACAACCCTGTCTCACTCCTTTCCCAACCACTGCTTCCCTTTCATGCCCCTCGACTCTTATTACTGCCATCTGGTTAGCGAAGTTGCAGCTAGCGAAGCCGAAGCGGGTGCAGCAAGAGGTGCATGTCTGGTGTGACCCCTGTTCTGCACCCTCTGGCTGTATATCGGGAGACCCTCTGTGGGTTCAGCAAGATACCGCGGCAACCAGCATGGACGCAGGTGATGGATTAACGATAACACACTGAATAGAGATGCGATGCAGGTTGGCGGCGTCGAAGACGAAGCCGAGAGAGACACCAGTTTGCTCGACAGTCGGCCCACAAATGATAACAAATGTAGCTAGAATGACTGCACAGTGTTACTAAATTATTAAAACTGCTTAAAATTTATTACTAGCAAAGAAAGAAGCATATCATTCTAATGGTAAATTACGTCCCCTTTCTGCTAACATAATCAGATTTCTTGTAACAGGTCCATCTGACTCCTTGATTGTTAATTTATCACGTATCATTAAACATCTTTCCAAAATATATCTATTGCCATTTTTTTCGCCTAAATGAATCTCTGTTAATTTTACGTGCTACTGATACAACTATACTGAAATGTCCAGTGGGTGGAGCTTTATTAAGAGGATATACTATGCTTCCCTGACTTTGTATGTTGCAGCAACACAAACACAAAAGTAAATCGTTTCGAATAGAAGCAACGCACGTAATCAGATGACCAGTACTTGGACGCACTGGCCACACGTAAGTCCGACATTTCCGCTTCGCTACCTATACCTGTCCATCGCGAGGTGAGTCTTCTCTGCAGTGACAGCTTTAAGCGACTGTGCCACGCCCCCTCTACTACCAAGGGCGCCATGTTCGTTTCAGTCAGACGTTGCCGGCTCATCGCTACTCGGGACAGCTTTTCGTGTGGCAGAGAACCGTTAACGTGTGCTACAATACTACCTATCCTTTGCCGAGCTTTGTGCAGGTGTTTGCAGAGTATGTGTGTATGTGTCGTGTAATCTCACAATTTCACTTATTATCGTAATTACTATAACTTGAGGATATAATGTGATTTTTAACATGACATCAGAAACCAAGATGGCGATCGAAGATGGTGGACCTGAAAATACGAATACACTTCCTAGGTCACTTTTCTTAACTTTAAAGTGGCGGGAAATGAAAAAAAGACATTTCTTGCAAAAGAGAAAAGTAAAAATAATTTAACTGTACCCAACGATGGTACAGAGATTGAAATAAATATTGATGACTTCATCCAAACTATGCACAATTTTTCGTGAACTTTAGAATTGTTGTAGATAGTCCAGATGGATCAGAATCGTATTATCCATCGTATGATGGATTATGTGGCAAAACCGTTTGATTTTGTGACTGTAAAAGAAAGAAATAATGTTTTACCCATAATCGAACATCCTTTGATTTCATCAAGAGCTGTTCTATATCTGACTTCAACTGTTATTACTAAAAGAAGCTTAGAAGGACACATTCTAAATAACAGAAAAATAAAGTACATTATCCGTTACCAATTCTTCACGAATTTTTAAAGATTATAAAGAAAATATGTGCGAAGGAGACTTAACGTAATTTTTACTAGGTCTTCTACTTCTGGACAGGCAATTCTTAGATGACCTCATTATAATGATGCTGGATTGAAACTACAGATACTCTTCCTAAAGAAGGATAAGTAGTAATAGAATTGATGGAAATTCGTGTAATAATTATTAAATATGAACCAACTTACGGATTACAACAACGAGAAAATATTCTGAAAATTCCAAAAGTTCAACAGTAGAAGTTGCAGGATTGACTGATAAGAAAAATTTCGAACTAGATATCACATAACTATGCAGAATTTGATATGCCATATTTCGAATTTATTACAGTTCAGACAAATCGTAAAAATAATCAGTTACTTCATCCTTCATTATTCGACCACGTTAATCTACAGAAAAATGGAAGAAATGAAAATTTCCCACAGAAAATTTGGAATATTAATCGACCAAATAATATTCTCAAAGCATACAATCCATTTCTCGATTTTAAATGAGTTATACTACTCAAATTAGATGCTGCCATAACTCCATAAATTTCATAAGTAACTATCCTACGTATGTGATTAAGATGGCGCCCGTCTCTAATGGCCTCGTTGTCGATGGGACGTTAAACACTAACCACCACCTTAGATGGCATGTAGAAATAATATTGTAAGTTCAAAGGAAAGGTCTAAGAAACTTTGTGCTGAACTGTTAATGAAAAAATTCCTTCCGATACTTGAACGTATGTAACAATGTATTGTAAGAAAAATTTAACTCATAATTCTTGGCACAGGATACTTACTGAAAGTTTTTAACTATATAAATGAATAAAAAATTAGAAAATATTACAGAAATTTTAATATTATGTGTTCATTTGATTTTGAAAAATTTTCAGGAAAATAAAGAAAATAGAAACTGAAAAAATTAGTATGTTAATTAGGAAATGATTATTCATTATATTTTATTTCTAAATAGCGTTTTTTATCTAAATTATATTAGCCTTTTCAATTTCAATATCAGTTAATATTTGTGTGAGATCGATGGACACCGCTGGCCGTAGGACAAGTCTGCTTCAGCTGGCACTAGGAGCTTACAACTCGTATTTCATCCGACAGCGGGTGGTCTCTAGATAACGATAATACTGGCCAAGAGCAACAATTCACGTCAGTGAAAGCAAGGATGCGCGTTGAGTGAACTTACGTAAACTTTCTTCTGCGATATTTGCAGCATGACGTACGTGACACATTCTCTCGCGCCAATCTAAGGCAGTTCAAAACTTCTTTCAGAGATGGCGCTGATGGACGATCCATTGAAAATAATAGCTGAAATGTTCTACTTTAAACTTTAATTAATTGTCTTTAAAGTTGTTTTCAGTATTCATACTATCATTTACATATTATTTGCATTCATTCACTTCAAAATAAGCACTAAAATGTGAAGTAAATAACTTATTTATATCCATAATGAACTGATGGAAATAGTTCTTATTGTATGTACTTTGTCCTTCGAATACCTGATACACATACAATTTTAGAGCTTACTTACTCTGTCAGAGCTCTAAACCAAGTATGAAGACTGAAGGATTTTGACCATTATCTCATGCAATCATTAAAGCGTCAGTGGTTAGTGAAGAACTAGATATTTGACAAAATGTTTTCCATCCTCGCTTCCGTATGATTTATCACAATCCAATGGGCATGTTTAAGACCCGCCCTAAAGAGTGGGTGGTGTGTTTCAGCCCGAAATAATGGAGCTATCTGTTAACTCAGAGGCAACGTTCCGAGATGCACCGACGTACGGGATTTCAGAGGCCAGATGCTCGATTTATAGGAATAACCGAGTAGAAGGTGTTCGATAGCGAACGTTTTGCACTCTTTTGGAATGAAGTTAATTTTGTCCTATTAAATTTCATAATCATTAAAAGGACAATACCAAACAGCTACAGCAATGTGGTGACTGTCTAGAGAAAAGAATGTTAATGAATTTTACAAAGATAAGTAACGAAAAGATTGTTTTTGATGGATTTGTGAAGAAATTGTATCGAGACATCAGAAAATTACAGTTACGCGTGAATAAGGTAGAACTGTCGGTAAAAAAACGCTAAAATATCAAGTAAAATCGAGAGTTCATAAAAATCTTATGGCTGCTCCAGAAGAAAGAATTGGGAAAATTTTGAGCAAGGGATAGATTTCTTACATTCACCATAATTCATTATGTTTTATGTCCTTACATTCACTTTTTATAAAGAATTAAATTTTATTTTCTTAAATTTACATTTTATATGAAATATTAAACTATATTTTCTTACATTCACCCTTTGTATGAAAAAAATTGATTAACGTGGTACGAAAAAGTTTGAGTTTTATTAACTTTTCTAGCCGGCCGGAGTGGCCGTGCGGTTCTCGGCGCTAAAGTCTGGAACCGAGCCACCGCTACGGTCGCAGGTTAGAGTCCTACCTCGCTCATAGATGTGTGTGATGTCCTTAGGTTAATTAGATTTAATTAGTTCTAAGTTCTAGGTGACTGATGACCTCAGAAGTTAAGACGCATAGTGCTCAGAGCCATTTGAACCATTAACTTTTCTAAGTAATTTAGAGGATATTAAGTGAGTTAGACCTGAAAAACGGATTATAGTAGGAAGTTTTGTTAACTTCTGTGTACGTTCTAGTGATCTAGCTTAAGACAAACGAATCAGCTAGTGAGCTAGAACTGAGATAGAATCTACCAAAACATCCTACTCTCATAGTCTGTACGAAATCTGACATCCACGCAGATTGAACCTCATGTGGAATATTTGTAAGCTACACTGAAGCGCCAGAGAAACTGGAAGAGGCGTGGGTATTCAAATACAGAGAGATGTATACAGGCAAAATACGGCGCAACGGCCGCGGAACGCCTACATAAGACAAAGAGTGTCTGGTGCAGTTGTTAGATCGGTTACTGCTACCACAATGGCAGGTTATCAAGATTTAAGTGAGTTTGAACGTGGTGTTACAGACGGCCCTCGGGCGATGGGACGCAGCATCTTCGAGGTAGCGATAAAGTGGGGATTTTCCCGTGTGGCCATTACACGTGAGTACAGCGAGTATCAGGAATCCAGTAAAATATAAAATCTCCGACAGAGCTGCACCCAGAAAAATGTCGATTGAAGAGAATCTTTCAGCGTGACAGTCTTCCACAAATTTCTGCATATTTCAATGCTGGGCCAGCAACAAGTGTCAGTGTGCGAACCATTTAACGAAACATCATAGATACGTGCTTTCAGAGCCAAATCTCGTGTACTCTTGGTGATTGCACGACACAAACCATTACGCCTTGACTGGGCCCGTGAACCACGACATTGCATTCTCAATGACTGGGAACATACAGCCTGGTGGACGAGTCTCGTTTAATATTGTGTCAAGCGGATGGACATGTTCGGCTATGGACACAACCTCATGAATCCATGGACCCTGCATGTTAGTTGGGGACTGTTCGACACGGTGGAGGCTCTGTAATGGTGTGGGGCGTGTGCAGGTGTAGTGATATGGGACCCCTGATACGTCTAGATACGACTCTGGCAGGTGACACGTACGTAAGCATCCTGTCTGATCACCTGCATCCACTCATGTTCATAGTGCATTCCGACGGGCAATTCCAGTACGACATTTCCACACCCCACACTTTCAGAGTTGCTACAGAGTGGCTCCAGGAACACTCTTCTGAGTTTAAACATTGGCGCTGGCTGCCAAACTCCGAGGACATGAACGTTTTGGGCATAACTGAGATGCCTTGCAACGTGCTCAGAAGAAATCTCCACCCCCTCGCACTCATACGGAATTATGGACAGCCCTGCAGGAGTCATGGTGTCATGTCCCTCCACTGCTACTTCAAGTGTTAATCGAGTCCTTGTCACGTAGCGTTGCGACACTTCTGCATGCTCGCGGGTGCCCTACATGATATTAGGCAGGTGTACCAGGTTCTTCAGCATTTCAAGATATCATAAACTTGAAAAAGTCTGAGTGCGATGTCTGTCAGAAATACTTTAAGGTGTAACTGTTGTGAACATTTTTCAGTTTCCCACGACCTAACCGACTTGCAGAATTTGATTAACTTCTCATGTCTGGGATTCAAAGTCATATAATATTTCTTAAAAGACATCATAGTCGCCGTACACTCTATAAAATATTTATTGTTACTATTGCAACTTCGGCGTTATGGCCATTTTCAAGTAACACTGCAAAGTTACATTCTGTCAGAATATAAAACTATCTGACATGAGTAGAAATTCCTCACAGTCCACATACAGAGCAATTCCATGTCACGACTCGTGAACGTGCAACCCTTACCAGCAGAAGATCCCCTGTGCGAGAACCCTTGTTGAAGGGGTCATACGAGCATTTGATAGAAAATTACTTAGAAATCCTATGGAAACACGTGAGAAAACAAATGAAAGTCCCATTACCTACCCAATAGATTATGATCATCAGAATATAATGTGTCGATTACACCTCTAGATTCCTCTTATGTCACCATTTAGAAATCCATTATAATTGCTAGATGTCCTATGGTTGATGGTGAATCAAATATCAATTGAAATTTTTTATGAGTTGGTTTAAGCTTCAGAAAAATTCACACATATCAACTACTTTTTCTATATAGTCTCCTGAATGGCAACCACATTTTTCCCAGTGGACAGGCTGTGACTTGATCCCATTTTCGTGAAATGAATGTGGCTGTGACAGTAGCCAGTTGTGCACAAACACTTCGAAGCACCAACATCGTAAATCTGCAACCTCCGATTGCTTTCTTCAGTGTTCCAAACAAAAGAAAATTGTAGGGCGATATTTCCAGGCGGTAGGATGGATATTCGAGTGTGGTCCACAAAAATTCGTGAATTTTTATTGATTTCGGGTAGCTGTGGACGGTCGAGCGTTGTCATAAAGCATAGATCACATCCCGGAATCATTCGGAAATCACTTAAAACTGCAATGTTTGTATTTATATTAGGTCTCTTTCTCTTTAAAAGACGGATTGTTTAATTTAACGTTTTTTCTGCGTGAAAAAGGTCAAATTTCCATCACACAAAGGTATACCTACAGCAACAGCAATATTGAAGAATAAGTGTCATGCTGCCATACACCAGGAAGGCTTGTGGTCATAGCAGTGAAGCTAGTTGAGGACCGATTCTAATCTGCAGTTAGAATCTAATGATACTATCATATTGAATTCACCAAGGAATCTACTGTTTGAATCTACGGAATGAATGTACTACTACCAGTATCATAACTGCTAGTGCCCATTACACTGGCCACACATCTTATGAGCTATTATAGGACATTTAACTGCACGAGCATCCTTATAACTAACTGGGCTATAATGCCGAAATCGTACTTCAGTGGTCTGAGGATCACTCACGTTGATGTCTTCACATTCGGCCACAACATCCAGAACATTTATACTGCCGAGTACGTACATTCTTATATGGAGTGACATTGCATGTTGCCGGTCATGTAGCTCTGCCTACGTTGTGAGAAAAACGTCAGGTGGCTATACAGCGCTTAAAGGCCTGCGTCGTACAGACCAGTGTAGTATTGGTCGGATGATTTTACTTTAAAATATGCATCTACAGACTGTAGGTTGTTGTTACATAATTGACAACTTAATTTTGTGAGTTCTGAGACGACATTCGCCTGCTTTGTTTCTTCGTTTGTTGTCCTGGCTGAAAACTGGAGTGTGGAAGGACGACACTGACTACTTTAAATAATGTAGCCTACAGGTGTACAGTTGCATGTCACAGCTGTTAACTTTCACTTTTCACAACCTTCCATATACTCATATAATATAGGCAGTGTACTATTGTTTAACTTTCGATAAGTCTCATTAATAAGTTGCAGGCGAACATCCACATACTGCTACAATAATTTCCCATTAAACATCTACGAAGAGTTCCTGTAGAAAAGAAAGGTATATATGGAGGAGACACCGTCCATTTTTAACACACGGCCTAATTGAGTAACACTTACTTCACTGTTAAGTTCACGCATTGATGTCGTTCTAACTAACACA
Source organism: Schistocerca gregaria (assembly GCF_023897955.1). NCBI lineage: Eukaryota > Metazoa > Arthropoda > Insecta > Orthoptera > Acrididae > Schistocerca > Schistocerca gregaria. The sequence continues at coordinate 821,996,122 of NC_064921.1, read as the reverse complement.
GGTTCCTCGTCTGAAACTCAGGCGTGATCTGACTGCCTCCTGGCCAAAAAGCGGGTCCTGCTGAAACTACACATTGTTCTAGGTTAAATTTACAGAAACTACAATTAGTACTTAACTCATTAAATTAACTAAATACCTCCAAAAATTCCGTCTTTTTAAAAGTTCCTTCTACTACATGAGTTGGGCCGAATAATTTATTTAAATAATCCAATTAACAAATATTGTTACACAAACAATATTTTTGGCAAAACTGTTAATTACTTTGGAACATGTTTTCAAATAGAGCCAAATAAATCCTTTAACAATACAATTAGTTGTTTCTCCAAATGTTTATAATTAGTACAGAATTTGTACTTGTTTTTACGTCAACAACAGAATTTATGTTACGAAGAAAATATAGATTTCGTCCTATAATGAAAGATAGTAATAGGAATAGTCAAAATAAATTACAAAATCAATTGCATATATAAAACTAAGCACAAATTTAGATCTAGTGTTGTATTCTTTAAAACTGAGGGCCAGCCTTTCTCTTTTATGAAAATGCAGATGATGCTCACGTATGTTAATGGTAATTAGTTAAAAGGTAAAAATTAAATTTTAAAGAGGCAGATGGAAAAACAAGAGGGAAAGTAAAAATATCACAGCTTGCTTCGTCACAACACTGTTGAAATTACTTTAAAAAAATTGCGACTGCAAAACTGGAATCGGGGGGGGGGGGGGGGGGGGAATTTTACAAAAACCTTGTGCCATCTCTTTTGCTGAGTGAATATACATACTTGACTGTTTAATGTATAGTTTCCATGGTAGAAAAGCAGGTTTGGTTATTAAAAAATAAGATGTACCACATAAAGCAATGTTAGCAAAATAAAATTGGAGACTTATATATGTTGGGGTAGTTCACGGAAAAAGTCACGTACTGTAAAGAAAAACGCATAAAAGATCCTAGTAGGATCAATTATACAGGGTTGTTTGGAGGCTTATGAAGAGAATGGCAGGAGATATTAAACGAGATTGGCGATGTACTGCTAGGACAATAATAATTATTCATAATACAAATATAACAGTCACAAAAAACTTACGAAAATCAGTATCGCTGAACTACTGTCACGATGTCAAACGTCGTTGCAAGCTACCACTGAGCTCTTAGCTGGCAGAGCCACGGCACTAATCATAAGGTTGCCTGCCAATGACCGTCTGCTCAGTGAGTCGTGTGACTGTACCAAGCATTGGTGTTGTCTCCTGGAGACAGGTAGCAGAACTCCTGTGTTCAACATCACTTCACTAGATGGCACTAAGCCCTGCAGATGACATACAACTAGGTTTTACACACTCCTACTATAATGAAATGTGGTTCTTTCTTCATCCTATATATTTCTGAGGTTTTCAAGGTTTACAGTTCGACTTGCTGCTTTGAATAAGTATACTTGGTTCTCAGGTTTTCTTGATTCATGGTGGGTGCATATTCACTCCTGGAAATTTAAATAAGAACACCGTGAATTCATTGTCCCACGAAGAGGAAACTTTATTGGCACATTCCTGGAGTCAGATACATCACTTGATCACACTGGCAGAACCACAGGCACATAGACACAACAGAGCATGCGCAATGTCGGCACTAGTACAGTGTATATCCACCTTTCGCAGCAATGCAGGCTGCTATTCTCCCATGGAGTCGATCGTAGAGATACTGGATGTAGTCCTGTGGAACGGCTTGCCATGCCATTTCCACCTGGCGCCTCAGTTGGACCAGCGTTCGTACTGGACGTGCAGACCGCGTGAGACGACGCTTCATCCAGTCCAAAACATGCTCAATGGGGGACAGATCCGGCGATCTTGCTGGCCAGGGTAGTTGACTTACACCTTCTAGAGCACGTTGGGTGGCACGGGATACATGCGGACGTGCATTGTCCTGTTGGAACAGTAAGTTCCCTTGCCGGTCTAGGAATGGTAGAACGATGGGTTCGATGACGGTTTGGATGTACCGTGCACTATTCAGTGTCCCCTCGGCGATCACCAGAGCTGTACGGCCAGTGTAGGAGATCGCTCCCCGCACCATGATGCAGGGTGTTGGCCCTGTGTGCGTCGGTCGTGTGCAGTCCTGATTGTGGCGCTCGCCTGCACGGCGCCAAACATCCATACGACCATCATTGGCACCAAGGCAGAAGAGACTCTCATCGCTGAAGACGACACGTCTCATTCGTCCCTCCATTCATGCCAGTCGCGACACCACTGGAGGCGGGCTGCACGATGTTGGGGCGTGAGCGGAAGACGGCCTAACGGTGTGCGGGACCGTAGCCGAGCTTCATGGAGACGGTTGCGAATGGTCCTCGCCGATACCCTAGGAGCAACAGTGTCCCTAATTTGCTGGGAAGTGGCGGTGCAGTCCCCTACGGCACTGCGTAGGATCCTACAGTCTTGGCGTGCATACGTGCGTCGCTGCGGTCCGGTTCCAGGTCGACGGGCACGAGCACCTTCCGCCGACCACTGGCGACAACATCGATGTACTGTGGAGACCTCACGCCCCACGTGTTGAGCAATTCGGCGGTACGTCCACCCGGCCTCCCGCATGCGCACTATACGCCCTCGCTCAAAGTCCGTCAGCTGCACATACGGTTCACGTCCACGCTGTCGCGGCATGCTACCAGTGTTAAAGACTGCGATGGAGCTCCGTATGCCACGACAAACTGGCTGACACTGACGGCGGCGGTGCACAAATGCTGCGCAGCTAGCGCCATTCGACGGCCAACACCGCGGTTCCTGGTGTGTCCGCTGTGCCGTGCGTGTGATCATTGCTTGTACAGCCCTCTCGCAGTGTCCGGAGCAAGTATGGTGGGTCGGACACACCGTTGTCAATGTGTTCTTTTTTCCATTTCCAGGAGTGTAAGATCACCACGTTTATGGCGCTACTGTTGTTTGACTACTATCAAGCCAAATTATTGTTTGTTTTAACGGCTGTCGTCCATCCCATAGATAAAGTTTTGTAGTGAAATTTTTAACAAGATCATAGCACACGTGTTTACTCCAGCTTAAGTCTTCCACTAGAAATTTTGAAAACATTCTCGTAGATTGACCAAAATTATGACTGGAGCAAATTTTGTTTTAACGGGAAACCTGATTGACAAAATATTATGACCGGAGCATATCCAGTTTTAAAGAGAAACCAGATACCGTACTGAATTGAAACTTCCTGGCAGATTAAAACTGTGAGCCGGACCGAGACTCGAACTCGGGACCTTTGCCTTTTGGTAGGTAGGAGGCGAGATACTCGCAGAAGTAAATGTGTGAGGACGGGGTGTGGGTCGTGCTTAAGTAGCTCAGTTTGTAGAGCAAAGGGCCCGAGTTCGAGTCTCGGTGCGGCACACAGTTTTAATATGCCAGTAAGTTTCATAACAGCGCACACCCCGCTGCAGAGTCAAAATCTCTTTCTGGAAACATCCCCCAGGCTGTGGCTAAGCCATGTCTCCGCAATATCCTTTCTTTCAGGTGTGCTGGTTCTGCAGGGTTCGCAGGAGAGCTTCTGTAAAGTTCGTGTCCGATTCACTTCTCTGAGTGACTCATGTTGAAGTGAGTGTGATACAGTGTTGTACACAATGGTTCCGACAAAGTGTTCACTTGCGGAAATGCAAATGTCAAAGGGGGGGGGGGGGGCGGAGCAGCAAGATTGTACTATTTGCAACAGTGTATCGCCATGCTAAATACTGAATAAACGAAACTGTGCGCTCTTAATTTGTGCTGTATCTTTAGTTACTAGTTTTACCATTGAAATTTTCCGTTAATTTAAATGAATGAATACTCAAAATTGCAAATTAGTTAACCCTCTGTTATGCAATACGAGAAAGAACGTTACTGAGGCAGAAAATTTAGACTGAAACTGAGGACAATGACAACTCAGGTACCCTACAAGTTTTAACTATTGCAGGTTATTATTCAGGTTACCGATACTTTGTGAAAGAAATGTCGCTGAGTAATATCTATATCAGTTTATAATGGTAGGTGTGTGGACGACGAAGAATGTAGCCGACGATAAGGTTGAGTTGCCGCTGTTGCTGCTGCCGCTGCTGGTTGGTGACCCCGAATCGTCTCCAGAGCCACGGATAATTATTTAACAGGCAATAGTTGAAATTGCCCCTTCCTCCTCCAGTCCACTCCTACAGTGTTGTCCATACTAGTGAATTAACGGATTTAGTGCGCCTACACTGGCGCGATCATAGCGGAACACTGCGTCTGCGGGAGTGCCCAACAAACACTTGCGCACTCTTTCATGACTCAAGCTTCTTTGCTTCCTCTCTCCTCGCAACGCGACAGACACTCTCCATACGCAAAGATAAACAATGGGACAGCTACAGCCATTTCGTCGATGCTTTCGGGACAGTTACATAGACTTCCCTTGGCTGTTACCCAGCAAATTACAGTATTTTCATTATAATTAAAATCAGTGATACACACATAAAGGAAGTTTTGCGTCACCCCAGTTCCAAGAGCTCCTGAAGATCGACGTTGACTGTGGGTATTGTATGACAGACACAGTTCCTTTGACTGTTCTGACATGTCATTAAACCCGCCCAAAAATGTAAACAACTATGCACGAACAGCGGATATTAGACGGAGGGGGTCCGACAGCCGATCAGTTCGTCATTCCACCAGGAAGCAGGTACACGGCTCGTGTTGTCTGTAGTTCAACCACGCCCTGTTCGATCGCGTCCGCATTGTTACTTTGTGCCAGGAAGGGCTCTCAACATGGGAATTGTCCAGGCTTCTCGTAGTAAACCAAAGCGATGTTGTTCGGTCATGTAGGAGATACAGAGAGACAGGCACTGTCGATGACATGCCTCGCTCAGCCAGCTCAAGGACTACTACTGCAGTGGATGACCGCTACCTGCGGATTATTGCTCGGAGGAACCCTGACAGGAACGCCACCATTTTGAATAATCCTTTTCGTGCAGCCACAGGGCTTCTTGTTATTACTCAGACGGTGCGCAATAGGCTGCATAATGTGCAACTTCACTCCCGACTTCCAAGGCGAGGTGCATCTTTCAAACCACGACATCATGCAGCGCGGTGCAGATGGGCTCAACAACATGCCGCATGGAGCACTGGCATCACGTTCTCTTCGCCGATGAGTGTAGCATATGCCTTAAACCAGACAATCGTCGGAGACGTGTCTGGAGGAAACCTGGTCAGGCTGAACGATTTTGACATACTGTCCAGCGAGTGCAACAAGGTGAAGGTTCCCTGTTTTTTGTAGTGGCATTATGTGGGTCCGAGAACGCCGCTGGTGGTAATGGCTGTACGATTACGTGAATGCCATCCTCCGAACGATAGAGTTCTCATATCGGCAGCATATTTGCGAGACATTCGTCTTCATGAACGACAATTAGCACCCCCATCATGCACATCTTGTGAATGACTTCCTTCAGGATAACGACATCGCTCGACTAGAGTGATCAGCATGTTCTCCAGACATGAACCCTATCGCACATGCCTGGGATAGACTGAAAAGGGCTATTTACGGACGACGCGACCCACCAACTAACCTGAGGGATCTACGCCTAATCGCCGTTGAGGAGTGGGACAATCTGTAGCAACAGTGCCTTGATGAACTTGTGGATAGTATGCCACGACGAATACAGGCATGCATCAATTCAAGAGGACAGGCTACTGGGTATTAGAGGTACCAATGTGTACAGCAATATGGACAACTACCTCTCTAGATCTCACCGTATGGTGGTACAATATGCAATGTTTGGTTTTCAAATGCAATAAAAAGGGCGGAAATGATGTTTGTGTTGATTTCTATTCCAATTTTCTGTACGGGTTACGAAACTCTCGGAACCTAGGTCTGAGTGGGGTACTGTCGGGTGGGGTTGCCCCAGGGATCAGTGTTGGGGTCACTCTTGTTCCTTATTTATATAAATGATATGCCCTCAAGGTATTATGGTTAACTCTAAAATATTTCGGTTTGTTGATGACACTAGTTTGGTAGTAACGTAAGTTTTGTTCAACATATGCTCGGTTTCAAATAGTGCAGTACATGACCTAAGTTCATGGCTTGTAGAAAATAAACTAAAGTTAAATCACAGTAAGGCTTAGTATTTACAGTTTCTAACACACAGATACTAAAAGATATCAGATAGATTATATAATGGTAAGACAGAGATTTAGGAACGAGGTTTTAAGTTGTAAGACATTTCCAGGGGCAGATGTGGACTCTGACCACAATCTATTGGTTATGACCTGTAGATTAAAACTGAAGAAACTGCAAAAATGTGGCAAATTAAGGAGATGGGACCTGGATAAACTGAAAGAACCAGAGGTTGTACAGAGTTTCAGTGAGAGCGTAAGGGAACAATTGACAGGAATAAGTGAAAGAAATACGGTAGAAGAAGAATGGATAACTTTGAGAGATGAAGTAGTGAAGGTAGCAGAGGTCAAAGTAGGTAAAAAGACGAGGGCTAGTAGAAATCCTTAGGTAACAGAAGAAATATTGAATTTTTATTGATGAAAGGAGAAAATATAAAAATGCAGTAAATGAAGCAGGCAAAAAGGAATACAAACGTCTCAAAAATGAGATCGACAGGAAGTGCAAAATGACTAAGCAGGGATGGCTAGAGGACAAATGTAAGGATGTAGAAGCTTATCTCACTAGGGGTAAGATAGATACTGCCTACAGGAAAATTAAAGAGACCTTTGGAGAGAAGAGAACCACGTGTATGAATATCAAGAGCTCAGATGGCAACCCAGTTCTAAGCAAAGAAGGGAAGGCAGAAAGGTGGAAGGAGTATATAGAAGGTTTATACAAGGGCGATGTACTTGAGAACAATATTATGGAAATGGAAGAGGATGTAGATGATGACGAAATGGGAGATATGATACTGCGTGAAGACTTTGACAGAGCAATGTGTACAACCAGTGGGTGGGGGATTATTTTATGACCTCAACAAAAAATTTATAAAATATACATTTCATTAATTATAGTTGACTTTTATTCACCGCATACTTTTTAAAGAGATATTAATATGTGCAAATGATCGTGAAGCTGGAAATACTGAATGTGACATTCATTGTGAAACATTACATTTACTGCTACGACAGTTTTTGGGTTTCGTTTGACTGAAGGATAAAAATTTAAAGCAAAATTTTAGAATATGAACTACCTGATTACATTACAATATTTTCTACAGATGGATACAAAATAGCGCCTCCAACCCCCTTGGTATCGCGAGGGTTAATCGGCAAGAATTAACGAAATGCACGACAAAGATATAAATTTACTAGATTTGTTTTAATCAGGAAAGCAAGCCAACCGTAGTCTCTGCCTCCTGTTCCCAAGACCGAAACTGGATTTATTGTATGGAATTTGTCCTTGTCACTCCCGTAAAGCCAGCCAGCTCCCTTAAACACAGTAGCATGAGTCGCTTCATAGGGAACAGCGAAAGTAGTGACTGGACAGGGAAGTGTAGTCACCAACCCCTCCCATTCGTCCCCCCCCCCCCCCCCCCCCCCTGTTCTTCACACTTGCATTTGGTGGCTGCTGTAAAGTTTGGAGAGAAGTGGTAGATGAGGTATGGTAGATGAGGTATTGGCGAAAGTAAAACTGTGAAGACTGGTCGTGAGTTGTGCTTGGGTAGATTAGTAGGTAGAGCATTTGCCTGCGAAAGGCAAAGAAATTGGCTTCCAGTCCCAATGAGGTGTATGGTTTTAATCAGCAGGGAAGTTTCGTATCAGTGTACACTCTGCTGCCGAGTGAAAATGCGTCTGGAAACATTCCCCCAGGTCTGTCAGTCTAACGTCTAATACAACAGGTCCTTCACTTCTTAAAACCTGTGTTGGATTTCAGCTATAAACGAGAAAAACGGTGAATCTCGGCTCCACTTCCTACAGTCAGCTATGACAGACACACAGCTTTTCGCCCTGTGTCACACTTCTTACATTTAGTTCCTAAATTTGACGCGTTAGTGGTACGATTCAGAGTCATTTTGATGACCCATTCCATTTCCTTAAATGGTTACTGGATCCATTTTTTAAATAATTACCCATTCCTTTTTTGAAAAAAAAACAGTGATCAATTCTGAATTTGTAAATGGCTACCCTCACCAGTTCTTTAAGCAGTGCCCTACACTGAAAGGCAAATATACCATTTTATGTAAAATATTTTATACCATTTTATGTAAATATCTTTGACTTTCATGGAAATTATGTAACATGAAACCAATTATCACATCATTTTAATATTACGTTGATCAAATACTGACTTATGTATGTATATGCAAATATCAATGACTGCCATGAAAATAATGGAACTTGAGGCCATTTTTACACATACCTTTAATATTACATTATTAAAAACAGAGGTACGTATATGTACAGAAATATATTAGACTTTATCCCAAATACTGCATATCTTGACTTTGTTACCTATTCAAATGAAGTTTATGTAGTTCCTTACTGCATTTCTTCGAACTTGCCGGCATTTTAATACAGTTTACTGTCTCATTGTAATTCTACCGTGTGACTGCCTGGAGACGAGGAGGGGAGATGGTACGAAACACAGTTGTGCTAGTTCTACCATCTTTAATTTATTTTTTCACGATAGCACAAGTGCTTCGGCAACTTTGGATTATAATTGGCTTTAGAGGAGAGAAGGAGGCTGAAAGAGTGGCTTGGTGACACCATCGATATTGTTGATGAATTTAATGATAAGATTGCCACTCCATGCAGGCAGCCCGCTCTAACATTTGCATTTATTTTTCTTTTGGTGCCAAATGGCCTCTATCTTGGAGTGTGACATCAGTGGTATCACATACTTCCACATTGTATTTAAGTGCAAAGTGGGCTAGAATGCCCATAGATGCGAGGATTGGAACTTAAATAGTGACAACTATTTATTCACAACCGATGCCAAAGAGTTAGATGTTTGCACCTGTTACTGTCCTTCAAAGTAGTCACCAGCGTTGTGTAGAACCCGTTGCCAGCGATGTGGAAGGCTTAGTATACCGTTGAGAGAGCCTGTTCTGTTGATGGTACGAATGGAGAAGGTCTAAAGTTATGGTGATTCTCGTGTACGCCTGTGATGGTGTTATCCTAACGCATTACGTTCCTCCACGGCAGACAGTCAATGCACAGTATTACTGTTCGTTTTTGTAGCATCACCTGCGACCAGCTTTGCGAAAGAAGCGGCGATCATTTTGCACGACAATGTGCGGACGCATACAGCGGAAGCTGCGGCTGCTCTGTTCGGTCGATGGGACTGGGAAGTACTGTACCATCCACCATACTCCTTGGACTTACGTCCTTGTGACTTTGATTTGATTGCGAAAATGAAGGAACCACTTCGTGGCATTCACTTCAGAACTGTTCCAGAGATTTGACAGGCAGTAGACCGCTGCATGGTACAGTACTTCCCAGTCCCATCGACCGAACAGAGCAGCCGCAGCTTCCGCTGTATGCGTTCACACATTGTCGTGCAAAATGATCGCCGCTTCTTTCGCAAAGCTGGTCGCAGGTGATGTTACAAAAACGAACAGTAATACTGTGCATTGACGGTCTGCCGTGGAGGAACGTAATGCGTTAGGATAACACCATCACAGGCGTACAAGAGAATCACCATAACTTTAGACCTTCTCCATTCGTACCATCAACAGAACAGGCTCTGCTAACGGTATACTACGCCTTCCACATTGCTGGCAACTGATTCTATACAATGCTGGTGACTACTTTGAAGGACAGTAACAGGTACAAATATGTAACTCTTTTGTATCGGTTGCGAATAAATAATTGCCACTATTTAAGTTCCAACCCTCGTATAATATTTATGGTTAGCTGGCTATCTAAACTTATGTATTTTAGTAATGTTTTAAATTTCACTGTGTAAATTATTATACAATTTAATTCCCTAATAGAAAATGCTGTTTTAAGGGTTTGTTTGTTTTTCTTTGGTAAATGTAATTACGAAGTGGCTTTCGTCCTCTGTTGATTTAAAGAACTAATAGTGAAATGCGTATAAATTGGCTGTACACTTGATAGACATGGCCTTAATTCAACATACATATTTGTTGCCCAATAAAGTTTTAATTTGTCCGTTACATGGGATGTTGATCGAACTAACAGACTATGGCATCGACAGTATTATACTCGTATTTGTTACACTGTAATGCATTCAGAGAAGTGGGTTAGGTACACATTTTATGTATCTGTATGGCTTGTTCCTTAAAAGATGCCTTACGACACATGGAGTGGAAATATGGCTGCAGCTTCTTTCACACTACCGTCTACGTGTAAGTCGTTGCTGAGACGTGCTGAGCCCGGCTTAGGCGTTGCTTTAAAACTTGGCTATTACTCTGCGTTTTGTTTCCCTCGGTTATTGCGGTTATGCCGTGGTTCTTCCTCTTTCTACATATGGCATCAGCGATGTGCATCGATATTTGCACCGTATACCATCTTTGGTCTTATGTTTATACACTACTGGCCATTAAAATTACTACAACGAGAAGAAATGCATATAATAAACGGGTATTCGTTGGTGAAATATATTGTACTACACCTGACGTGAGATTGCATTTTCAAGCAATTTTGGTGCATATATTCCGGGAAATCAGTACCCAGAACAACCACCTCTGGCTGCAATAACGGCCTTGATACGCCTGGGCATTGAGTCTAACAGAGTTTTAATGGCGTGTACAGGTACAGCTCCCCATGTAGCTTCAACACGATACCACAGTTCATCAAGAGTAGTGACCAGCTTATTCTGACTAGCCAGTTGCTCGGCCACCATTGACCAGACATTTTCAGTTGGTTAGAGATCTGAAGAATGTGTTGGCCAGGGCAGCTGTAGAACATTTTCTGTATTCACAAAGGCCCGTACAGGACCTGCAACATGTGGTCGTGCATTATCCTGCTGAAATGTAGGGTTTCGCAGGGATCGAATGAAGGGTAGTGCCACGGGTCGTAACACAACTGAAATGTAACGTCCACTTTCAAAGCGCCGATAATGCCAACAAGAGCTGACCCTGACGTGTAACCAATGGCACCCCATACCATCAAGCCAGTGATACGGCAGTATGGCGATGACGAATACACGCTTCGAATGTGGGTTCACCGCGATGTCGCCAAACACGGACGCGACCATCATGATGCTGTAGACAGAACCTGGATTCATCCGAAAAAATGACGATTTGCCATTGTGCACCCAGGTTCGTCGCTGAGTAAACCATCGCAGGCGCTCCTGTCTGTGATGCAGCGTCAACGGTAGCCGCAGCCATGGTCTCCGAGCTGATAGTCCATGCTGCTACAAACGTCGTCGAACTGTTCGTGCAGATGGTTGTTGTCTTGCAAACGTCCCCATCTGTTGACTCAAGGATAGAGACGTGGCTGCAAGTTCCGTTACAGCCATGAGGATAAGATGCCTGTCATCTCGATTGCTAGTGATACGAGGCCTTTGGGATCCAGCACGGCGTTCCGTATTACCCTCCTGAACCCACCGATTCCATATTCTGCTAACAGTCGTTGGATCTCGACCAACGCGAACGGCAATGTCGCGATACGATAAACCGCAATCGCGATAGGCTACAATCCGACCTTTATCAAAGTCGGAAACGTGATGGTCCTTACACGAGGCATCACAACAACGTTTCACCGGGCAACGCCGGTCAACTGCTGTTTGTGTATGAGAAATCGGCAGTCTCTGTGCAGTGTCGGAGCGTGTGGGGGCTGGTCTGAGTGCTGCGAGGTTCTTGGCTCACCGACACAGGACATGAAATTTGAGTGGCGATTTAATTACCGAAGCCACGTCTGTTCACGTTGTTTCCTTGGTTGGTGGTTCGCTGTTGGCGGTATTCCTGGAAGCAACAGTGTTCGAATTGGTGAAGATTTAGCCGCCGTATGGTGGAATTAACTATATTTGTCGGTTTGAAATTCAAGTTCACCAGCGGAATTTTCTGCCTTGTGGCCGTTAGTGTTCCGGTTACCTGCCCTGGTCGTTGACGTAATTTTCGGCAGTGTCCTTACCTCACCTGTTGTCGCTGACCAACATGGTTTGTATTTTTTTACAGCTTAATGTATTTTTGGTTGTGAGCGGCTATGTCTGTAACTTTTTGGCTTTGGAATTCTCGTATACTGGTCGGTGGTTAGCAGGTCGTCATGTCGGTGGGTCCCTGACTGTCTCTTGGTTGTGTTGCCGGCGGATCGAGTATAGTTGGGCCGACTTCTTGTCTCACCTAAGCGAGCGTTAAGGTTTCAAGGGCACCCTGAGCCCCTGGAAACTTCTGAGCGCCCTTGCACATACTGCCTTTCGTGTTGGCGTTTAAGTATGTATTTTTAATGGCTGATAGCTGATGGCTGGAATTTGTATGCTTGTAATTGTGTTTTTAAAATCAAATGCCTTTAGCCATTTTAAAAGTATGTTTATCTAAATTGAGCAAGTCTTCCATCGTCCGAAGATAAAGCTTGGGCATTGTTTCAATGCTTGGGCATTGTTTCAAAGCATCGGCCTTCAGCCGCTTTAAGTTTTAAAGTTCTTACTTGTCAAGTATTACCTTTTAGAAGATAAAGCTGTGGGCATTCTGCCTGTTGAGAATTTATTGTAGTGTGTTGTTTTTAAAAGCACCGGCCTTCAGCCGCTTTAAGTTTTAAGGTTCTTACTTATCAAGTATTACATTCTTTCAAGATAAAGCTGTGGGCCGTCTGCCTGTTGAAAATTTATAGTAGTTCTGTTGTTCTTAAAATAATGGTCCTTAAGATACTTTGAAAGTTTCGATTCTTACTTATCATGTCTTACATCACTTGGGCTTAAATACTATGTAAGGTTAAAGCCTGGATCCCTCTGTCTCAAAACATATTAATAGCTGTTGTATTTAATTCATGGGCCTATAGCCATTTTAGAGTTAATGTCGTTTTCTGTCGATAATCAAGCACTGTAATGTTTGGACAACTACATAAAGTTTTATGTTTGGAGTTTAACTGACAGCCGCTCATTCTGGCCCCCTTCCACAATTCCTATTACTTGTCTTGCCCTGCGGGTTTAGCAGCACGTCTCAGCTGTTTTCAGGCATTTTATTCAGGTTATCGCAACTGCAATTGTAAGATCCTTAAGATGCTAGTATATAAGCAGTAGGGTACTGAAGCTCCCAGGACACTTTTGATATCAGATTGATATGTAAATTTATTCAGTTGATGAATTATTACTCCCACCCCCACCCCTATAACAGTCCCACCACCCACTACCACCTACACCTCCACCCCAAACCCACCACATCACCAGATGACGTCATGTGTTTTCCTCAGCCTGCACATTGCTCTCCAACCCCTGCCCCTCACCCATACCCATTGGTAGGAATTGCAAATCTGATGGCAATTTCGAATTATGGCGAAAATATTGAAATTTGATGGCAATTAGTTTGTCCCAACGCTACCCTGACATCCCACCCCACCCCACCGCACCCGGAAGTGGTCTGAAGTTCAAAATAATATTGCTATTTCCAGGACACTAACTCTGATACTTTTGGACAGAAAGTCCAAGTGCACCCACAACACAAGGAAACTGTCCAGATGCAGAAGACGAATGTTAGGTTAGTATACTTTGTTTATTTTGATTGAGAAGTTGAACTACAGATGGGTCTTAACTATATATTTAGTTGTAGAGATCACGCTAATTACACAGCTATATACATAGCACTACCTAAATAATGCATAAAATAGCAATGGGACTCTAAAATTTCCATACAACTGATGTTATCTTTCTGGGAAAAGATTTAACAATACCACTCAACAGAGAGGAGTTTGATAAGTGTATTAGCTGCAAGCACGCAGCTGAGGACTGTATCTGTTGCTGTATGACTTCAGAGTTCGCTACAGATGCCTGACCGGCAATCGCTCTAAAGCCCAGGTAATCGAAAAAGATACATGTGACTACTGCTGATGGAAAACGTTTCACTGTTCTAATTACACAGTGAATTGGTGGTGACAAAAATCAGCAATCATAATCAATGGGGGAAAATGTAGTTCCGAAAGATGGCAGAGGGGTGGCAGTTGAACATGCATTTTCCTCATAGTACGGCTGAGAAGTAGCAAAATTATAGGCACTCGCACCTCCCTTAATTCATTCCACTACCTCCCTCCCCCCTCCTTCCACCTTTGGCGGGAGGGGGGGGGGGGGGATAAACTGCTACAGTGTGCCATGCATTTATCTCTAGCATACTGCCATCCTCCTTGATCACTGGCTGCACCCAGCCTTGAGGCAATGGTCTAGGCATCAGCCGTTCGCCAACATCTGTTGCGATAACTCAGGACCATCCCAAGTACAAACTGTTTGTTCATCGAAACAAGTAGCTGCACTGCACTGCCCCTCACTCTGCCTCTTCTGTTGTGGGGTAGTTGCCCTGGTGACCTCGCACACAGAACACCCACCAAATAAAGTGGCCAACTTTCTGAACGTGAAAAAGCTTCACTCTATCAATAGTATTTAAAGTCAATGCACTTCTTGTATATGTGTATCATTTAAAAAGGAAAACACACTCAGTATAGTTTTTATGTTTGCAGCATCTTATTATTTTGCGACACCTAACAAAGAGAAAAAAAAACCACAGCACCGCCATCGATCATAGATGACCAGACTGCAGAGGCCTACATATGTGCACCCTGCATAAAACTGAGGAAAAAATACTTCCACTACGTTGCTGCGATAACTACTGATCACCGCAGAGTGTCCTCATTATATCGAAACCATCATTGGAGTAAAGAAAAAGCGAGAATTTTAACTCCAAAGAAAAATTGACATTTTTCCTCCATAACTGTTCTCTACTGATCTGTCTGTAAAGTTTCTATCATAGAGCAACTATCATTTGTAATAGCAGCAGATTTTTGGGTTCTAGTTTTGTAAGCAGTTTGATCACGTCAACTTATTTCACACACTATACTCACATGTCGGTAAAAACACTCATTTCGACGTTCTACAATGAGTTATAATTAAGGTAGTGTCTACTGTATAGTTAGAAATTATGAAGTATGAAATAACATAGGGTTTGTGGTAACACATTTTTAAACACACAGTTGTGATGATAATAATTAAAACAGTTGTGATTCCATTAGAATAAATACAGTGGAGTTCTGTTAGTTTTATAAGGAAAATTAATGTAGTTTTGAGAGATCTATATGCATCCAAACTTTAATCAGTTATACCACTGCTTATAATAGAACCTCCTATAAGATTTTACCACACCTCTCTGCTCCTAATGTATCAAAAATCGAATATCATATTTGTGTTGACACCAAGCAATTACATATACATGTATCACTCCACTGGAGCTGGTGGGCAGTGGTCGAAGTCTCTTGCACAGATCTGCACGAAGTTTTGTCAACAATACTGTAGGAAGATAATATCCAACAGACTATTAATCACAAGAGAGGGTTCCTCTATTCTTCTTTCATAAGCAGTTTAGTATATTGTTTTCTCTTTTTTGTTATTGTAACAGTTCCAAGCAGTGTACAACTACAGCTTTGTGCACCACCACTTTTTCTACTACATCCGGTCCGTGTCACATGCTAAACCGACATTAAAACGTTTCAGTCCATTGGCTCTTACAGAAAGCTGAACAATGCATGGTGTAGCTGTCAAGCTACCACCACACAGAAGTTGGTAGAAGTAAAATGCACAGGTGATGTTACCCAATGAAAAAAGTCGGGAATACATCGCAACGTGTCGAAATTGGAAGAGCTTGCGGAATTGTAGAACATTTCCAACAGATATCCAAAGGTGGTATTGTGGCTCGCGTTGGTGCTGTTCGTTGGTTTCCACCCTCTGTTGGAGACCAGACCGTATCGCTTGTCTTCTTCTCGTGCTGACTGGCGCCATTTGGCTTCACCAGCGTTGCCTGCCCGCTAGTGTCAGCAGTGGCGCTTATGGATATGTAGTAACTGTTGCCCTATCTTGTTCTTCTGGGTCGTGTGAGTGGGGCAGTTCAGTTGGGGACTCAGGAGGAGGCAGGTCCGCACGGTGCTTGAACACTCCGAGACCGCTGACAGCGCACTTGGACTGGATTTGCATTCAAGTAGAGAAACCTCCACTATTGTGAGATCCTGTAGTCATGGACTGTGCGGCTGGTCCCGGTGGAGGTTCGAGTCCTCCCTCGGGCATGGGTGTGTGTGTTTCTCTTTAGTATAACACATGTGTTGTTTGATTAGGCGTGCTGGCTTACACTGCGCCGCAGCACGGAGCGTCATTCGCTCTGCGAACGTCGAGGAGTGCGGACGCTTAGCTCTGGGTGTCTCGCTGGGCGTTGGCTTGCTACGTTCACTTGTGTTAACGTGCCACAGCAATGCCTCTGCGACGTGCATGCCGTCGTCGTGTTTTATTATTGTATTTGCTGTTTTATTGTGTGTATCTAAATTTTTTGTTTAACTGCCATTTTTGGTGTTACAGCAAGTTTCAATGATTGTTCTACTAAGTTTAGCATCATTTTGTCTTACCGGTTTGGTGATCAGTTGCCTGTCTTTTTAAATTAACCTTTGCAATTGCATTGCTATTTTACAGTATTTTTGTTAAATTTTTATAATTGCCGTTCTTGGTGTTAAAGGCTTTTAGCCGTGACTGTGGTTACTTGCTTTAAAATTCTAATTGGGATCACATTGGCTTGTTTTTAAAACATAATTTGCTGTGTCTGTATTTTATACTCATTTGGTAAATTGTAACACACTGAAAGAAGTGGTAATTACACAGATGTTTATTCCTTCATTAATAATGTGTGATATCTTTATTTATTGCTGAGTCTGGAATTACCGTTTTTAAATAAATGTGTGCAATTTCACCAAAAGGGAACCACCAGTAACTGATCGTGGCCGCATCCACAATCGTAACCGAATCCAGCTTTCCTTGACTACCAGGTTTCAGGTACCCTATACAGTTAATCTCATCTATCACAGTGATGGGGTAGCGGATATCTCAGTGTTCTGTTTCGAAGAGCATTGTTCTCTTATTTTTCATATACATGTTCACTGTACTGGTATTGAGCCTCGCTGGAAGGTGTTTCCACAGCACATGTGAGATTGTAATAATAAAATCTTATTGGTGAAAATAACAAACATCTGAAGGGCATCGCAGTATATAGAAATAGGATAAGTCTGCAGCATTGAGGAACGCATCCAAATAACTGGGGAGGTGATGACCCCAACGTTGATTATTATTCTCCTCAGTGACAAGTAGCAGGCAGTGTTCCGCCAAGGCTCTTTCCATCTCAACCAAATGGCGTCAGTCAATCATTAAGTGGCAATGAAAGGCATATCAGTGGATGCATTGGACCGTCAGGAGTCGTTCAATGTGGAATGACGTACTGTAATACGCACTGCAGTTGACGGTGTGCCGAATCTTTGGAGTTTCACCAGTCGTTCCGTAATTTCAATGCCAGCCAGTGACAAAGCACAATGCTTCCAAATTTCTGTACCATCACTAAATCACCTCTCCAATACTTTGTAAGTACAATATAACAGATTGGGAATGCAGATAGATGACAGTGCAATACGTCCATTCAATCATATACACCAAACTATAATAGTTGTTCAACAATTTCGACGCCACACAGTAGAATGATTACCAGATTCTATATCATCGCTAAATCACCCTTCCACTACTTTTCAAGTTACGTATATTGAATTGTGACGGCAAATAGATGACTGTGCTCTATATTCATTCGGTCATATACACCAAACTATACCAAACAGCGTTCCATACCGATGCAATTAGATTATCTATATATTACAGCACATAGATGATAGTGCAGAATTTATGGTTACGACTGGACATCTTTCCCTGTATGGATGGGTGTCACAGGGTATTCTCGCATTTGTAGGATAAAATCGGAGATAGATAGATCCCTCCCACATTGTCCTTCACAAACCCTCACTGCTCCACTGTTACCAATTTAATTTATTTCTTTTTCATTTATTTACATGTCAAGTTCCATAGGACCAAACTGAGAAGCAAATCTCCAAGATCATGGAACGTGTCAGTACACGAAATTACAACATAAAAGTAATAATAGATAAAAATAAATGTTCATGAACACGAAAAAAGTCAGTCCATAAGTTTAAGTAAACGCAATCAACAATACAATAAGAATCAGCTTAATTTTTCAAGGAACTCCTCAACAGAGTAGAAGGAATAACCCACGAGGAAACTCTTCAGTTTCGATTTGAAAGCGCGTGGATTACTATTAAGATTTTTGAATTCGAGTGGTAGCTTATTAAAAATAGATGCACCAGTATACTGCACACCTTTTTGCACAAGAGTTACGGAAGTCCGATTCAAATGCAGGTATGATTTCTACCAAGGATTAACTGAGTGAAACTGCTTATTGTTGGGAATAAGCTAATATTGTTAACAAGAAATTACACTGAGAACTATATATATTGAGAGACCAGTGTCAAAATACCCAGACTCGTCTACAGGGGTCGACAAGAGGTTCGTGAATTTACACCACTTATTATCCGAACCGCCGTTTCTGAGCCAAAAATATCCCTTTAGAATGGGAAGTGTTACCCCAAAATATAATACCATACGAAATAAGCGAATGAAAGTAAGCGACGTAGACTAATTTTCGTGTCGAACGATCACTCGCTTCTGATACCATTCGAGTAGTAAAAATGGCAGTATTAAATCTTTGAACAACATCCTGAACTTGGGCTTTCCACGACAGCTTACTATCGGAACACCTAGAAATTTGAACTCTTCAGTTTCTCTAAACATATACCTTATCTGTGAAATGAAAACGTCAGATTTTGTTGAACTGTGTGTTGTTGTTGTTGTTGTCTTCAGTCCTGAGACTGGTTTGATGCAGCTCTCCATGCTACTCTATCCTATGCAAGCTTCTTCATCACCCAGTACCTACTGCAACCTACATCCTTCTGAATCTGCTTAGTGTACTCATCTCTCGATCTCCCTCTACGATTTTTACCCTCCACGCCGCCCTCCAATGCTAAATTTGTGACCCCTTGATGCCTCAAAACATGTCCTACCAACGGATCCCTTCTTCTAGTCAAGTTGTGCCACAAACTTCTCTTCTTCCCAATCCTATTCAATACCTCCTCATTAGTTACGTGATCTATCCACATTATCTTCAGTATTCGTCTGTAGCACCACATTTCGAAAGCTGATATTCTCTTCTTGTCCAAACTAGTTATCGTCCATGTTTCAATTCCATACATGGCTACACTCCAAACAAATACTTTCAGAAACGACTTCCTGATACATAAATCTATATTTGATGTTAACAAATTTCTCTTCTTCAGAAACGCTTTCCTTGCCATTGCCAGTCTACATTTTATATCCTCTCTACTTCGACCATCATCAGTTATTTTACTTCCTAAATAGCAAAACTCCGTTACTACTTTAGGTGTCTCATTTCCTAATCTAATTGCCTCAGAATCATCCGATTTAATTTGACTACATTCCATTATCCTCGTTTTGCTTTTGTTGATGTTCATTTTATACCCTCCTTTCAAGACACTGTCCATTCCGTTCAACTGCTCTTCCAAGTCGTTTGCCGTCTCTGACAGAATTACAATGTCATCGGTGAACCTCAAAGTTTTTACTTCTTCTCCATGAATTTTAATACCTACTCCAAATTTTTCTTTTGTTTCCTTTACTGCCTGCTCAATATACAGATTGAATAACATCAGGGAGAGGCTACAACCCTGTCTCACTCCTTTCCCAACCACTGCTTCCCTTTCATGCCCCTCGACTCTTATGACCGCCATCTGGTTTCTGTACAAATTGTAAATAGCCTTTCGCTCTCTGTATTTTACCCCTGCCACCTTTAGAATTTGAAAAAGAGTATTCCAGTCAACAATGTGAAAAGCTTTCTCTAAGTCTACAAATGCTAGAAACGTAGGTTTGCCTTTTCTTAATCTTTCTTCTATGATAAGCCGTAAGGTCAGTATTGCCTCACGTGTTCCAACATTTCTACGGAATCCAAACTGATTCTCCCCGAGGTCCGCATCTACCAGTTTTTTCCATTCGTCTGTAAAGAATTCGCGTTAGTATTTTGCAGCTGTGATTTATTAAACTGATAGTTGGGTAATTTTCACATCTGTCAGCACCTGCTTTCTTTGGGATTGGAATTATTATATTCTTCTTGAAGTCTGAGGGTATTTCGCCTGTCTCATACATCTTGCTCACCAGCTGGTAGAGTTTTGTCATGACTGGCTCTCCCAAGGCCGTCAGTAGTTCTAATGGAATGTTGTCTACTCCGGAGGCCTTGTTTCGACTCAGGTCTTTCAGTGCTCTGTGTAACGTTCCCTCTTTCTGTTTATTTAGGTTTGATTTGTTTGATTGTTATTCTTTGTTTCTATTATGCGGAATCTTTTTTTTTTATTAAATTGAGCCTGAAACTTACGTAATAAATACTTCGCGTGAAGTACGATTTGCAGCATAAACAAAAATTAATTTCGGAAATGTAATCCACTGAATATTAAAAGTAAAGCTTTTGAACAACGCGCGTGACTGGCTAGATACATTCAGAGGGTACGTACATTCGCGTGCGAGTGGTTGCGGTCTGATGAGAAATTTTCATTGTGAAATAATTTCGTCGTAACACACTCGGAGATTGCGAACGTACATTGAGAATAGAGGCACGTACGTTCTATCATTCCCCGTGGCCTGGGTAAAAGAATGGCAATTATTTAAATCTATAGGTATTTCTTTTGCATCGGACTAATATTTTTATAAGAAAAAGAAGTTTGCAGGTTCTGAATGTCTCGGCAAAACGAATCGGAAGTAATTTTAGCGGCCACGAAAGGAAAGTAGAGAGCACAATCACGTACCTCTATTGTTGAGCAGCGCCGTTTTGAAGATCTTCGGTTCCATCTAAAACTCGCCTTCTCTGCTTAACATAAATACTCCATAGGCATGGGAATAAGGCTTGTTGTGCGATGAAAATAATATAAAACACATCTTGCGTCTTTTAACTCATTCATTTACCACACACACACACACTAGTAATTAGACAGTACGACATCCCACCAGCCCATCAGAACAAAAAGTAGTCGTTCAACAAGAAATAAAAAACGAAGGGCGAAATTGTTCCTATGTCTCTCAAAGATAAAAAGTTTACCAGATATTTCTCTGGTGTGTCACTGGAACAATTTTTCAGCACCCCTGCGATAAAATCACAATATTTTCAGTTCCTTTACATCTGTGAAACTCTTCACGCAGTATCTTATCTCCCATTTCGTCTACATCAACATCCTCTTCCATTTCCATAATATTGTCCTCAAGTACATCGCCCTTGTATAAACCTTGTATATACTCCTTCCACCTTTCTGCCTTCCCTTTCTTGCTTAGAACTGGGTTGCCATCTGAGCTCTTGATATTCATACATGTGGTTCTCTTCTCTCCAAAGGTCTCTTTATTTTTCCTGTAGGCACTATCTATCTTACCCCTAGTGAGATAAGCTTCTACATCCTTACATTTGTCCTCTAGCCATCCCTGCTTAGTCATTTTGCACTTCCTGTCGATCTCATTTTTTAACCTGCTTCATTTACTCAATTATATTTTCTCCTTTCATCAATTAAGTTCAATATTTCTTCTGTTACCCAAGGATTTCAAGCAGCCCTCGTCGTTTTACCCACTTTATCCTCTGCTGCCTTCACGACTTCATCCCTCAGAGCTACCCATTCTTCTTCTACTGTGTTTCTGTCCCCCATTCCTGTCAATTGTTCCCTTATGCTCTCCTTGAAACTCTGTACAACCTCTGGTTCTTTCAGCTTTCGAAATATGGTGCTACAGACGAATACTGAAGATAAGGTGGATAGATCACGTAACTAATGAGGAGATATTGAATAGGATTGGGGAGAAGAGAAGTTTGTGGCACAACTTGACTAGAAGAAGGGATCGGTTGGTAGGACATGTTTTGAGGCATCAAGGGATCACAAATTTCGCATTGGAGGGCAGTGTGGAGGGTAAAAATCGCAGAGGGAGACCAAGAGATGAATGCACTAAGCAGATTCAGAAGGATGTAGGTTGCAGTAGATACTGGGAGATGAAGAAGCTTGCACAGGATAGAGTAGCATGGAGAGCTGCATCAAACCAGTCTCAGGACTGAAGACAACCACAACATCATGTGTAGTGCGAGTATTTAAATTTAGAGGAAGTATTGTGATCGCATGGGGGTGTTTCTCGTGGTTAGGGCGTGTTCCTCTAATTGCCCTTTAGTCAATGCTAAATGCGGAATAATATGAACGAATTTTACAGCTCGTTTGACAGCGCTATGTGTTTGATCAGCGGGACAATGCAACCTGTAATAAAGTAGCCTCTTTCTTGCAGTGGTCTGTGGACAGTAACATTCCTGACAATTGCCTGGTCTCCCGTGGTCCTGACCTGAGTACAATGGAACATCTTTGGCTTGAGTTTGTGCATCGGCTTCGTCCCACACGCCAGCCTCTAATTACCTTCTCCGGTTTCCCGATCTTGAGGAACAATTGACTCTCATTTCTCGCTAGACACCCATACACCTCAGTGAAAAGTCTCCAGTAGAGTTCAAGCCGTCATAAGGGGGTTTAGTGGATACAGCTCATATTAGTGTCCACTAACAGCTGCCTGGAGACCTTTGATCAGACTGTGTAAGGGTATATAATTTGGAGTGCAACAACTGTTCATTACGGAAAGTACAGGTCGTGGCTATATGAGGCCGACCAGGGGCTGCAGTGGAACATTACTACTTGGGGACATATGACTGTCTATGGATAACACGAACACACAAACACGATAAACACTGGTGAATCCCTGCCGCACATCAAAATTAACTTATACCGTCAAGTGTAAACTAGTCGACCAAGAGGCAACGCAGGGAAGCGGAACTGCACACTAAATGCAAAGAAACCCAACCACAGCTCTTATACCATAATCGATTTACGACTAATCGACCACTTAAATGACACTCTTGGCCTGTCACAGACACTGCAGCTGGCCCAGGATACCTAGCAGGTGCCAAGCCCCAGTGGTACCCCGTCTCGAAAACTCTTTATATCGACCTAAGATATGACAACATTACGGGGCATTGCACGATACCCAAAACTAACAACCACACTATCTTCGCATGCCCTGTCACTGACAGCAAGCAATTCGCTACTGCTCTTACTACCCGACCAAACGACCGCAAAAGTAGTTTTCCTTGGCGCTTTCCTTGACACATTTTCACCTCTGCCCTTGAAACCGCTGCCCTTCGCTAGTTTTTCGTCCACTATCTATTTTCTCGATGCCACCGTATTAGTGGGTAATCTTGCCCAGATATACGGATAACATCACAACCCCACATTCCATGAAGTCCTTGTGTAGTAATTAACAAATATGGAGGTGACATAGTTTTTATGAGATGGTCACTACGTCATTGTGGGCATGGAAGGGCTCTACCCTTTGCGTGATCAAAAAAAATGCACTGGAACTTTCAGTTTCGGACCACGAACTTGGCAGGATACATGTCGGTTCGCGTGTCACTCAGCAGCACATTCCCGGCTGACACACTGTCTAACATGTGTGCTCTCAGCGCTTGTAAATTTTTCACTGACATACTTCATTCTCCGATAATATTTAACGGGTTTTTTCTTTCCTCCCTCCGGTTATGAGAACTTGCGCTGTTATTCAATAGTGATTGCTGGTCAGAACTTTGCAGCTATTCATGAGGCGCAACGGTCGGGAAATGGATTTAGTAGTGGTTTAACGAACAGAGAGCTCTTTTTATTGTCGTGAATGAACGACACTCGAAAGATGCGGTTAATTTGAAATTTAACTTTGATTGATTATGAGCTTTATCACCCTTAATGTGACAGTGATGAGTACATTGTATAGGGACTTTCGAGTCCGTCTACAGACTTTAACTATTATGAAACACCCTGGGTGCTGAGCTGACAGTTTGGACTCACTATATGTGCCAGTAGCATGCAGTAGCGTATGGACATTTTAATAAAAAAAAATTTAAAAAAGTTTAATAGCGTAAGCGTAGGCTGCTGCAGCCGCTGTCACTCTCAATAAAATTCTTTAGCGCTGTCGACAGGACTGTCAATACATAAAACTGTCCGACGTTTCAGTCACTTATGCAAAAGATCTTCCTCAGGGCTTTTTATTAAGGTAGACTGTTGAATGTGAGAGACTTTAGATCTTATATAGCACCAGAGGAAGCTGCTTTACGTAATTTGATGGGACGCTTGATGGTAGAAGGGGTGTTAGACGTTCGTTATTGGTGCGTCCTTGTCATTGGTGGGTAAAGACGTATCTCACTGGTGTTTAGATCACGTCTTGCCATTGGTGGAAACAGATGAATCAGAAACGGACGGTAGTTGTGACGTAGCACCGCCTACTCGTTGTCAGGTGCTGGCAGCGGCGTGCCCGCGCTCAGTGTGTGTACGACCACCGCGGTGCCCCGCTCGCACGTGTAAGTCGCTTTGCGCGCTGTCCGCTATCTAACGTCTCTCTCATTAGGCAGTGTAGCTCAGCATAAAGCCCTGAGACAGGCCGTCTACAATAGTGGCCGAAACGTCGGACAGTTTATGTATTGACAAAGCGGCCAACAACCCAGAACAGTTTAATTGACAAAGTTCAATAGCATTAACAGAAATGGGTTCGTCTTGGCTACATAGATTTGTAGTCGCTTGCATTTCTGTCACCAGCCTAATGATATGTTCTTATGCTTTTATGTTCTCTTACAGCTATTATACTGCATCAGAACTCCCCAAGTTGCGATAAAACACCTTCCCTTAGGTTTCGTGCTTTTATGTAGCGTTTAATCTTCATATTTTCTTGTCAGGTATCCTTCACCATCGATTAGAAGCTCGTGTGAGCGCCACATGAAAAAAAGTGAGAGGCAGATGTAAATTTTCTTCTAGCGGACGCAATGCTAACGTGCCATGGTGTTTTTGTAACAAATTTGCCAAAGTACATGGTATGTCTCAGTACACGCTGGCGTGAACTGCGCTGTTCATTTAACCCGCCGAGTTATTTTTAATTTCCATTAAAGAAACAACCAAAAGAATTCTTCCGACAGTCACAAGGAACGACCACAAATGATACTAGTCTTTGTAGGAGCAACTTACATTCCACTTAGATCTGACACTTACGGATGCAGGTTCACTCGCCCCCCCCCCCACCCCCTCCACCCATCATCACCACCAGATAACGAATGGCCAGACACTTGGTGACATTTAGACTAGAACCCTCGAGGTTATGTTAACTATATTTCTATGAAACCTGACACGATCAAAGTTTCTGGAGCACTTTATCTTGATTTTTAATATAAAATTAGTCTTGATCGCACATTTATAAAAATATGCTCTGTCTCGATTGCTAACTCATGATTTTCATATTTAAAATAGACATAAAAAATATTGTTCGCAAATACTTCTACGCACTTACAATATTTAACTTATAAAAAGAAAAGAAAATGAATGAGTGTAGCATAAGAATTTCGTTATACTGAGTAATTCGTCAAATGTAATACAAACTTGAACAGTGTCATAAAAATTACTGTGTGGTCTATGATGCTACTATTTAACATAGAGACAAATGCACATATGCTAGAGAGCACAACGGCGTGCACGGTAGCATGATTAAAGTTATCGTATAAAAAATCATACAAAAACAAAGGAAAAGACTATTGGAAGTTAAATTATGTGCAGTTAATGATCATATTTTAACATGATTTTCTATGGTATCCGGATGTTGTAACCAATTGGAAACATACCACGCCATTAGTTTAACTATGTTTTTGAACACTAAAACCGGTTTCTTCCACCAGTGACGTTTTGCAAATGATTATGAACCCAGCGCCGATGAGATACACAGAAAAAGGGAAACAGCAACTCGTATTCTAATCTGTATGCTATTAGTAACCAACATGTGACGAAACATGTAAACGTACTCGTACGGTACACTGTGGTGTATATTATAATTTTCATGCTGTTCTAACCGTGCACCACCAAAGACAAAATCGGTTCACAACAGTTACTTATACTGATTACATTACGGGTCGGGAGATGTACAGAAGTCTTATTTTACGAAAAGTTCATATTATTTGATGTTATTAATATATACAAAGTGTCCATCAAACGGTTCTAGTAAGAAATTCAGGAATGAAATAGAAGGAGTGGATCACCAATAAATCCCTTAGGATCTTCTTAAACTGAACTTTACTACTAGCTAAATTCGTTATGGCTGCTGGAAATATATTGTTAATGTGTGCTTCTGAATAATTGACACCTTTCTGGACCGGAGTAGGTAACCTTAAACTTTTGTAAAGATACTTAAAAGTTGTTCCCATGGAGCGAACTGTTGGTATATTATTTACGATAAATTTCATTAACGCGTCAATAACTGGGAAGCCATAGTCAGTTTATTTCGCCCTTGGTTTAAAGACCTCTTCGATAAACTGACTAATATTCCGTCTCTAATGACAAAGGGTTAACGTCCACCTTCCCGTTAAACTGTATCTGACGTGGAGGGGGATTTCTCTAAAAACTTTTTTCTTCCAGGCATCAGCATCTTGTTCCTGGCTGTGAGGGGGATAGACTTCTAACCAGCTTGGAAGAACAAGAGGTGTACATCAGCATGGATAAACCGGACTTGTACAACCTCGGGTGTATTCCCCTCACGCAACTGGCCGCCAAACAGGTTGACGACCTGTGGTCGGTCTTCACGTGGCCGAGACAGCCACTGCCCGTGCTCGACATTGGCTGCGGGCCCGGTGACGTCGCCAGGAAGGTGGGTTCTTCACTTTCAGGCACGTTACTACTCCATCAGAGAAATCGACGACTAAGCAACTCTCTTGTGTTTTGTAAAGTATCGTCGCTCCTGGATACCTAGGACCACAGAGAAATGGAGGTATACAGAGTGTTCATTTTCACAGAAGACACTGAAGTATCTCTAAACTACACTTCGGACCAAAAAACAGTTCAAATTTCAATTTGATTTTCTCGGAGGGGGACATCCAATAATACCATACTCAATCAGCCACTCAAACCCGCGCCTGGCTGGTATTGGCAACTTTGAAATCTTCAATGGGAACCCCCGTTTTTTTTATTGCAGATTATGATTTTACGGCCAAATCTGTATACTTTTGTCTGAAGCATTTTCTTCTTTTCGCCACAGATGACGCTGTAATCAGAGGAACAGAGGTGGGTACCCCATCGTCATTTATAACATGATACTCAGTGGCCCTTGAATGACATTTGGGATCGCACCTCCATGCTGTGAAGTTAGGCCAGGCCAGTATTTCGTAAATTTTAATTAGAACCCCATTCGCATCGTCGTATTCCTCCGACACATCAAACAGAGGAGTAACTGACGCGGCACTGTGGCCATGGCTGGCGACGAGCTCTACTCTCCTTTTCCATTTCGAGTAAGTGTTCAAACGTAGTATCGCCATCCCCAGTACACTTAATGATCCACTTTCCAAATGACCGTACACAGGACAGAAGCATAGATGCGGGAATAGCAGCATCGCCGTTTCCGATTCTGTCGACCGTGTCTTCACGGCTTGTTGTCACATGCTGTTGCACTTTATCTTTTACATATCATAAAGGAAGAAGTCCAGTGACATCAAGTCCGGCTACCTAGCAGAACAATTAACAGGGCCACTTCTCCCTATCCACTGACTAGTGAAACACGGCTTAATAGCTCCGGTGCTTCAATTGTGTAATGCACTGGGCAACCACCATGCTGAAACCATATAAGTTGTCGAACGTCCTGGGCAATATCTTTCAGTTGTACCCATAGTTCGTGTTTGTGCCCCTTCTACGTGCTGTCGATAAGTTGCGGACTAACGAGTTTGTTTCCTATGACGCCACACCATATGTTAACCGATCAAGGACGCTGATAGTCAACTTGCTGTAACCAGTGACGATTGTCGTCACCCCAGTAACACATATTATCCCGATAACGCAACCATAGTTTGCGAATGGAGACTCACGAGAAAATTGTTTCTCGGCAAATAACGTGGAGATCGATTGCATTTGTTGACATGTCCATTTACAATCCACTACCCGGTTATGGAAATCGGCGAAATGGAATTCTTGATGCAGCGTCTTGTGGTGTGGATAATCCCTATGACAATGCAATATTATACAATAAAACCTACGAACATGTTAGAATCGCGGTGTAATTGCTTATCCGTGGGCTGTGGTGCACTGCCGCTATTGCAGCTATTTCATTAGCTTCTCCTTCAACAACAATTTGATATACCAGATTACGAGTAAATGGTAGCTTTAACGCGCCGCTGCACAGATTGAGTAAATAAGATAATATAGTGAGTATTAACTACCTTTTTCGTAGTACTGTTACTTTCTGTCTTGAATTTTCCATTGCGTAATAAGTAACAGATCGATATATCCTTTTCGAAAGCAAGAAAAAACATGGTGCTCACGATTAAACAGGGATTATTTATGCAAGATTTTACAAAATTATCCCATAATTTGAGAGGCGATGCCAACGGCCTTGCCGCCGTGGTAACACCGGCTCCGTCAGATCACCAAAGTCGGGCTGTGCTAGCACTTGGATGGGTGACTATCCGGTCTGCCGAGCGCTGTTGACAAGCAGGGTGAACTCAGCCCTTGTTAGGCTAAGTGAGGACCTACTTGATAGAAAGTAACGGCTCCGGTCTCGTAAACTGACTTACGGCCGGGATAGCGGTGTGCTGACCAAGTGCCCTTCTATATCCACATTCAGTGACGCCTGTGGGCGGACGATGACACGGTGGCCAGTCGGCACCGTTGGGTCTTTCAGGGCCTGTGCGGACGGAGTTTCTATTTTTTTGAGGCGAGAGTGTGGTCCAAACCAAGACAAAAATATCCAGTAAACATGGCTTCTAAAACGTATATATTAGGAGCTGTGACCATTTGTTCAGTGTTAGAAGTTTGTTTCACACGAGCCTTTATGAACAAATGCTCATAGCACTTAAGGTATACATTTTATAGCCCATGAATACTGGAGTTTTTCTTCTTGTTTTAGTCCATACTGCCACCTTTCAACATACGGTACGATTTTTTTAACTTCCAGTATAACGAAACATGGGACTCGCGCTGTGAGGATATCGTGTTTTCATCAGTTTATGAGCAATGTTCTGACACAAGGACACACAAATCTGGTAACGAATCCATCTCCAATAAAGCTCAAACGCAGCCGATGTTCCTCACACAAGCGTTGAACGCTTGCTGAAGACGTGGACCCGAAAATCACACCCTACTTATACAGGAGCCGGCCATAGCCCATGGAGTTTCCACGATACCGGCGGGTTTTCAAATAGATACCGGTTGATGATACGCCGCCTGAACTACCTTCCAGTTGACGCAGGCTCTACAGGATGGTCATAAACAGTCTGAAAAGCTTGTAGGGGTGTTGCAGGGTAGGTTGTACTGAGAAATAATTATTGAGAACAAAATTCATACGTTGCAGCAAGTCCGATTTAATTAGCAATTCAAGCATTTGTACGGGCAAAAGTGCGGTAATGCACAGACACCTGTTAGTCCGTGAGTTACCACTTCTTCAAATTCTCATTACCAGCTAAAATATGCCTTTTCCGGAAGTTATAAATTTTTATCTAGGTGAGTAGAAGCTACGTTTGTGCTGTCTGAGGAAACGAAGGAAGAACATATTTGGCAACAGCTTCTCTGGTACGCTGCTTGAATACACGCGTTATACTACTTGTCTAGCTAACTAGAATAATAACGAAATCGAAAACGATTAATAATTATTTGTCAGTGCAACCTACCCTGCAACATCCTTGCAAACCTTTCAGGCCGTTCCCCTACCGCCCTATACAATTCTCAGTCTTTAGCTGGCCCGGTGAGCTATGTTCCGCGGACAGCGCGGCGAGCCGCCGCCATGTACCAGGCCACGACACACGGACTGGACGCTCTGTAATATGCACCGTGTTCTCCATTCGAAAACTGTGGCCTCTTTCATCACCCTCCTCTTTTCTCAATATTCGACGTCTGGAAATTGCACAGCACGGTTGTATCAAAGATATGCAATACCTGTGGATCGCTTTGCCTCTTCAAAGAAACGGAAGCACTGATTAACTTTATATGCTGCATAGCTTAGAAGAGCAAATCAGAAAGTATATTTCTGCACTGGCAGGTTTTAGCACCGCGGCTGCCACCGGGTACGAAGCTGGTGGCCTGCGACATCAGCACAGAGATGGTGGAGTTCTGCAGGCAGCACAACGCGCTGCCAGGCACCATCACGTACGAGCAGCTGGACGTGCTTCAGCCCGACCTGGAGAACTCCGCCGTGTGGCAGTACGCGCCCTTCGGCAAGGTGTTCTGTTTGCTGATGCTGCATTGGGTACCCGACAACAGGTGTGTACTCATTTTGTCGCCTTATCAACTACTGTGTCTCCTGTCTTCATTCTCCGATTGTAGGTCAAAAGGGATTAAACTTGAACACTCCAACTATTGCTATTGTGGTACTTCCAAGAGTAAGAAATGCCGCAGCAATCAGTCATACATTTTCTCCAATACTATTTTTAATTTATCGATTTTTATATCTTACGTTACTGATAAAACTAAAGTATGTAAGGCTTGTTGCCAGACTGGCAGAAGAATGTATTAGCCGGCCGCTGTGGCCGAGCTGTTCTAAGCGCTTCAGTCTGGAACCGCACTGCTGCTACGGTCGCAGGTTCGAATCCTGCCTCGGGCATTGATGTGTGTGATGTCCTTCGGTTAGTTAGGTTTAAGTAGTTGTAAGTCTAGGGGACTGATGACCTCAGATGTTAAGTCCCATAGTGCTTACAGCAATTTGAGCCATTTTTGAGTGTATTATGTATTAAAACGATCTCACAGAGCACCATGTAACTACGTGGGGATGTCAAGAGGTAAAGATCACTGTTTCAAATAGAAATAAACTATTTTATTTTCAGGTCAACCGCAGCTTTTGAAAGGCATGACGTTAGGAAAAAGTCCGTTAACAGATAGTTAAATTGTTTGTCATTAAAACACAGTAAGTTTCGCTGCCTATGGCCACATCGTCATTTGCAACATACGCGGTAAAAAGCAAAGAACAGTGTCACCATGTTTTGTGGATATTAAAATTAATAAAGGAATGTCTAAAATATAGTCACAACTTAAAAAGATGGCAGGCATACCCGTATTGTCATATGGCCTGCTCCATTTCTTAAAATTTGTTTGCATTAAAAAGGCGAAAGAAACTATTTCATAGTGAGCCGCCGCTTAAAGCTTAAAAAATTGTCACTACTAACATGATTCGTCGCGACGCTACGCTGATTACTGTGTGGAAAGTGTCAGGTGGCGGTGTCTTGCGAGTGTGATAGAAGGGCAGCTCAGTGTAGGACAAAGCAAAAGCGCCATGCATGCCCGACAAGGAGAGACTAGCTGGCTGTCGGAACGGAAGCTATCCATGTGGACCGAGGCCCACAAGAAAGGCAGGCCGCGGCGTGTACGTCACGAATGTAGGCCTGCGCTCGCTCGGTCGCTCAACTCAGCAGACAAAAACTACGTTTCTAGATCTGTTAAGTCGTAACTAAATGTGTACTTACAAACGAGAATTGCATCTTTTACAGGAATCCGCTGTTATGGATTATTACTGTTATTAGTCCTACAATGAAAGTAAGTCCTTAGGCCTACTTATAATTTATTACAGCTGTACTGGGGTACAATACAATTAAAATAATGCCAAAATGATTATAAATTGCATAAGGAACTCTTTCTTGTGTGAAATGAGGACTGTTAAGCAGACGAGACTAAATGCTATACACATTTATATCGAGTATTAGTCTTAAATTACATTTTTGTTGTAATCCTGTTAATCAGTAGGAATCCGTAATAGCAAATTCCAGAGATGATGCAATTCTCGTTAGCGTGTACACACTCAGCTGCGAGTTAACAGGTCTAGGAACGCATTTTGTCTGCTGAGCTGAGCGAGAGAGCGAGTTAAGGCCCACCTTTGCACTTCAGTCTGGAATCGCGCGACCGCTACGGTCGCAAGTTTGAAACCTGCTTCTGGTATGGATGTGTGTGATGGCCTTAGGTTAGTTAGGTTTAAGTAGTTCTAAGTTCTACGGGACTGGTGACCTCAGATGTTAAGTCCTATGGTGCTTCGTGACGTACGCGCTGCGGCCTGACTTTCTTGTGGGCCTCGATTTGGACGGTGTGACGTCTTGTACTCATGACTAGGATCGCTGGGTCTATCTTTACACACGAGAATAATAAAGAATTTTATTACTTTCCAAAACCAGATCATACAAACAATCAAAATTACCCAGAATGATATGGTGCTTTAATTCCAATTGGTTATTCAACGTGAATTGAGCGTTTTCGTTTTTATATCTAAAAATTTCTACTCTCTAAAACGTTCGGAATGTGGCTTTTTGCTTTCTAATGGAATATTTTTAAATTTTCTGAAGGGCTTATGATTCTGTATCCCTCTTCGCTAAGTGCGCTGTTAATTTAGCTCGTGGGATATTTAAGATATGGTGTTCCTAAAATCTTATTTTAAATCATCTACAGGTGTGTCCTATATATTTCTTACGGCAATCATTGCATGTAATACAATATCCAGCCTCTTTATTATATTTGTTTGTGCCTGGGTTTTCTGCTTAAATCCGAAAATGTAAAACACTCTGAAGTAATATTTTACATCTCTTACGACTGCAATTTTTTGCGGGTAGTGCACCCAGACATGGTATTCTACAAAAAATAGTGCGTTCCTTTGTCTCCTCGGCTGGTGTTTTGCTTAGCCCTTCACCGAGCTGCCCTTACTCACACCGGAAAGACACTGCCACCTTATACTTTCCACATAGTAGCTTGCGTACTGCCGCTACGTGGTAGAAGTGACAATATTTTATTGCCAATCCAGCCCCTTTTTGAAACCTTTTAGCGTTCGCTCACTATAAAATGTTTCCTTTTTTTCATTTTAGTTGAAGACAAATTTTGAGGGATGGAGCACACCTCTGGTCTCCTGTTAGAATCGACCTTTTTGTTTTATGAGGAGAGGACATGGTACATGTTCGACAGGTCAACTGGAAGAAAAATAAAAGTTGCAAAGGCGTACTGTTTACTGAATATGTTCCTTCTCGATATGTATAAAAATCACGAAAGTTCATGATTCGCTACAGGTTGTTCTGCAAGGCGTCTTTGTACGAGAGACTACGGGGAGAGTAGTATAGATCTAGAAGCTATAAAACAACTTTGGAGGAAGTAAACCCCTCTAATCTCCATGAGACATGAAAAAAAATTCTCATTCACGCTTTGAACTCAACGGAAAAAGATGGAAAGGAAAGTAGCGATTGGTACAGGGGAGAAGCTGCTGCTGGTCACAGTAAAAATGAAACGGCATATCCCGCCGTGGTTACTTCTCTCTCTCCCCCCCCCCCCTCCCCCTCGGTCCACGGTAACGGCATTTATTCATCTATTCGAGTTGTGTGATACATACAGCAGAAGAAAAGTTGGACGTGAAAACGTGTCCCTGACATCGTGTCAGAATGAGAATTTCTAAGAAATCAAAATGGGATGCAGTGACAGGAAAAAATGCCGTCAGTAGCGGATTAGCTGCAACATTCAACAGCAGCCTCCCTCCGTGTCCCTAAGAGTCCATTAGAAGAACATGTCGCTGCCTTTAATACCAGGCTATGTACAACGATGGTATTTTCTTATGATGAATTTAAAAACTCTTTCATTGATCGGTTGGAGGATGAACTAGTCAGACGTCTTAAATTTTCAGAAAAACTGTTCTTTGTCCCTGAAAAGGTACCAATTTTAAAATTTTGTCTCTAATTTGATGCAACATTTGAAGCCACAGGAGCAAAAAAGTTGTAGTCAGTAATTTTTTATGGGATTAATGACGTGCCATTCTGAATTTTCACCAAGGTGTGTGCAGTCTGATAGCTTCCAAATAGCACAAGATATCAACAGAGAACAAGGAATGATTAGACTGAAGACCTATAACGACACTGAAGTTACCGTTACATTTAATTTCATTTTTGTGCTCATATTTACAATGTTTTCGTTCTCATAATGTGTTCGGTGCAGGGAACAGCAAGTTGAAACTCATTAATTTAACCACTTTTGCATAACATAATTAATGAAGTTAAAAAAACTTATTTTTTGGGTTTTCAGTGTTGTTATTGCATATTTTCACCACAAAATAGCTTTGTTGTAATTCGTTCATACGATTCTTAGAAAAAAGTGTTGCGTATCTTCAACTGGGGCAAAGCCCCTTAATAAATTAATATTTTCACAGACGTGCTGTCCAGAACATTCACAAGCTGTTGGTTTCTGGCGGAGAGGCTGTCTTCAGCGTAATGGCTAGCATGACTCATTACACAGCGTTTGAAGAAATGGCGAGAGACTCGCGTTGGGCCCAGTACATGCAGGTAAAACTTAGGTCTAGTTGACAACCTGCTAAATCTCAGAAATACTTGGCAAATGATGATTAATAATACTAAAAATGTCCTAGCTCAGGAGTAGTCAACTTGTTTTGCTACAGTAAAATTTCTAGCTTCTTACCGCTGATGGGTCTAGTATGTCACTGTTTGTCAGATACGAGGGTGTGCTAAAAAGTAATTACTCCGAATTTTTAATTCTTTTCTCTATACAGTTCGAGGCATTAAAGATCTTGCACATTACTCGGTCGACATGGTTTTGAGATGTTGCGTGTAAAATAGAGGTGTGTAACGTTAACTAAGTAGGTGCGTAACAAACGACATGCTGTAATCGAGTGCCTCTAATTGAAATCTGTAGATGACTAAAAACTGTGTACAGTGATGATTGTATCGACATCAGTAATGTGCGATGCCGAGTTGTTCGTTTTCGTAATGAAGCGGGTAAAAGTCGTCGACGGAGACCAAGAGATGAGTACAATAAGCAGATTCAGAAGGATGTAGGTTGCAGTACTTATTTCGGGTTGTTGCTTTCGCTAACAGCTCAAATAATTTACATCCCAAACTTGTATTTACAGTAGAGTACGAAAGTAACAATAGTATTAATTTCCTGGACCTCACAATTACAAATAAGAATGGAAAACATAATATTTCTATTTATAGAAAACCCACGTCAACCGACATAATAATAAATGCTAAGTAATGCAATCCATCAAGATACAAAATGGCATTTTTTATAACTATGATACATAGGACACTGAAATTTCCTCTCCAACATGATGCAATCCAGAAGGAAATTGACACATTAAAACAGATAGCGGTTGCCAACAATTATAATTCCCTTCAGGTTGATCTGTTATATCAAAAATTACAAGGAACAAGTGATGCTGTTACAAATTCCAAGAAGAGATTTACATAAATGACATACATAGAACCTATTTCAGATAAAATAAATAAATTACTTAAGAACACAAGCGTGACAATAGCATTGGAAACTAATAACCCCCAACAAATGAAACAGAAACACACAATTGGAGACTCAAATATATATCAAAAGTCAGGCGTTTACAAAATAACATGTAATGACTGTGAGAAACAGTATATTGGCTAAAGTGCCTGTAACTTTTTAACACAATTCAAAGAAGATACTACTGGTACTGCACGTACCAAATCAATATTTGCTCAACATCTTGATGGTTACAATCATTCTGAGAGTTGCATTTGTAACAATTAGAAAATATTACATACTGTGCCGAAAGGTACATAGCTAAATACCTTAGAAGAAATTGAAATCTTTTCACTTCACAAAAGTAATCCATTACCTGTTTTAAACGAAGAACTTCAGTTCAAAGATAAATATTTATTTGAGATTTTCGATTATCTTCTTTAGAATGTTTACTCTACCATCCTTTGTTTATAAATTCTTAAAAAAATTATTAAGCCTTTTGGAAATATTTTATCTTTACATTGTAATTTTATTCACCAAACATTATTTTATGACTGACTATCTGTTTTAGAATTTTTGCTTATATGCTTTTAGACTGCGTATTGCTAATTCACATCCTTCTATTCTTGACACTATGGCTCATAATTTTATAATTTTTCTTCCTTTTTCATTATTTTTATTTGCTTATAAGACTGGAATATGACTTGAGGAATAGCAATGCTTTTAAAAATTGTCACATGTAATTTACATACTAACTTCATAGACAATATTTCATATATACAGACAACTACTTCGTATTGTATTTGTGCAGCATGTAGTATACATGTCAGCTACAGATTATTGCAGCTTACTCATTCAAAATCGTTTCAATAAAGACATTTTGCTGCTCAATAATACATCGTCTGACGTGACAGTCTTCGCCACTCCACTTTCACAACAACTTCATTGGAGAGAAGTCTGCTGCCACATCTTTGCACTGGCGTCTGTCCTCACCATGGCAACCACTAGTTCGACAATCGACTTTACAACAAATATAAAGGTCGGGGAAGAAGGCCAGTGTTCACTCTGTCTGCTTGCCGGGGGGTCTCATCCGAGATGTGGAGGAGGCCCTACCGGCGGCGATAGAGAGCACTGGGTGCACCCGACTGCAAATTGTTGCTCATGTTGGCACCAATGACTCTTGCCGTCTGGGTTCAGAGGTCATCCTCAGTTCGTACAGGCGGTTGGCGGAGTTGGTGAAGGTGGAAAGCCTCGCTCGCGGGGTGGAATCAGAGCTAACTATTTGTAGTATCGTTCCGAGAACCGATCGCGGTCCTCTGGTTTGGAGCCGAGTGGAAGGCTTAAACCAGAGGCTCAGACGATTCTGCGGAGAGCTGGGGTGCAAATTTCTCGACCTCCGCTATCGGGTGGAGAAATTTAGGGTCCCCCTAAATAGGTCAGGCGTGCACTACACGCCGGAAGCGGCTACGAGGGTAGCGGAGTACGTGTGGAGTGCACATGGGGTTTTTTTAGGTTAGAGAATTCCCTCCCTAGGCCCGACAAGACGCCTCCTGAGACGCGGCAAGGCAGGAGTAGGCAAAATGCAACAAGGAATAACAATATTAATGTGCTAATAGTAAACTGCAGAAGCGTCTATAGAAAGGTCCCAGAACTGCTCTCATTAATAAACGGTCACAACGCCCATATAGTACTAGGAACAGAAAGTTGGCTGAAACCAGACGTAAACAGTAATGAAATCCTAAACTCTGATTGAAATGTATACCGCAGAGATAGGCTGGACAGTGAAGGGGGAGGCGTGTTTATAGCGATAAGAAGTGCAATAGTATCGAAGGAAATTGACGGAGATTCGAATTGTGAAATGATTTGGGTGAAGGTCACGGTTAAAGCAGGCTCAGACATGGTAATTGGATGTCTCTATAGGCCCCCGGGCTCAGCAGCTGTTGTGGCTCAGCACCTGAAGAATAATTTGGAAAATATTTCGAGTAGATTTCCCCACCATGTTATAGTTCTGGGTGGAGATTTTAATTTGCCGGATATAGACTGGGAGACTCAAACATTCATAACAGGCAGGGACAAAGAATCCAGTGAAATATTTTTAAGTGCTTTATCTGAAAACTACCTTGAGCAGTTAAACAGAAAACCGACTCGTGGCGATAATATATTAGACCTTCTGGTGACAAACAGACCCGAACTATTTGAAACAGTTAATGCAGAACAGGGAATCAGCGATCATAAAGCGGTTACTGCGTCGATGATTTCAGCCGTAAATAGAAATATTAAAAAAGGTAGGAAGATTTTTCTGTTTAGCAAAAGTGACAAAAAGCAGATTACAGAGTACCTGACGGCTCAACACAAAAGTTTTGTCTCAAGTGCAGATAGTGTTGAGGATCAGTGGACAAAGTTCAAAACCACGGTACAATATGCGTTAGATGAGTATGTGCCAAGCAAGATCGTAAGAGATGGAAAAGAGCCACCGTGGTACAACAACCGAGTTAGAAAACTGCTGCGGAAGCAAAGGGAACTTCACAGCAAACATAAACATAGCCAAAGCCTTGCAGACAAACAAAAATTACGCGAAGCGAAATGTAGTGTGAGGAGGGCTATGCGAGAGGCTTTCAATGAATTCGAAAGTAACGTTCTATGTACTGACTTGGCAGAAAATCCTAAGAAATTTTGGTCCTATGTCAAAGCGGTAGGTGGATCAAAACAAAATGTCCAGACACTCTGTGACCAAAATGGTACTGAAACAGAGGATGACAGACTAAAGGCCGAATTACTAAATGTCTTCTTCCAAAGCTGTTTCACAGAGGAAGACTGCACTGTGCTTCCTTCTCTAGATTGTCGCACAGTTGACAAAATGGTAGATATCGAAGTAGACGACAGAGGGATAGAGAAACAATTAAAATCGCTCAAAAGAGGAAAGGCCGCTGGTCCTGATGG
This sequence comes from Schistocerca gregaria, assembly GCF_023897955.1. NCBI lineage: Eukaryota > Metazoa > Arthropoda > Insecta > Orthoptera > Acrididae > Schistocerca > Schistocerca gregaria. The sequence continues at coordinate 821,957,875 of NC_064921.1, read as the reverse complement.
GATACCAGTTCGATTTTACACAGAGTACGCGAAGGAACTTGCCCCCCTTCTTGCAGCGGTGTACCGTAGGTCTCTAGAAGAGCGAAGCGTTCCAAAGGATTGGAAAAGGGCACAGGTCATCCCCGTTCTCAAGAAGGGACGTCGAACAGATGTGCAGAACTATAGACCTATATCTCTAACGTCGATCAGTTGTAGAATTTTGGAACACGTATTATGTTCGAGTATAATGTCTTTTCTGGAGACTAGAAATCTACTCTGTAGGAATCAGCATGGGTTTCGAAAAAGACGATCGTGTGAAACCCAGCTCGCGCTATTCGTCCACGAGACTCAGAGGGCCTTAGACAAGGGTTCACAGGTAGATGCCGTGTTTCTTGACTTCCGCAAGGCGTTTGACACAGTTCCCCATAGTCGTTTAATGAACAAAGTAAGAGCATACGGACTATCAGACCAATTGTGTGATTGGATTGAGGAGTTCCTAGATAACAGAACGCAGCACGTCATTCTCAATGGAGAGAAGTCTTCCGAAGTAAGAGTGATTTCAGGTGTGCCGCAGGGGAGTGTCATAGGACCGTTGCTATTCACAATATACATAAATGACCTGGTGGATGACATCGGAAGTTCACTGAGGCTTTTTGCAGATGATGCTGTGGTGTATCGAGAAGTTGCAACAATGGAAAATTGTACTGAAATGCAGGAGGATCTGCAGCGAATTGACGCATGGTGCACGGAATGGCAATTGAATCTCAATGTAGCGAAGTGTAATGTGATGCGAATACATAGAAAGATAGGTCCCTTATCATTTAGCTACAAAATAGCAGGTCAGCAACTGGAAGCAGTTAATTCCATAAATTATCTGGGAGTACGCATTAGGAGTGATTTAAAATGGAATGATCATATAAAGTTGATCGTCGGTAAAGCAGATGCCAGACTGAGATTCATTGGAAGAATCCTAAGGAAATGCAATCCGACAACAAAGGAAGTAGGTTACAGTACGCTTGTTCGCCCAATGCTTGAATACTGCTCAGCAGTGTGGGATCCGCACCAGGTAGGGTTGATAGAAGAGATAGAGAAGATCCAACGGAGAGCAGCGCGCTTCGTTACAGGATCATTTAGTAATTGCGAAAGCGTTACGGAGATGATAGATAAACTCCAGTGGAAGACTCTGCAGGAGAGACGCTCAGTAGCTCGGTACGGGCTTTTGTTGAAGTTTCGAGAACATACCTTCACCGAAGAGTCAAGCAGTATATTGCTCCCTCGTACGTATATCTCGCGAAGAGACCATGAGGATAAAATCAGAGAGATTAGAGCCCACACAGAAGCATACCGACAATCCTTTTTTCCACGTACAATACGAGACTGGAATAGAAGGGAGAACCGATAGAGGTACTCAGGGTACCCTCCGCCACACACCGTCAGGTGGCTTGCGGAGTACGGATGTAGATGTAGATGTAGATGAAGTGGAAAGAAGCCTGCTGCCTCTCCTTTGCAAAGGCGTCCAACTTCACCATGGCAACCAGTGGTTCCAAATGGTTCACTAACAGGCCTTGAGAGGGCAACCCTTGTACAGCCAAACCGAAGTTCATTTTACCTACATAGTTAAAAAAATTTTAACGCTTCTTAATTGAAAATAGCTGTTTAATAAGCTAAGTTTATTGCGTATTTATTTTTCATTCTTGACTATGTTCTTTTAACTAAGAAATTTTAAATTGTAATTCTTCTTATAACTCATTGGTTAGTAATGACATCTTGCAGTCTGAAGTGGGTGGAGCCTCCATTATATACAGTAAGACGTGCACTGGTTTCTTACGATATGGATCCTGTACACCTCCGAAAAACTCGATCCTCCTCACCCGATTGTCTCCCCCATCCTCTCCCACCTCCGCCTGCAGCAGCTCCTGTATTCCCATGTCCCACCCGGTCTCCATCTCTCCACCTTACCCTCTCCCAAGGTGGCTTCCACCAGCTCCCTCTCCCTGATAACGTCCTCCTACCCTCCATCTAACCCTCCTATTAACTCTGATCCTCCCCTCCCACTTCCCGTGTCTTTTCCTTTCGGAATTCTCCGTCCGTTCTCTCTCCTTTCCCCCCCCCCCCCCATCCCCCATTCTTCCACCCCTCTTTCCCCAGGCTTCCCCTCCCCCTTCCTCCCTTCGGCCCCCCCACCTCTTCCCTGACTGTGGGATCTCTGCTCTCCCTTCTCCCTCTCCCACTCCACATTCTCCTCTCTTAGCAGGTCCCCGGACTCGTACACTCTCAGTTGACATTTGCGAGCTGGAGATCATCGCCATCAGTGTCTTGTGTATGTGCCTTTGTTTGTGTTTAGTCTTCTTTCGCCATCAAGCTACCACTCTTCACATGTGCCGTTGCGGTCGCCCGTGTGTTGTGCGCCGTGTCAACGGGTTTTAGTGTTTTTTCCCGTCCAGTGTGAACAATTTCGTGGTTATTGTTTTTCGTGTCTACAGTCTTTGCCCGCCATTTTTATTGTATCACCTGTACCACCTATATGTCATATTTCTTGTACCACTCGTGGCTGAAGAGCGGCGTAATGTGCTGGTGACAGCCCACCTTTCTATAAGGTGATTAAAATAACAATACAGAAGAAAAACTGGTTTCTCCAGTATTGATTCTCCAACAGAAAGAGATTCCTACTCAATGGTAATTAATGTTTTTATAGCTTTATAACTTTATGTATGTTCTTTAATGTTTGTAGCCCTCTAATTAAAACTTTGTATACAATCTGTAGGTCTGAAGACGACCACAGTAGTGGTGGAAACCGGTCACCTTGATAAATAAATCGTGATCAAAACTGTTTTAATAGTAAATATTTGTAAGACATTGATCACTGCCTTTCCCATAATGTATTCAAAAGTAGTACATTCTTTGATTTCATCAACAGTTTTGTTATATTTGTCTTCATCTGTTACTGATAAAATAAGCTTAGAAGGACATATTCTAGATAACAGAAAAATAAAAAGTAAGAAAAATAAAGTACCTTATCTAGTATCAATTCTTGGGGGATTTTTTAAAGTTTATAAAGAAATTACGTGCGATAACGCAATTTTTACTAGGGCTTCTTGTTCTGGAGAGGCAATTCTTCGATGGCCTGTTTATAATGTTGCTGGAATGAAATTATAGATAGACTTCCTAAGGAAATAAAAGTTGTAATAGAACTGATTGCAATTCGTGTACTAACTATAAAATATGAATCACCTTACAAGTTAGAACAACGAGAAAATATTCTGAAAAAATTGAAGGTTAAGATATCTTTTTATGAATTACAACTGTAGAAGTAGCAGGATTGAGTAGTAAGAAAAACTTCGAACTAGTTATTACATAACTCTGCAGAATTTGATATGCCATATTTCGAATTTATGACATTTCAGACAAATCGTAAAAATAATCTGTTACTTCACTCTTCGTTATTCGACCACATTACATAGAACAAATGAAATTTTCCCACAGGAAATCTGGAATATTAACCCACCAAATATTATTCTCAAAGCATACAATCCATTTCTCGATTTTAAATGAGTTACACTACTCATATCAGATGCTGACATAATTCCATGTAATTTCATAACGAACTATCTTATCTATGTGATTAACATGACATGTATAAATAATATTGTAAGATCACAGGAAAGGACTAGGAATCTTTGTGTGGAACATTTAGTGAACAAATTACTTCAGATACTTCAACGTTTGCAGGAATGTATAGTAAGAAAAATTTAACTTACAATGCTTGGAACAGAATGTTTACTAAAAGTTTTTAACTATATAAATGAATAAAAAATTAGCAAAAGTTAAAGAAATTTTAACATCTTGTCTTCATTTCATTTTAAAATATTTTCAGGAAGGTAAAGAAAACAAAACTGAAAAGTTTAGTATGTTAATTAGAAAATGATTACTCATTGTATTTCTTGTGTATAGCTCTTTTTATGTAGATTATATTAGCATTTTGAATTTTCAATATCAATTAGGATTTGTGTGAGATCGATGGAATTCGCTGGCTACAGGACAAGTCAGCTTCAGCTGAACTAGTAGTTTGCAACTCGTATTTTATCCGGTGGCAGGTGGCATCTAAAGTTAATACTGACCTAGAGCAACAGTATGCGTCAGTGAAAGAAAGGTTGCGCACTGAGGGAACTTCCATAAGCATTCTTTTGCTCTATTTGTAGTATGACTTACGTGAAACATTCTCTCGCGCCAATCTAAGGCAGTTCAAAACTTCTTTCAGAGATGGCGCTGTTGGACGATCCATTGACTATAATTGCGGAACATGTTTTACTTTAAAGATAAATTAATTGTTTTTAACGTTGTGTTCATTATTCATACTCTCATTTACATGTTATTCACATTTCTTCACTTCAAATAAAACACGAAAATGTGAAGAAAATAACTTATTTACATCCCAAATGAAGTGATGGAAGTAGTGCTTGTAGAATATACTTTGTCACTCGAATACCTAATATATATACCATTTTAGAAGACATTTACTGTGTCAAAGCTCTAAACCAAGCATGAAGACTGAAGGATTTTCTCCATCATCTCATGACATCATCAAAGTTTCAGTGGTTAGAGAAGAACTAGCTATTTGACAAAACTTTTTCTATTCTCGCTTTTGTACGATCTATCACCATGTAAAGGGCAAGTTTAAGACCCATCCTAAAGGGCGGCTGGTGTGTTTCATCCCGAAATAATGGTGCCCTCTGTTATCTCAGAAGCAAGATGCACCGACGTAGGGGAGGTCTGAGCCCTGAAGCTCGGTTTATAGGACTAACACAGTGGAAGGTACTCGCTAGCGAACGTTTTGCACTTTTTAGGAATGAAGTTAATTTTGTCCTATTAAATTTCATGATCTTTAAATGGACAATATCAAACAGCTAAAGCAGTGTGGTGCCTGTACAGTACAATCGACAGTTCATAAAAATCGTATGGCTGCTCAAGAAGAAAGAATTAGGAAAATTTTAAGCAAAGGTTAGATTTCTTATATTGACCATAATTCATTACGTTTCATTTTCTTATGTTCACTTTTTGTAAAGAAATATTAAATTTTATTTTCTTGCATTCACATTTTGTATGAAAAAAATAATAATTTGTAAATTGGTGAACGTGATACGAAACTTTTTTCAGGTTTAATAACTTTTCTAAGTATTTTAAAAGAAATTAAGTTGTTTAGACCTGAAAAGTAGTTATTTTGTTAAGTTTTGTTTAAGTTCTAGTCAGCTAGCTCACGAGGAACGAATCAGCTAGTGAGCTAGAACTGAGACATAATATACCAAAACGTCCTACTCTCATTGTCTATAGAAAATCTGACACCCATGCATATTGAACCACATGTGGAATATCTTTAAGCTGCACTGAAGAGCCAAAGAAACTGGGAGAGGCATGAGCATTCAAATACAGAGAGATGTAAACAGGCAAAATACGGCGCAGCGGCTGGGAACACCTACGTAAGACAAAAGAGTGTCTGGTGCAGTTGGTAGATCGGTTACTGCTACTACAATGGCACGTTACAAAGATTTAAGTGAGTTTGACCGTGGCGTTATAGTAAACTCAGGATCGATGGGACGCAGCATCTTCGCGGTAGCGATAAAGTGGGGATTTTCCCGTTTGGCCATTACACGTGTGTACCGCGAACATCAGGAATCCAGTAAAACATTAAATCTCCGACATCGCCGCGGCAAGAAAAAGATCCTGCAAGAACGGGATTAATGACGACTGCAGATAATCGTTCAGCATGACAGGCTTCCACAAATTTCTGCAGATTTCAATGATGGGCCATCAGCAAGTGTCAGTATACGAACCATTTAACGAAACTTCATCGATATGTGCTTTAAGAGCAGAAGGCTTTCTCGTGTACCGTTGATGACTGCACAACACAACGCATTACGCCTTGCCTTGGCCCGATAACAACGAAATTGCAGTCTTCATTACTGGTAACATATTGCATGGTCGGACGATTCTCGTTTCAAATTGTGTCAAGCGGATGGACGTGTATGGCTATGGACATTTCCTCATGAATCCATGAACCCTGCATTTTAGCTGGGGACTGTTCAAACCGGTGGAGGCTCTGCAATGGTTTGGGGAGCCTGCAGCTGGAATGATACGGGACCCCTGATACGCCTAGATACGGCTCTGGCAGGTGACACGTACGTAAGCATCCTGTCTGATCACTTGCATCCATTCATGTCCATTGTGCCTTCCGACGGACTTCGGCAACTCCAGCAGGACAGTTCCACACCCCACACGTCCAGAATTGCTACACAGTGCCTCCAGGAACACTCTTCTGAATTTAAACACTGACGCTGGCCACCAAACTCCGCGGACACGAACGTTTTGATCATATCTTATATGCATTGAAACGTGCTCGGAAGTAATCTCCAACCCCTCGCACTCATACGGAATCATGGTGTCATTTCCCTCTATTATGGGAATCGATAATGGTGCTGACTAGTTGTTCCTGTTATCTACATTGATATTGGCAAAATATCGGCCGCAGGGATTCCAAGACTTTCGATAATGTTTAACCTTCAAATCTGAAGTCGATAACATATGACAAAACAAATATTTTTCTTCGTGTTACATAATTAAAGATTAATAATTTCGGAATTTCTGCTTTACTTCTAATGTGAAACCTTGATTCTTGCCAAATATCTTGGTTCAAAGTCAATGGGAAGTACCCTATAGGTTTTGGTGAGTGAAGTTTCGAGTATCAAAATATGTGATAATCGGCCAATTCTTTTGATAGTATTGACTTAGAAGCTTAAATTTTTACATTGCGAAGGGGCCATATACCTTGAATATGATACGCCAACTTGTAACAGAGAAAGTTTTTCTTAAGGGATGGACACACAAACAGACGGATGAAAAATAACCAAAAATAATTTTTCGTGTTATAGTTTTACAAATTAAGCATTTTCGAATTTTTTGCTTTACAATTGTACTGTGAATCCTTGTTTCTAACCAAATTTCATGATTCTAGGTCAACGGAAGTATCCTATAGGTCTTGATGAATGAGTTTTGCGAATATGGAAATATGTGACATACATAGCTGTATCTTTTGACTGCATCGACTTGGAACCTTACAATTTTTACACCACTTAGAGACCACAGCCCTGTCTGGCTGCTGGGGCAACACTGGGATCCGCTGCGCATGATGTGGAGACAGAACTCGGTGGTGGGGCAGGGGAAGGGATAGCAGTGTCGACTGGGGAACGCTGAAGTGCTACCTGTGGGAGCTTACAGAGACCATGGAGAGCGAGTAGGGCAGCTAGGTGCAGGCCGGAGGTTAGACGGAGGGTGGGGTGGGGGGTTAACGGAAAAGGAGTCTAATAGAAAGGCTGTGGGTACATTGGTGAATAGAGGTCTGTGTAGTGCTGGAATGTGTGCATGCAAGGGGCTAGAGAGTAGGACAAAGACTAACGACAGTTGAGGACAGGAGGGTTACAGGAACGTAGAACATACTGCAGGGAGAGTTCCCACCTGAGCAGTCCAGAAAAGCTGTTGCTGGTGGGAAGGATCGAGGTGGTGCAGGCTGTGAAGCAACCATTGACATGAAGAAAGTTGTGCTGGCAGCATGCTCAGCAATGTGGTGGTCCAGCTGTTTCTTGGCCACAGTTTGTCAGTGGCCATTCATTCAGACAGACAGCTTGTTAGCAGTCACGCGCACATAAATGCAACACAGTAATTGCAGCTTAGCTTTTGGATCACTTGACTTGTTTCACAGGTGGTCCTGCCTTTGATGGACTGGAGTAGGTGATGGTGGAAGTGTGACGCTACAACGCAGTCCTTGCTATGAATTTTTTCGCTTACGTAACACATGGAACGGTTTGTTTACGATGTATTGCCTAGTGTAAATATGTATTGTAAATACTATGTTTAAATTATGTAATATTTAACACTGGCAAGTCAGGGCATATTTATTTAACGTTGAAATCAGAGAGATTGTTTTGTCGTGCCGCTGGGTGTGGGAGCACGCCAGCGAGCAGTAGTAGCAGTGACGCCGTGCTCGGAGTAAGATGTACAATCGAATGCTGCTATTCCTAGCTATCTTACATCTAACGGCTAGTGTGTGGATATAAGTACGACGGGAAAGTAATGGTCGGCATATCTGGAAGCATGGCCGGGTAAGTTATTATGGATTAATGGGCATAGTGCTGAAGAAACGAGGCCTTAAATGTGAAGCGCACTATGGGCCCAAGTCGCAACAGTAAAAGCCCACTGACACATTGTGTCGCCTCCGTGGAATTCCGTCGATCCACCGACCACGACGGAAATAAGGTCTACGTAATTTTCGTAGGATAAAATTGTAGAAGGCTTGCCAGTGACTGTGGTTTTCTCTGGAGTTGAACAATTAATGACAAGCATTGTATAATGAAGTGTTGCATTCCACCCGACAATAACACCAATATTTAACCGAGTGTGTCACGCCACAATCAAGAGAAAATATGTTAATTATCAAATTATTAGCATAGACGGTGAAGAGTAAATTTCAGACTGTTATGAACGATTGGTTATTATAGATAACTGTTGCACTTAATAACCTTATTCCTACCGTAGTAACTTAATAATAGACTGAAGTATTAAATTGATTATTAGGATCTATTTCCATGCATATTCAGCTGAAGTGGCCAGCCGGTGTGACCCAGCGGTTCTAGGCGTTTCAGTCTGGAACCGCGCGACTGCTACGTTCGCAGGTTCGAATCCAGCCTTGGGCACGGGTGTGTGTGATGTCCTTAGGTTAGTTAGGTTTAAGTAGTTCGTAAGTTCTACGGGACTGATGACCTCAGATGTTAGGACCCATAGTGCTCAGAGCCATTTGAACCATTTTTTCAGCTGAAGTTAGTTCAAGGATAATTCATGAAATTATAAAGCTTACTCCACCCGACAATCGCCCAATTAATGAATTATTATCATTCAAAACATAGTTAATCAATTATTGGCAATATATTTCATTATCAGTAGATTAAACTGTGCAAAGTACGTAATTTTAAAGACAGAATGACAGTCCATTATTCAAAATCTAGATAAATAATTACCTGTGTTGTCAGCTTTGCACTTGGCTGACAAGTTATGAACAAAATAACAATCAAACTACTTATTGAAAGTTAGCCACTAACGTTTAAGTGTAGTTAGTCTGTTACGACATTATTTTATATGACTACTGAGCCTGACACAACACTCATGTAAAGGTTCACGTTCCACTTGCAGCGCTACAAACAGGTAACCTTTATCTTTGGCACAATTATTCACGTACTTAACAGTACTGTCGCTCATCAGTTGAGCTGGCGACCGATTTTATAATTGCTTTTACAACTTAATCATTTCTTTCGGCAAAATTTCCACTGTCAAATTTATTTCCAATTTATTACCATTATTTCTATTATTATGAAATTACTCATTCAGTAACGATCTAGTTATAACGTCTCCTGTTTCCCGCGGAATAATCATTATTTACTTCTGATTCGGATGCCTTATCCCGACACGGGGCAAAATTTGTAATTCACGGTCATTGTTAACTTGTAATTTCGCAAATCCTGGGAAGTTGGGGGGTGTTATAGAAGGACGTATGGGACAGTTGTTGCATCTAGGACTGTTACGGGGATATGTGCCATGAGGCATGGGGTTGGGAGTAGTATGTGATGTATTCTTTCCTGAAGACAAATCGTTTGCAAGCGTTGTAGTGGAGCGTCGATGTTCACGGATTCTGCCGTTCCTCTCAGGACGTGGAGCAGTTCGTATCTCCGTACCAGCACAGTGAGGACCCAGAGAGCGACTTCCGCCAGCTGCTGCAGAGTGAGGGCTACCAGGTGCTGCGCTGTGACGTAGCGCCGGAGATGGTCTTCTTCCCGAGTGAGATGCAGCGTAGAGGTGAGCAGCTCCTTTGCCTTTAGTGTCAGCCAGTGTCTCACAAACAACGCTTTACATGTGCCTGAGTGCAGCTAACGCCAAACCTCCAGCTGTCCGACACTCAAACCTGTACCAATCGTTGTATATCGATAGTGTGTCAACCAAAGCTCCAATTTAGTTTGTACTATGTGCTGTCGTCTAGTAGAACGACGTAAACGTTAATTAAAAGCAACAGGAGAATTATGGAGCACACAAAAAGCATTCCGATCAGTAACTATCAGGTATAGTTTCCGTGGGGAAGTTGGTAGAGCAATAGATCGTTGAACTAAGCATACTGGGTTTAAAACCCAATGACTGCAATTTTTCTTTATTATATTACGAGTGAAAGTGTTATATGGGACTACGTCATGTTTATAGAACTGTGCACTTGGCAGTCTGTTTTCGCTTTGTTTCATTGAAAGCATGTAGTAAACCTACAGAGTACATTTGCAATTTCACAGAATATACAACCAGAACAAAAAGGAAGGAACAGTTGCAGCACATGTGGAGAAGTAATAATAATAATAAAAAGGGTTACAATAATAAAAGTAATAGCCGTAATAATAAAGAGCGTGATCCATTAAGGAATTAAGGCTTCACGGTACTGGTTGTTTAAGAAGTGTATGAAGAAAATTACTTTTGTTCACCAAGCACATTTGATAAAGCTTACATTTGTACATCCCCCCTGAAGATTGCCGGATGAAACACTGTGTCTGAAACAGAACTTTGTCGAAGTTTTTAAGCCATTATCTACCGGTGACGGTGAGAATTATGCAAATGTGGAGAACCAAACTGACTGTATGTGAAGTGCTGCAGCTTAAGATTTATCCGTTGTTGCTGACTAATATCTTCCGAAGGATCTAGAGCACCATTACACATTTCATGCGTCATATACTTGTACACTCTGAAGCAACGAACATCGGACGGTTGATAAATGAAGGTTGTGTTTGCTGGAATTACGTGAATTGCGATTTTGTTTCCTGGTAGGTTATTTTGTGCATGCTTGTCACGAAGAACACTAATGTCTTCGTGGGGTCCATACGAATCCAGTATTAGCAGAAGTTTCTCCCATATAAATTTCACGCTTAAACACTTAAAAGAATTTTTAATCAAAGGTGAGCGAACCTGGGACCTATGGTACGACGACCTCACACTCTACCAACTAACACACCCCGAGATCTACAAAACAATCGCTCACAGATATGCTTTTCCAGTGTTCTGTAGTGTTACTTTTAATTACCGTTTACGCATCTTCTACCAGATGACAGCACGCAGCTCGAACTAAATCGGTGTTTTGGTTGATGCTCTATCGACATACAATATGTGGTACCGATCTGAGTGTGTAACATCTTGGAGGTTTGGGTGAAAGCAGCAATAGTGGGTCCAAACTGTAAATCAAATGCTTTTACAGACCCCCTGCCTCTCTAGTCGCTAATCGCTTATCTAGTGTGCATTCGTTGCTCAGTATGTGTGCAGGTTAAACATTACAATGTTATTAATGATGAACCCCTCGATGTGATGTTATAAGTACCCGGACTTGGTAGACTGGTCTCAGGGAATAGGAAGATACTTTTCTTCCAGCTGCTATGGAGAAATTTTCTCTCGCAGCAACATTGACCTCTGCTGGTGCGAAGATGATGTGGAGAAAATTATTCTCGCATCAGTTCCGGACAATGTCTAGTCAGCCCGGCAGTGTTGTTGGTGGCCCAGTTCCAGGACAAGCTGGTTGCAGGTTTGACCCAACTTCTCGTAGAACGAGCCATAGGAGCAGATGTGCAGAGTGTTTCATAGTGTCGTTGTTGGTTGGTTTTCTTGTCATATGAGAGACTTCAATTAAAACTAGATAATGAGTGCCAATTATCCTCCCTCCATTAGGGGTGAACAACATAACTTACAGAGAGGAATGGTGTGTGTGTGTGTGGAAGGGGGTGGAGGGGGGGTGGAGGGCTGTACTACTTTACACACAGTTTGAACATTTCATTACAAATTTATTTGAGAATACAAAAACATTAACCTGAAGACAATCTTCATTACTAAATTTTTGCTCTGTTTAAATATCACAACGCAATCATTCAACTGGTAAACAACACTCATAAGATTTAATGTCTGCAGAATTAAAGTCTGCTGCAAGTCAAGACACAGTTACCAAAACACAAGCTCATTTAAACATTGTTGTCGGCATCGTGTTGTCGTTGTGTCTTCTCGGGGATTCTGACCTACGCGTACTGTAGCTTATAGCAGACTGACTGCCTTACCTATTTCATTATTGGATATGCTGGTTCTTGTACTTCTCTTCTCGCAGGTCATCTTGTTGCATCCCTTGCTTGTTTTTCTTGCTGTTGTTGCGTGGGGTGCTCGTAACTAATGAAGCAGAAGGTCCGACCACCTCGTAGTCGTTCGCCGGTGCACCTGGTTGCCCAGGCTACTGACGAGACAGTTTTCCGAGTTACGCGCTTACGCGCAAAATTTCCTCGCAAGTTGCCCGAACAGATCTCTTAGCATCGGAATTCACGCAATCCTGTGAAGCTGTCCATCAATATTTATTATTTCAGACATTTAGGACAATATTTATCAATTCTGTAAGACTTCTTGTTCAGTACAATTACTAAAATCTTTAAATAAATTCTTGTAACACATCCAGTCATTACAAAATTGTCAGACATGCTCCCAGATCTACACTATAGCCTCCAATAAAACAAATGTGAGCAAATTCTGACTGCCGTCTTATATGGTGTACTGCAACGAGGCAGATTGAACCTTCAATAGCATTCAGTTCCCTTACTCTAATACGGTAAGTAATCCATCAACAACAAATGGAAAGCAGGTTAACATTTAGAAGGGCACTCTCAAAACGGACATATATTAATACCACGGAAAGCAGTAACTACTGCAACCTACATCCTTCTGAATCTGCTTAGGGTATTCATCTCTTGGTCTCCCTGTGATTTTTATCCTCCTAGGACTTTTGGATGGAGGAGGTGGACAGAGAGGTGGAGAAAATAGAGACAGAGAATAAGGAAGAGGAAAAGGACAGAGAGAGATGATTAAGGCAGAGATGAAATAGTAGAGGAATGGTACAAATACATATCAGGGAAATGCTGGGTACTCATCATTTAAACATACGTAAAGTTGCTGTTATTAGTCAATTAATCGTTTGCTGACACACAAGACAACAACACTTCGTCATGCAATTAATTACAGGGTCACAACTCTGGGGTCGGTGAGGGTGGCAGTAGTCTCGAAAAGAGAACAGTCGACACGAAGTCGAATGGTGCCGACTTCCACCGGTCAGAATTTTTTTTTTTTTGGGGGGGGGGGGGGGGTGAGAACAGCATCCAACTAATCATGGCCTTTCTACAGCTAGTATATTGTAGGTGTGTAACGTGTAGGTTTCTGATTAATAATAATATCAGTACATATGCGGCCCCAGGTGCCACCTGTGAAGGAAATGATTCCTGGAGATTGACTATGACCGTGAAGCTGTAATCAGAAATGGTTTAAAGAAAAACTACATGAAATAAATTAATATTGTGTAAACCCCACGAACCCGTTTTACTTCCGGAAACTTCAAAAGCACACCTCTATATGAGAAGTTTCCCGACCCTGTTAAAATACTGATAATAAAATCCTTTGATGTTGGAAAACAGTAAAACAATCTGAAGATAATTTGATAAATAATGACACAATGTACTGTAGCTTTGCTTACCAGTAATAGTTAAACCCTGATCAATATACATCTAAACATGAATGAATGGAAATATTACATTAAGATCGCGTACTATGACAGTTGTCGGATTCAAAGTTTCTTCTAATACGCTAACTTGAACCAATGGCGAATAAGCTACATCTTTGTAATTGGTCGGTGTAAATAACTTCAATGGCAGATGCCTCACCTTACACTTCTGGCCACATTTCGCCAATGCAACACATAAATTCTCCTGTCTAAATTACTGTATATACACATCGAAGCACACCCTTCCAAAAGACACGTACAATGCATGCATATTTGTTTACAAATGTGGCAGTATACATGTAATGTGTTACGACAGCAAAAGGAACCTGTGACCACTGAAGGCAGTGTCACAAGTTCCTCCAAAAATCATACAAATGTAATACTTACTAATGTAAATCCACCCGATGATGGAGGTTTAAACCTTCTAAATGCGTCGTGGAAATAAATAAAACGGTGACTGGTAACAGTGACATTTTTGTTTCATTTAATTTCTGTAACAGTCACGGTAAAGCGTAACCTAAAAATGTTCACATTTAAAGTGCATGCAACGACTATTACAAATACACTGAAAAGCGAAACCAAATAGATGATGGGAGTTACTGCTGTTAGTGATCGAGTCAACGATCATTAAAGGTGAACAATCTTTACAATACATTACTTTTAATTACAGACATTAGTCTGTTACAGAGCATAAAGCAATTAAATTGCTTACAATTGTGTTTCTCGAAGTGGGGAACATTTTTTGAGTTTTATCTATTTCGGTAGGTCGTGCTGTGGCGACGGCGGTGTAAGCAATGTGAAGTTGCTGATATGACTATTGTAAGTTCATCCAGTCATGTCCTTGGCATTAAAATATCCTCGTTCTTTTCATGCTGTTTTGGGTGGCAGTGGTAATAAGTGATGTAGCATCCATTTGTCGTAGGCCGGAGCAAAGTAACTACTGCTGTAGCACCTGAAGGTGGTATTAGTTCACCTGCAACTTTCACAGGGGATATTTTGGCACAGTCCACATCGTGTTTAAATTAACCTTCCACTTGCTATACTTTCCCAGTCTACCGTTAACAGTCACGGTTGACAGTAACACTTTTCTCACGAAATCAGTCACTAATATAGCAAAACAGTTCACAGTTTCCACATTGGCAGTTAGTGTTTTAGCACATGTCATATATCGTAGTCAAGAAAAGGCGCAATATAAAATTCACAATTTATGTAATGCTGCTCAATTCTAAACCGACGACTATACTGTCTGTTCACGAGTGCATTGTCACTGCCACACTCATCGTTCTCCAAAACCAACAGCGTTTGCATAATACAACGTCCGTTTAGAACATCCACCATAAAGTCAGATTTTAAACATGTGTAACACAAGAATGTCCGGTAGATGCACACACACTCCATGTGGTACACTATATAGCCAAATGAAAATATCCTACGTCATCAGAAACATATCTATGGAGTACAAGGTAGTAAAAGAAAGAAATAAGTTATATATCGTTGTTAGTCATGGCATCACACACCCCACAATGCCAGTATTGGCTCTTCTACAGAAAAGTATGACGACCACTAAAACAGAATTAACTACCGCCCAACAATGTAAGTATTGGCTCTTAAAGAGAAATGTTTGCGACCACTCATCTAGAATTAAGTAAAGGAAGAATCTTGAGGAAATGTAATTCATTCACGAAGCGAGTACCTTACAAAACACTCTTAAGCTTACTCGCGAGTTCTGCTCATCAGTCTAAGATCCTTACCAAGTTGGGTCAACAGACCAGGTAGAGCCAGTAAGGAGCAGTGCGTTAAGTATACGAGAGAGCATTGCAGAGATGCTAAACAAACGCCAGTGCCAGACATTGCAGGATAGCCGTTGTTTATTTATTCCATGTTGCTAACATTCCAAAATTAATCGCATCTGCCCTTAGAATATTCCCTGAAAATTTGTATTTTAGACTTCATTGTTATTACTCTTTGAACATGGTTATGGTCTCGTTAAAATAAGTGTACCTTTCCAATTATATGGCCGTGTTTGGTTCAGTTGATAGTGCATGCATGTAATATCAACAGGTCAGTTATGGCAAAAGCCTCGCCACTCTTGTTGTTATTGTAGTGATCTTCAATCTGATGGCAGGTTTGATGCAGTTCCCCACACTAGTCAATGTTGTGCAAGTCTTTTCATCTCTGCGTGATTACTCCAATCTATGAACCTGCTACCTCTATTTTAAATAAAGCGTCTACTATTCCAACCGTCTCTACCTGTCCTACCATCATGAATCTCGATGCTACCACTTCCCATTACCACATCTGTTTCGTCGTCAATATATTGCTCGCGATCGAAATTTCTAATCCCTTGTAGACTTCAGTTAAGATACACAGACTGATTATTACTCCTTCCAGAAGCATTCTCATCACTATTATCTAATTCCAATAACTGTAATAAATTCTGACAACCTAAGTCATCTTTCACTCAAGCAGCTAGAATAATTTGGTGTAAATGTGACAAAAGTTTCATTACACAGATACGAATCGACGTAGCGAGACTATAAGGACTCTATAAGAATTGATTTTTCAATAACATATGTTCAAATACCCCCCCCCCCCCCCCATGTACCATGGACCTTGCCGTTGGTGGGGAGGCTTGCGTGCCTCAGCGATACAGATGGCCGTACCGTAGGTGCAACCACAACGGAGGGGTATCTGTTGAGAGGCCAGACAAACGTGTGGTTCCTGAAGAGGGGCAGCAGCCTTTTCAGTAGTTGCAGGGGCAACAGTCTGGATGATTGACTGATCTGGCCTTACAACATTAACCAAAACGGCCTTGCTGTGCTGGTACTGCGAACGGCTGAAAGCAAGGGGAAACTACAGCCGTAATTTTTCCCGAGGACATGCAGCTTTACTGTATGATTAAATGATGATGGCATCCTCTTGAGTAAAATATTCCGGAGGTAAAATAGTGCCCCAATCGGATCTCCGGGCGGGGACTACTCAGGAGTATGTCGTTATCAGGAGAAAGAAAACTGGCGTTCTACGGATCGGAGCGTGGAATGTCAGATCCCTTAATCGGGCTGGTAGGTTAGAAAATTTAAAGAGGGAAATGGATAGGTTAAAGTTAGATATAGTGGGAATTAGTGAAGTTCGGTGGCAGGAGGAACAAAACTTCTGGTCAGGTGACTACAGGGTTATAAACACAAAATCAAATAGGGGTAATGCAGGAGTATGTTTAAGAATGAATAGGAAAATAGGAATGCGGGTAAGCTACTACAAACAACATAGTGAACGCATTATTGTGGCCAAGATAGATACGAAGCCCACACCTACTACAGTAGTACAAGTTTATATGTCAACTAGCTCTGCAGATAACGAAGAAAATGAAGAAATGTACGATGGAATAAAAGAAATTATTCAGATAGTGAAGGGAGACGAAAATTTGATAGTAATGGGTGACTGGAATTCGAGTGTAGGAAAAGGGAGACAAGGAAACATAGTAGGTGAATATGGATTGGGGCTAAGAAATGAAAGAGGAAGCCGCCTTGTAGAATTTTGTACAGAGCACAACTTAATCATAGGTAACACTTGGTTTAAGAATCATGAAAGAAGGTTGTATACGTGGAAGAACCCTGGAGATACTAAAAGGTATCAGATAGATTATATAATGGTAAAACAGAGATTTAGGAACCAGGTTTTAAGTTGTAAGACATTTCCAGGGGCAGATGTGGACTCTGACCACAATCTATTGGTTATGACATGTAGATTAAAACTGAAGAAACTGCAAAAATGTGGGAAATTAAGGAGATGGGACCTGGATAAACTGAAAGAACCAGAGGTTGTACAGAGTTTCAGGGAGAGCAAAGGGAACAATTGACAGGAATAGGGGAAAGAAATACAGTAGAAGAAGAATGGGTAGCTCTGAGGGATGAAGTAGTGAAGGCAGCAGAGGATCAAGTAGGTAAAAAGACGAGGGCTAGTAGAACTCCTTGGGTAACAGAAGAAATATTGAATTTAATTGATGAAAGGAGAAAATATAAAAATGCAGTAAATGAAGCAGGCAAAAAGGAATACAAACGTCTCAAAAATGAGATGGACAGGAAGTGCAAAATGGCTAAACAGGGATGGCTAGAGGACAAATGTAAGGATGTAGAAGCTTATCTCACTAGGGTTAAGGTAGATACTGCCTACAGGAAAATTAAAGAGACCTTTGGAGAAAAGAGAACCACGTGTATGAATATCAAGAGCTCAGATGGCAACCCAGTTCTAAGCAAAGAAGGGAAGGCAGAAAGATGGAAGGAGTATATAGAAGGTTTATACAAGGGTGATGTACTTGAGGACAATATTATGGAAATGGAAGAGGATGTAGATGAAGACGAAATGGGAGATACGATACTGCGTGAAGAGTTTGACAGAGCACTGAAAGACCTGAGTCGAAACAAGGCCCCCGGAGTAGACAACATTCCATTAGAACTACTGACGGCCTTGGGAGAGCCAGTCATGACAAAACTCTACCAGCTGGTGAGCAAGATGTATGAGACAGGCGAAATACCCTCAGACTTCAAGAAGAATATAATAATTCCAATCCCAAAGAAAGCAGGTGCTAACAGATGTGAAAATTACCCAACTATCAGTTTAATAAGTCACAGCTGCAAAATACTAACGCGAATTCTTTACAGACGAATGGAAAAACTGGTAGATGCGGACCTCGGGGAGGATCAGTTTGGATTCCGTCGAAATGTTGGAACACGTGAGGCAATACTGACCTTACGACTTATATTATAAGAAAGATTAAGAAAAGGCAAACCTACGTTTCTAGCATTTGTAGACTTAGAGAAAGCTTCTGACAATGTTGACTGGAATACTCTTTTTAAAATTCTAAAGGTAGCAGGGGTAAAATACAGGGAGCGAAAGGGTATTTACAATTTGTACAGAAACCAGATGGCAGTCATAAGAGTCGAGGGGCAGGAAAGGGAAGCAGTGGTTGGGAAAGGAGTGAGACAGGGTTGTAGCCTATCCCCGATGTTATTCAATCTGTATATTGAGCAAGCAGTAAAGGAAACAAAAGAAAAATTTGGAATAGGTATTAAAATTCATGGAGAAGAAATAAAAACTTTGAGGTTCACCGATGACATTGTAATTCTGTCAGAGACGGCAAAGGACTTGGAAGAGCAGTTGGACGGAATGGACAGTGTCTTGAAAGGAGGATATAAGATTAACATCAACAAAAGCAAAACGTGGATAATGTAATGTAGTCAAATTAAATCGGGTGATGCTGAGGGAATTAGATTAGGAAATGAGACACTTAAAGTAGTAAAGGAGTTTTGCTATTTAGGAAGTAAAATAACTGATGATGGTCGAAGTAGAGAGGATATAAAATGTAGACTGGCAATGGCAAGGAAAGCGTTTCTGAAGAAAAGAAATTTGTTAACATCGAATATAGATTTAAGTGTCAGGAAGTCATTTCTGAAAATATTTGTTTGGAGTGTAGCCATGTATGGAAGTGAAACATGGACGATAACTAGTTTGGACAAGAAGAGAATAGAAGCTTTTGAAATGTGGTGCTACAGAAGAATACTGAAGATAAGGTGGATAGATCACGTAACTAATGAGGAGGTATTGAATAGGATTGGGGAGAAGAGAAGTTTGTGGCACAACTTGACTAGAAGAAGGGATCGGTTGGTAGGACATGTTTTGAGGCATCAAGGGATCACAAATTTAGCATTGGAGGGCAGTGTGGAGGGTAAAAATCGTAGAGGGAGACCGAGAGATGAGTACACTAAGCAGATTCAGAAGGATGTAGGTTGTAGTAGATACTGGGAGATGAAGCAGCTTGCACAGGATAGAGTAGCATGGAGAGCTGCATCAAACCAATCTCAGGACTGAAGACAACAACAACAACAACATGTTCAAATAATCAAGCAGGACTGTATAAACCACAATTGCAAAAATTTTACATCATTACAAGTCCGTGTTTAGGTCAGTGTTGTGCTGCCTCAGACCAATAAGCAGGCAGGCATATAGGCCTAAACACCTCAAAGGATTCACAATTTCTAGTCAATATATGTATCTGCAAAGAAAATTCACTTTCCAAGTAACTGTACACAAATTCAGTCTTTTCGCCAGCAGGGAGACTAGGCAGAAGTACAAAATCAAATTGCTGCAACAAACATGAGGATGAATGACAACTGCTGTATTCCAGACATGTAAGGAATTACTATAAGCAAATTCAGACCCACCCTCAGAAATTTCATTCCCTTCATCAAGATCTCTATGACTACACTGGGTTCTTCAAATCCGTAATGGCATAAAAGATCTGGTACGTCTTCATGATCTGAATCCATATCAATGTGCAGTACGTGATGCCTACTGTAACAGCGACATGCAGTACCTTCACTTAACCTTTCATCAGTCATAGAAAATCTTGTCCTAACTCCCCTTCCTCCTGATAATTTCCATCTTCGTCACCTTAAACCTCAACAGTGATATCATCTGTTCATACTCACAAACAGAGTAAAACCATAACAGTAATAACCTAATTCATGAACTTTCTTATCCATTTTAGTAATCTCTTCCTTACCCTCTGACATTTTTTAAAACTAAGCCTTGACTTTTCAGAATTATCTTCTAACACCGGTTTTAATGTAGCATGACTTGCAATTTGTTCTTAAATGTGAGTAACTACTGCTTGATTTGGTTCCACTGTCGTTTTATTCTTTTAACACTCTTCGCTAAAACTTTGAAAATTATTTTGCAACTGCTTATTTCTTCATTAACATCCGCCAGAGATTAACCAATTCTGTGTAACAATGGAAAGTGTAGTCTCAACATTACAAATTCTTACATCAAATTTTGTGTGGAAATCCCACTTCTACTGAAAACTAAATACATTGAATTTCATGGTAACCTCACCATTAACAGATTCATATTTCTGTAACTGTCCCTGCACGGTAGCAACACTATTGTCTATATTCTCAGCTAAGTTTCTTGCTCAGTTCTAGATTACTGGTTTTTATATACGTATATATGAGAATTGTGTAAAGCCTAAAGCAATAGTACATAAAAAGTAGAAGTCATTAGTGAGCCACACACTACACTCATGATGAAAGGAAATGATTATCAAAACGATTGTAACAGTAATCATCTATCTGCATCGTGTAGTATTTACTTTGTTTCAGTGATTCCAGATTACCAATGAGTACTGTGAAGCACCCAAACTGGAAATTCTGTTATTGTACATCATCACTATCAAAATTAATATTCCAGAATGAGATTTTCACTCTGCAGTGGCGTGTGCGCTGATATGAAACTTCCTGGCAGATTAAAAGTGTGTGCGCGACCGAGACTCGAACTTAGTACCTTTGCCTTTCGCGAGCAAGTGCTCTACCAACTGAGCTACCCAAGCACGACTCACGCCCCCTCCTCACAGCTTTCCTTCTGCTAGTACCTCGCCTCCCACCTCCGAAACTTTACAGAAACTCTCCTGCGAAACCTGCAGCACTAGCACTCGTGAAAGAAAGGATATTGCGGAGACATGGCTTAGCCACAGCCTGCGGGATGTTTCCAGACTGAGATTTTCACTCTGCAGGGTGGTGTGCGCTGATATGAAACTTCTTGGCAGATAAAAACAGGAAACCATGAAGAACGTACCCGAAATGTTCGAATACCAGAGTTGGAAGAAAATATGATTAACACATCAGGAAGGCGACCGTACCATTCGGTTTCCCCGCCAGTAAGGGGTAAGTCAGACGACCGTGTGGAACTTTCTCTATATCAGTTGTTACTACCCTCATCACTTCAGACGTGTGCAGGGCGTCCTAGAGACAGACTTTCCACATCGGGAGCAGTTTCGTCACTGGTTTCTTCACCAGGCAACCACGACTCTGGGATTTGTGTCGCCTGCCCTATTCACAGCTGAGACCACCTTTACGAGGAGTGGTATGTTCAACTTTCGTCTGAGTGATCTGTGCCATAATATGCAGAACCCCCATGGTATGGTGACAGCAAATTATCAGCATCAGAGCATCCGGAATGTGTGGGCCGGGATAATTGGCCATCGTCTTTTGGCGCCAGTCTTCCTTCAGCGTTGCCTAACGGGCCGGAACTATCGGCGTTTCTTGAGGGTGACTTTGTGACTTTGCCTCCCGTACTGGAAGAAGTGCCTTGATGATTCGAAGGGTTACGTGGCGGCTACATGATGGTTCTCCAGCCTACTGGACGCATCTTAAACGTGTCTTGCCAGGTCGGTGGACCGGACGAGGGTGTCCAGTTGCATGGCCTCACGTTCACCGGATCTCAAACGGTGTGGTTTCTGGTTATGGGGCCATCTAAAAAGTATCCTGTACACAGAATCATTCCAGATATGCAGACAAGGAAGGAGGATATTCATGCTGCCTTTGACACTTCGGATGCAGCGTGGCTCACGTGAACATTGATCAATGCATAGACTTTGTACACGGTGGAAAAAAATCATCCAGTGTTGTCTAAACTGAGCAGTTTTATAGCATAGATAATTGTAAACATAAACAATGAAAAATTAATTTTCGCGTAGAACTACTATCTGAACGTCTTGACGTTTACTACGAAACACAATGAATAAAAGAAGACAATAAAGGGAAAAATTAGTTGTGTAGGCTCCCTATAGCTATACCTTCAATTTTTTTTAAATTCTTTGGTTTTTCTACTAAGATGACATGTCTGACACAGTCTATAAATGGTCTATGGATGAATAAACCACTAATTAAGAGTGCCTCGATAGATACAGTCTGAAGCATTGAAGATACTGTAGAACATCCTTCATTTGCGAACTTTGTCTTGATAAAATGCTGCTTTCGATATCTTAAACCATTATTGAAATATAACATTTGTATGCTTTGTGGTTTTTCATCGTCGTCTAATATTTGCCTTTTTATTTTTTTAGATTTTCTGAAGTCAGTTTGTCCATTCCTGAACCGAGTTCCGGAAGACCAGAAGGATAACTTCTTAGATGATTGGCTACAGCGTGTGGAGAAACTGAGTGGATTATCAAATGACGTTGGAAGCAGTGAAGAGCCGAAATACTACATCCACTTTAATATAATGGTGGCTATGGCTAGAAAAATGCAATTGGGAGTTTTGCTCCACCGCTTGAACAAGAAACAATATTTAATAACGGAAATGACAAACAACACAGAGCAAAAACAGAATTTCCCGGCTGGTCTGTTGTTAACAGAGAATTAAACTATAGACATTTATATGTAATTATCTTCCCGTAAACTATCTGTTTGAAAAAGCCTCTCAGGTGTAAATGGCACTATAAGAGTATCCTCCCAACTGTGCTAGTGTTCTGTTTTTAAATACCAGGATGTCATCAGGACGCTCCTTTGCTCCCTTTATTCGTTGGCTTCTCTCTCACAATAACATCAGGGGCATAAATGATTCGTTTCGCACCTCTGTCGAAATGAAGAACTACTATAGGTTTGCTACTTTAGTATAAACACCAACGGAAGTCTAAGCAGAAAGATTACCAATGGAACGGAGTGAAATACCCGAACAGTGAGACTACTAAAGGTTTGCACCTTTAGTCGTTCTTCATGTCGACAAGGGTGGCGAAAGAGGAAATATATTGTTAAGAAGGGTTGTAATTTATGCCTTCACTGGTATTCACTGAGAGATGCAGCTCATATTATTACTAAAGGGGTTACTATTGCATAATTTATTCTCATGGCAAATTTTGTGAACCTTGCAATACCAACAATTCTACAAGCAGAAAGTTTACCCCGCAAATAGTGTGAACTAATAGGGCGTACGAAAAAGTAATGTCTCCGATTTTCTATGTGAAAACTCTTTACAAATTTTTAAATAATCCAACCTTATGAAGATAATGCATCTTCATTTCTCATGCCTACACATTTATTTCTGAACGTAGGCAGCGCGGCGAATACCACATTTCTTCCAACGAGGTACATATTTGTTAATATCGTCACTACAGAATGTTTTACTTAGTTGACGGAGCCACGCTCTCACCTCTGGTGGCACCGCTTCATCCCTATCAAATTGAAGTCCTCAAAGGTGTTCTTTAAGGTTTTGAAACAGCTGAAAATTGGATGGAGCCAAGTCGACATTGCATCGAGGATGGTCGATAACGGCGAACCAAAGACGTGGTATTCTTGCAGATGTCGCAGCGCTCGTGTGTGGTCTGGCATTGTCGTGCTGAAGGACAGGGTGTTCCATATGCGGACAAACTCTTGGAATTCGCGCTTTCAGGTTTCTGAGTGTCTCGCAGTACACTGACACTGTTACGTTACACATCGCTATGCTGCATACTATAGTTAGGATCCCTCTAGCGGCAGAGGATTGCAACTTGCGTTAGCGATGCGGAAAAGTCTACCGGTTAATATCGGTGTAACGTAACAGCCGATACTGAAAACAAAATAAAAGAAATGTCGGAGGCATTACTTTTCAACGCGCCCTCGTAATCGAACAGTGCGATATTTGAAGTTAAGAGCCGATCAGAAATGCAATCTTCAGCGAAGCTCTTTGTTGCGCAACATTTGATATCTATGCATATCTAAATGTTTTCAGAGTGTGCAGTAGTGGCATGAATTTATTTAGGTTTGTGAAGAAAGTGCCACTAGAAAACGTAAAGTGTTTACATTTCTAAGCAGAATAAGCTGGAGAAGTGTCACAAAGGAAAATGACGTCAAACCTGTGCATTTACATTATCGCAAATAATGTAAGGTACGAGGGCGAAAGAAATACTTTACTGAAACTTACTGGCAGATTAATTATGTGTTCCGCACCGAGAGTCGAACTTGGGGCCTTTGCCTTTCGCGGGTAAGTGCTCTACCAATTGAGCTACCCAAGTACGACTGATGACCCGTCCTCAAAGCTTCAGTTCTGCCAGTACCTTGTATCCTACCTTCCAAACTTCACAGAAGCCCTTGTGTGAACCTTTCAGAACTAGCACTCCTGGTGGTGGCGGTGGTGGTTAGTGTTGAACGTCCCGTCAACAACGAGGTCATTAGAGACGAGTGCAAGCTCGGTTTAGGGAAGTATAGGGAAGGAAATCGGCGGCGCCCTTTCAAAGGAACCATCCCACCATTTGCCTGAAACGATTTAGGGAAATCACGGAAAACCTAAATCAGGATGGCCGGAGACGGGACTGAACCGTCGTCCTCGCAAATGCGAGTCCAGTGTGCTAACCACTACGCAACCTCGCTCGGTAGCACTGCTGGAAGAAAGGATACTGCGGAGACATGTCTTAGCAACAGCCTAGGGAATATTTCCAGAATGATATTTTCAATCTGCTAAAACAGGTTTTTATAAAATGAATTAATGTGATTAAATGGTCTTTATCAAACACCGAACGTGGAGAGTCACTACATCTACGTCTACATGGATACTCTGTAAATTACATTTAAGTGTCTGGCAGAGGGTTCATCGAACCACTGTCATAATTCTCTATTATTCCAATCTCGTACAGCGCGTGGAAAGAGCGAACATCTATATCTCTCTATACGAGCTCTGATTTCCGTTATGTTATCATGGTGTTCGTTTCTCGATATCTAGGTCGGCGTCAAAAAAATATTTTCGCTTTCGGAAGAGAAAGCTGGTGATTGGAATTTCGTGAGAAGATTGCTACGCATCGAAGACGCCTTTGTTTTAAGGTGTCCATTCTAAATCCTGTCCCATTTCAGTGACGCTCTCTCCCCTATTTCGCGTTAGTATAAAAAATGCTGCTCTGCTTTGAACTTTTTTATGTACACCGTCAGTCCTATCTGGTAAGGATCTCACACCTCACAGTAGTAGTCTAGTAGGATGGACAAGCAGATCTGTTACATTTTCTAAGTGTCCTGCCAATAAAACGCAGTCTTTGGTTAGCCTTCCCCATAACGTTTTCTATGTGTTCTTTCCAATTTATGTTGTTTGTAATTGTAATTCCCAGGTACTTAGTTGAATTTAATCCATTTAGATTTGACTGATTTATCGTCTAACGGAAGTTAAACGAATTGCTTTTAGCACTCATATGGATGACCTACGTACCCGTGGTCTAGGGGTAGCTTCTTTGATTCATAATCAAAACGTCTACTGTCCCGGGTTCGATCCCCGCCACTTCCTAAATTTTGATAAATAATCAGCATTGGTGGCCGAAGACTTCCGGCGTAAGAAGTGATCCTCATTCTCCCAACGGCCTAGTTAAAGAGGGCGGAGGAGCGAATAGAGGTTTAGGGCACTCTCTTGTCCTAGGGGTGGGAAATTGCCCCTAAAAGGCGTAAGAATCAGCAATGATCAACGACATGAGGATGCAGAAGGCAATGGAAACCACTGCGTTAAAGACACGTAACGTGTATCCACAGGACATGTGGCCTGCAGTTGAAGAAGTGTCATGATGATCTCTCCATTGGCAAAAGATTCCGGAATAGTCCCCCATTCGGATCTCCGGGAGTGGACTGCCAAGGGGGAGGTAACCATGAGAAAAGGATTGAATAATCATCAAAAGGATAATGTTCTACGAGTCGGTGCGTCGAATGTCACAAGCTTGAACGTGATAGGGAAATGGTATAACCGGTGTAGGATTCGTTATGAATAGGAAGGTAGGGCAGAGGGTGAGTTACTGTGAACAGTTCAGTGACCAGGTTGTTCTAATCAGAATCGACAGCAGACAAACAACGACAACGATAGTTCAGGTATACATGCCGACGTCGCAAGCTGAAGATGAACAGGTGGAGAAAGTGTATGAGGATATTGAAAGGGTAATGCAGCATGTAAAGGGGGACGAAAATCTGATAGTCATGGGCGACTGGAATGCAGTTGTAGGGGAAGGAGTAGAAGAAAAGGTTACAGGATAATATGGGCATGGGACAAGGAATGAAAGAGGAGAAAGACTAATTGAGTTCTGTAACAAGTTTCAGCTAGTAAGAGCGAATACCCTGTTCAAGAATCACAAGAGGAGGAGGTATACTTGGAAGAGGCCGGGAGATACGGGAAGATTTCAATTAGATTTCATCATGGTCAGACAGAGATTCCTAAATCAGATACTGGATTGTAAGGCGTACCCAGGAGCAGATATAGACTCAGATCACAATATAGTAGTGATGAAGAGTACGCTGAAGTTCAAGACATTAGTCAGGAAGAATCAATGAGCTAATAAGTGGGATACAGAAGTTCTAAAGAATGACGAGATACGTTTGAAGTTCTCTAACGCTATAGATATGGCAATAAGGAATAGCGCAGTAGGCAGCACAGTTGAAGAGGAAAGGACATCTCTAAAAAGGGCCATCACAGAAGTTGGGAAGGAAAACATAGGGACAAAGAAGGTAGCTGCGAAGAAACCATGGATAACAGAAGAAATACTTCAGTTGATTGATGAAAGGAGAAAGTACAAACATGTTCCGGGAAAATCTGGAATACAGAAATACAAGTCGCTGAGGAATGAAATAAACAGGAAGTGCAGTTAAGCTAAGACGAAATGGCTGCAGGAAAAATGTGAAGACATCGAAAAAGATATGATTGTCGGAAGGACAGACTCAGCATACAGGAAAGTCAAAACATCCTTTGGTGACATTACAAGCAACGGTGGTAACTTTAAGAGTGCAACGCGAATTCCACTGTTAAATGCAGAGGAGAGAGCAGATAGGTGGAAAGAATACATTGAAAGCCTCTATGAGGGTGAGGATTTGTCTGATGTGATAGAAGAAGAAACAGGAGTCGATTTAGAACAGACACGGATCCAGTATTAGAATCGGAATTTACAAGAGCTTTGGAGGACTTACGGTCAAATAATGCAGAAGGGATAGATAACATTCCATCAGAATTTCTAAAATCATTAGGGGAAGTGGCAACAAAACGACTATTCACGTTGGTGTGTAGAATGAGTCTGGCGACATACCATCTGACTTTCGAAAAAGCATCATCCACACAATTCCGAAGACGGCAAGAGCTGACAAGTGCGAGAATTATCGCACAATCGGCTTAACAGCTCATGCATCGAATCTGCTTACAAGAATAATATACAGAAGAATAGAAAAGAAAATTGAGAATGCGCTAGGCGACGATCAGTTTGGCTTTAGGAAAAGTAAAGGCACGAAAGAGGCAATTCTGATGTTACGGCTAATAATGGAAGCAAGGCTAAAGAAAAATAAAGACACGTTCATAGGATTTGTCGACCTGGAAAAAGCGTTCGACAATATAAAATGGTGCCAGCTGTTCAAGATTCTGAAAAAAGTAGGGGTTAGCTATAGGGAGAGACGTCTCATATACAATATGTACAATAACCAAGAGGGAATAATAAGAATGGACAATCAAGAACGAAGTGCTCGTATTAAGAAGGAAGTAAGACAAGGCTGCAGCCTTTCGCCCCTACTCTTCAATCTGTACATCGAGGAAGCAATGATGGAAATAAAAGAAAGGTTTAGGAGTGGAATTAAAATACAAGGTGAAATGATACGATTCGCTGATGACATTGCTATCCTGAGTGAAAGTGAAGAAGATTTAAATGATCTGCTAAACTGAATGAACAGTCTAAAGAGTACACAATATGGTTTGAGAGTAAATCGGAGAAAGACGAAGGTAATGAGAAGTAGTAGAAATGAGAACAGCGAGAAACTTAACATCAGGATTGATGGTCACGAAGTCAATGAAATTAAGGAATTCTGCTACCTAGGCAGTAAAATAACTAATTACGGACGGAGCAAAGAGGACTTCAAAAGCAGACTTGCTATGGCAAAAATGGCATTTCTGGCCAAGAGAAGTCTACTAATATCAAATACCGGCCTTAATTTGAGAAAGAAATTTCTGAGGATGTACGTCTGGAGTACAGCATTGTATGGTAGTGAAACATGGACTCTGGGAAAACCGGAACAGAAGAGAATCGAAGCATTTGATATGTGATGCTATAGACAAATTTTGAAAATTAGGTGGACTGATAAGGTAAGGAAGTCTACTAATATCAAATACCGGCAAAGTCGGAAAGGAATATATGGAAAACACTGATAAGGAGAAGGGACAGGATGATAGGACATCTGCTAAGACATGAGGGAATGACTTCCATGGTACTAGAAGGAGCTGTAGAGGGCAACAACTGTAGAGGAAGACAGAGATTGGAATACGTCAAGCAAATAATTGAGGACATAGGTTGCAAGTGCTACTCAGAGATGAAGAGGTTAGCTCAGGAAAGGAATTCGTGGCGGGCCGCATCAAACCAGTCAGTAGACTGATGACCAAAAAAAAAAAAAAAAAAAAAAAGCATGACCACACACTTTTCGTTATTTAGGGTGAATTGTCAATTTATGCACCATTTAGATATCTGTCATCGATTCTGTATCGCATAACTGTGGTTTTCCTCTTTAGTCGCTTTTCGGCTATTTAAGCACACGACGCTGTGGGTAGAGATGTCATCTCCTCCAGTTGGCTGATGGCACCGCCTTCCTAGCCCTTTATCCTAACCTTCAATGGCCCCAACGTACCCTCCAAATTGACCAATTCACTGCTGGTGGTACCTACGTATCAACCCCTCCAAGACCCAGGCGACCATCATAGGTCGAACCAACCGCTATTTCCATCTCCATGATCTCTACCTGATCATTTATGGCCGTCCTATCCCGTCCTACTCTAAAATACCCTGGCCTCATCCTCAACCGCCCCCTCACCTGGACTCCCCATCTCCTTACCATCCAACTTAAAGCTCTCAACAGACTCCGCCTCCTGAAACTGCTCTCCAGCTGGACATGGCGTCTGCATCCTTCCACCATCCATCACACCTACAAATCCTTGATCCACCCCATCCTCTGTTACGCCAGCGTGGCTTGGATTTCCGCCCTTCCCAGGTTCTATAAATCCATTCAAATTTCCGAACACCGTGCGCTCCACCTTGCCTTCTGCATCGGCATTCCATTCCCCATGCACATCCTCTACGACCTCATCCCCTTCCCCCACATTCTCCTTTTCCTTGAACACACCTGCACACTTTATATTGTCTACCACATTGATCCCCCTCACCTCCTCGTTTCTCCCTTCCTCTCCATCCCCAGCCTGTTGCTGTGCCTTTACCGCCATGTCCCACCCTCTGTCCATCTGCACACACTCTGCCTCCTATCCCAACCGCAACTTCAACCATCTACCCCTTCCGGATGATGAGCTTCGACCTGACATGTACCCTTCCTACCAACTCTAACCCCATCTTCCCCATGCCTCCTCCTCAGGGCTCCCTCTTCTCCCTCTCCATTCTTGTGTGTTTCCCCTCCTACTTCCCCTCCCTCTCTTGTGCTACACCTTCAGTGCCTGCACTCCCTCCTGCCTTATCTTCCTCTCTTCATCTCCTACCCCACCAGTTTCCTGCCTCTTGGTGTAGCCGCTGACACCCCTACTCTACTCATCCCGCCCCCTCCCCTGCTTCCCCTTGCACTCCCCTCCTTTTCCATGCTCTCTGGCCTCTCCCTCGACAGGTCCCACCTGTCAGTTTTATTCTTCATCGTATGTGCTCCAAGTGGATTTAAGGTGTTTTGTTCTGGAGTGTTTTTAACACTGTGGCTGACTTTTAACCTGTGCGTTTGCCTTCATTGTCTTCTTAGTGTTTTGAGAATTGCCAACAGTGTTTTTTAACTTAATGTCGACTTTTTTAATTGTCCCCCCATGTACGTCTCCATGTCAGTGTAATTTTACCTCCATTATCTTCCCTTACTCTGTCCCCCTTTTTTATCGCCTTATATGTAACATTTTACTCTCGTATTATTGTCATGTCACTCGGCTGAAAAGCGGATTGTGCCACTGACAGCCCTCCCCTGCCCATATGGCACAGGGGAATGAAATCACAATAAAGAAAAAATGGGGAGATGGCTGGTTTTGGCCAGTTGGTTGCCGCTCCGGTGTGCAGTCTGGTTGTCGACGGTCGCTCTCCGCGCATTCTCTGCCTGTTTCTGTTACGTGGGCAGTGGGGCTGTGGATAGAGACTTGGGTGCGGTCAGAGTGTGTGCATTGGGTCTTGTGAGAGGGCGATGTTCTCGTCTGTGCTGCTAAACGATGTGAAGATTTGAAAGTGCCTTTCGTACACATCAGCCTGCAACCAGATACGCTAAAGAATCAAACGGTGGGAATTATTCAGGTTCTTAGAGTTCTGCTGTATACATGTTTATTGAGTTTCGTGCTGTTTGCAGTTAAGGGATCTTACAGTGTTTGGACTCCCTTGTGGTCTGTTTCGTATTGACCATTGGTGCACAACGTATTGAACAGTGGTTATCTGTCTGAATGAGGTTTGCCTGTTTTGGTTTCATGTTGGTGTTTCCGTGGTGCGCGTCCTCTGTTGTAGCTGATCGTTTCAATGGGAGACGATGCCTTGACGGCATCCAGTTTGAATTGTAACCGATAGCGCGGTCGCCGTGTTTGCCAGTAGACACCAGTTCTTCCGTGAATGTAAGTTGAGTATTTCATTATTTGTTCCTGGTGACGCCGAGGCGTCCGTCTTTCCTTCTTCACCGTTCCTTTCAGCTTTCATTCAGGCTCGATCTCAATTCTAGTTTCCGCAAACACCTGATATGGTACTACTTGCCACTGAAATTTTGTAATATCTAAAAGATGCCTTTCATTCTCCTGTGTTTTTAATGTCTTACTGCAGTTATATCTTAGAAAGGTGTCTTGCTTCTGTGGGAGTGTTTGCCAGTAAACCATTTATTGTTTGTATAGTTCTTAAGATTTATCTAAAGAGGGTTCAGAAATTATTTGTTTTGGATGGGCTTTGACGCCCGTAGACATTTTGTCTGTTTAGTAATGTTTCAATTTCTAGGATAATTATGTATATTATTCTGGGGTAACAGCAGTCTGCTGTTGCCATGCAATTGTTAAACAAAATATGTTGGAAATTATAAGCCAGGGTGTGTGATTCATTGATAATTAATGCCTTGTCTTTATTGGGTTGAAGTATGTTTGAGCGGGTGTCCCATGTCACAATGACGTTGATGGTAGAATCAAAAATTTAAGATGGCGTTGGTGGAAAACTAAAAATTAGAAGATGTGAAATTAACCAAGTTGTGCTATTGGGCAATTAAAAACAATTAAATGAGAAAAATTAAAAAATCCAAAAACGTAGAAAGTATGCCAGTTATACGTTGCAAGACTGCTGACTCTACAGTCCAGGACGGCGCTATGCTCAAAAGTATCTGAACGATTTGGATTTTGTGCCGCATTCAAATGCACTCGATTATACAAGCCACTATGATTTTTCATTATGTGAAATTTTCACTGTTCATGGAGAACGTTTTAGTACTGATTTCGGATCTGTTATTAATTTTTTTGTATCGTGCACAGCTTTTTCACAAGCGATGTAAACTCATTTTTCATTTGGATTTATGTTTCACCAGAAGAAATTTTGTTGCAAGTAAGGAAAGTTGTATTTTAATAACATGGAGTAGCTGGCTACACTTGTGACAACCATGTGACTGTTAGTGGGGAAGCATTAATTGATTGTGGACATGGTACAGTGTCGTGAGACTACACTTGTATTGTTATATGTACTTTTCCAGTTTCTTAGAAATGAGTTTCAACAAGTGTTTGCATAACAGAAACGTATTCTGTTATGTCTGTGTTAACTATGTAATTGGTAAGAAAAGACTGGTCATTAATAGTTTTGTGAACAATATCTGCTAAACTAACTTTTTTCGTATAAGGCTTGGCAATCAAGACAAAAATTGAGCACAACACAAGATGCGCCGTATATATGTTGAGGGACTGAGATTGTGGAATAATGTGAAGAGGAAATCAGTGCTTTTTGCAATTCGCACAGTGTAGAGGGAGCTGCAAAAACATATATATCGTTGTTATTGTTAATGTATGGTTATTGTTGGACAGAAAGAGAAAGAAGGATATAAAATATCCTAATATTTCTTCGCCCTTACGGCCAGTTATGCATTGTGAATCTCTCCCTATTCCAAACCTACATACGATTCTTAAGCATTTGCGAGAGGAGAGCAGATCCAAGAATGAATGCGATGATGGTGATAATTACAAGCTATGAAAAGATTATGTATCATAATTATTTAGTTACTACGATCCAATTGATTTAACTCGTGACTTCACTCTGAAAAGAGATCTTGCCAAACTGTACAGGCTTAGACTCGAAGCCAAACACCTCTTACC
Organism: Schistocerca gregaria; assembly: GCF_023897955.1. Taxonomy (NCBI): domain Eukaryota; kingdom Metazoa; phylum Arthropoda; class Insecta; order Orthoptera; family Acrididae; genus Schistocerca; species Schistocerca gregaria. The sequence continues at coordinate 821,925,165 of NC_064921.1, read as the reverse complement.
TGGAGACTCATTCTCTTTGTACGGGAACAGAGAAACAGAATAAGTTATATTATTTATAGAAGAACATATGGCTCTTTGTTGTGACACTGAACGTTTATGATCGAAAACAGTGGAGGTTATTTATAGTCTTGTCAAAACATAGCTGAAAGATGTACTTTCATGTAATGGAAATTTCTTTGGCTCAGTAAGAAGATGTACTGTTCCGTATGCGGCAGTATTGCCTAGGTTTGCATTAGCAGCCCAAGGCCATCGGGTACCTATACTGCCTACTGTTTTCTGCTCTTTCCTCTCTGGTGGCAGAGGTGGTTAGTGGCAGCAGCCAAGACACAGACGAGATCAGTCGTCTGGTCCTTGGTTGGAACCACTTGTTAGCTCAAGAAAAGCTTTTCCACAAGCTCTCAATGTGGTTGTGTATGGGTCCACCACACACACTGAGTGATTGCTGCCCTGGAGTAGTGTGACTTCTGGGAATGGAGCTGTCTGAATTTAACGGCAGCTATTGTAGCGCGTTTACTCAAGTTCGTAGTAAGGAAGGAATCCATGTATGCTTCTGTTTGAAACAGATACTTTGTCTTGGAGTGGCCATATCGCCATTTTCTAGTTACTATTTAAACGGATTGTGCGCCGATAGAGTTTGAAAGTTGGACGTTCATATCGTCATTTGGAGAGTTGGCTATTGATTCTGCTGCTGTGTGCATACAGCAACTTTGAGATATTATTATTGCGAGTGGTAGCGCACTAACAGCTAGCTGTTGGCAGCAGTGGGACGCAGCCTGGCGTGGGGAGAAGCCGCGCGTCAGGAGAGGCTGCAGCCCGCCCTGACCGTGATGGTGGCGCCGGGGACAGATCTGTATTAATCGAGGATTTCCGGTAATTTGCAATTTGGTGTGCCTAGTTGAGCGCTGAAGGGATTTTCTCAATTTTGTGTGTGCATACATTGAAAGTAATATTCATATCTTTGTTGTCAGCAGATACATAATTATTCTTCAAGGAAAAGAATGGTCTGATTGAGGTTTGTCGGTGTGTGAATCGTCAGTTTTCGGAATACAGCGAATTGAAAGTTTTTATTGATTCTTTTAATTTTTTTCACCACTTAAGGGTTTTTGACTAAACCACTCCTTACATTTCATTTCTATGAAAAAAGGGGAGTGGTTGCATCATTAGTTGTGAACTCTGCATGGGTCGTCGTATTTCTTTTGAATTATTTTAGCATGTTGCTGGATGCAGAATATTTAAGCAGTTGCAGCGGAAAGACGAGGTAAGTTGTCTGTTGCATGCAGGAACATTACAATGTAACTGAATATTTTAAAAATTGCGGTCACATACAAATGACTTGATTTTTCCTGGTGTAGCGGGAACGGCATCAGTCTCGAGTTCGAAAACTGCCACAGCTTAAATATTGATTGATAATGACCATTGACAGCTGAATATTTTGCAGCATAGGATGTCACCCTCATTCTTCCAGCAGCCATTTCAAAGAGGACGTGGGAAGACACAGAGAGTCAGGGCACTCTCTTGTCCTTTGGATGGGAATCTGCACCTAAGGGTGCAAGTATCAGCAAAGAACAACGGCAAGAGGATACAGAAGGCAATGGAAACCGTGCATTAAAGACACATAACGTGTATCCACAGGACGTCTGACCTGTAATGGAAAAGGTGTCATGATAATCTCGCTATTGGAAAAAGATTCCGGAGTAGTCTCTATTCTGGAATAGTCTCGTATCTCCAGGAGCCGAATGGCAAAGAGTACGCGACAATGAGAAAAAGATTGAATAACCAACGAAAGAATAACGTTCAGGAGTTGGGGCGTGGAAAGTCAGAAGCTTGAACGAGGTAGGCAAGCTAGAACATCTGAAAAGGGAAATGTAAAGGCTCAATCTAGGTATGGTAGGGGCCAGTGAAGAGAAGTGGAAAGAAGACAAGGATTTCTGGTCAGATGAGCATACGGTAATATAAACAGCAGCAGAAAATGGTATAACGGGAGTAGGATTCGTTATGACTAGCAAGGTAGGGCAGAGAATGTGTTACTGTGAACAGTTCAGTGATAAGGTTGTTCTCATCACAACCGACGGCAAACCAACACCGATATCAATAGTTCAGGTATACATGCTGAGGTCACAAACTAAACACGAATAGACAGAGAAAGTGTATGGTAATATTGAAGGGGTAATACAGTACGTAAAGTGAGATGAAAATCTAATAGCTATGGGGGAGTGAAATGCAGCTGTAAGGGAAGAAGTAGAAGCAAAGGTTACAGGAGAATGTTCTGTCATAAATTTCAGTTTGTAATAGCGAATAATCTGTTCGAGAACCTCATGAGGAGGAGGTACACTTGGAAAAGGCCGGGTGATACGAGAAGATTTCAGTTTGATTACATCATGGTGAGACAGAGATTCCGAAATCAGATACTGGACTGTAAGACGTACCCAGGAGCAGATATAGACGCAGATCACAATATAGCAGTGATGGAGAGTAGGCTGAAGTTTAAGACATTAGTCAGGAAGAATCAATACGCAAGGAAGTAGGATACAGAAGTACTAAGGAATGATGTGCTACCCTTGAATTTCTCTAAGGTTATAGGTACGGCCATAAGGCATAGCTCAGTAGGCATTACTGTCGAAGAGGAGTGGGCATCTCCAAAAAGGGCAATCATAGAAGTTGGAAAGATAAACATAGGTGCAAATAGGATATCTGCGAAAAAACCATGGGTAGCAGAAGAAGTACTTCAGTTGATCAATGACAGACGGAAGTATAAATACGTTCAGGTACATTCAGGAATACAGAAATACAATTTGCTGAGGTATGAGATACACAGGATATCAGAAATGGATGCAGAAAAAGAGTAAAGGAATCGAAAAAGAAAATAATTCACCGAAGGACTGACTCAGAATGTAGCAAAATCAAAATAAGCTTCACTGAAATTAAAAGACGTTAAAAGTGAGACGGAAATTAGACTGTTAAATGCAGAGGAGAGAGCGGAAGGTGGAAAGAGTACATTGAAGGCATTGAAGGGAGAACATTTGTCTGATGTGATAGAAGAAGAATCAGGAGTCGATTGAGAAGAGGTAGCGGATCCAGTATTAGAATCAAAATTTAAAAGAGCTTTGGGGGGACTTGAGATCAAATAAAGCAGAAGGGATGGATAACATTCCATCAGAATTTCTATAATCATTATGGTAAGTGGTAACAAACCGACTATTCACGTGTAGAATGTATGAGTCTGGTGACATCAACACAATTCCGAGTACTGCAAGAGCTGAGAAGTGCGAGGATTATCGCACCATCAACTTAACAGTTCATACATTCCGTTAACTGAACAGAATAATATATATAAGAATGGAAAGGAAAATTGAGGATGTGTTAGATGACGATCAGTTTATGATAGAAACAGGACTAAAGAAAAAGCAAGACACCTTCGTAGGATTTGTAGACCTGAAAAAAACGTTAGTCTATGTAAAATGGTGCAAGAAATTCGAAATTCCGAGAAAAATAGAGGTAAGCTATAGGGAAAGACTATTAATACAAAGTATGTACAAGAGCCAAGAGGGAATACTAACAGTGGACGACCAAGAACGAAGTGCTCGGATTAAAAAGCGTGTAAGGTAAGGATGTAGTTTTTCGCCCCTTCTGTTCAATCTGTTCATCGGAGAAGCAATGATGGAAGTAGACGAAAGGTTCAGCAGAGGGATTAAAGTTCAAGGTGAAAGAACATAAATGATATGATTTGTTGATGACCTTGCTATCCTGATAGAAGGTGAAGAAGAGTTACATGTTCTGCTGAATGGAATGAACCATCTAATGAGAGTTTATGGTAACGATAATAAAGTTTCGCTAGATAGCATAGCAACTGTAGGAGAAAAAGTGTAGATAACGATAATACTGTCAGAGAGAGCTTTACACATTTTCCTGTATGTGTTTCCATAATAATAATTTTTGATGTTGAAGCTATCACTAGCCCTACAACAGTAATAATTTTTGACAATGTCTTTCAAGTTATTTAAACTGTGTTAACATATTCGGATGTAAGCTAATTTAAATATGATACAGAATGACAATATTTGTCTGTAGGCTTGAAAGAAAAAGAGTAATTCTTGTGAAAAATTGTAAATTTCAGAGAGTTTGCTTTAAAATAAATGTATTTAATTCTTTTAAGTTACAAATGCAGACTATAAAGAATAAAAACTGTGTATCACTTTCGTGGACTAAAATTCTTAGACATGATACGTAGTTCCAATACATAATATAAATGTGATATTGGTATGTACACAGAAGAGGAAAACTGAGATCTTAAAAATGAGTAAGAGAACCTACAAAACGGTACATAAATGCAAATGGTATATTCCTATGGGGCATATTTCTAGGAAATTTATGGCAAGAAATATATGTGAGACTTAACTACAGAATTGTCTATTTCTTTTTCCTGTTTTAATGTGGGTACTATATAGTCAACCAGCAATGGATAGGAACTGTTTACAGTTGAACTGACTATACTGACAGTAATACAAAAATAGGATATTCTCAAAAGAAAATCACTGTTTTACATCAACAGGACCGTTAAACATGAAGCAGGTCCGTCGTATAATATGTTTACAACCCATGTAGGGACATAAGAAATCGCCAGTTTCCGTATCAAATCAGTTTTATTAATAAGAGATATTTATTTTACTCTTTGTATGCTGTAGACATATCTGTATCTGTATGCATTCATCTTTCCACGTCGAAATTTAGCCAAGATACAAAGTCCTCCAACAATATGGTCTTGATCTGTCATTACAATAGGATCCAGTGTGGATTCTCCAAATGGGTTGACATTAGCTAAGCTGTCATCACTCTTGAAAGAGATGTCAGAAACAGAATAAGCCTCCTTAGTTTCTTTTATTTTTTGTTTACTTGTCGTAACTTTGGTCCAAACATAGCTTTCTATATTACTTGATCATTTTTTTAAACTTCCAGGCAGATTAAAACTGTGTGCAGGACCGAGATTCGAGGTCCTCCATTGTTAGGAGGCATTTCTTTTTCAGCAATGAGTTTACTGCTTATGGAACGACGACAGCTCACGGTACACCTCTGTAAGGCTGGGTGCTGTGTATTAGTTGACAGTGTATCACTTTTTGAAATGAACTGTGTCATACACCGAGATGACAAAAGTCACAGGACACCTCATAATATCGAGGCGGACCGGCCGTCGCCTGGCGTAGTACAGCAACTCGGCGTGGTATGGACTCAACAAGTCGTTAGAAATACTCTACAGAAATACTGAACCGTACTGTCTCTACAGTCGCCTATAATTCCTAAAAGTTTGGCGCTGCAGAATCTTGTGCACGAACTGGCCTCTTGATTATGTCCCATAATATTCGATCGGATTCATGCCGGTTGATCTGGATGGCCAAGTCATACGCTCGAACTGTTCAGAACGTTCTTAAAAACATTAGGGGACAATGGTGGCCCCGTGATATGGCGCTAAGTTATCCGTAAAAACTCCATCGTTGTTTGGGAACATGAAGTCGATGAATGGCTGCAAATGGTCTCCAAGCAGTTGGACAAGAGGACCCAATCCAATCCCTGTAAACACGCGTCTCACCTTTATGGAGCCACCAACAGCTTGCACTGTGCCTTGTTGATGATTTTGGTCCATGGCTTCGAGGGGTCTGTATCACACTCAAACCCTATCATCAGCTCTTACCGACTGAAATCGGGTCTCATCTGATCAGCCCACGGTTTTCCAGTTGTCTGGGACGCAACCATTATGGTCACGAGCCCAGGAGAGGCGATGTTGTGCTGCTACCAAAGAAACTAGCGCCGGTCTTCTGCAGCCAAATTTCTTCGTACTGTCATAATGGATACGTTAGTCATTGGCCCCACATTGATTGTTAGCACTGACAATTCTACATAAACACTGCTGCTCTCGGTTGTTATGTGAAAGTTTCGGTGACACCATTGTTCCTGGTAAGAGGTAATGCCTGAAATCTAATATTCTAGCCACACTCTTGGCACTGTGGATCATGGAATGTGGAAATCCCTAATGATTTGGAATGTCCCATAGTCTAAATCCTACTACCATTGCTTGTTCAAAGCCCCATAATTCCCACGGCGCGACAATAATCACATCCGAAACCTTTTCACATGAAACAGGTGGGTACAAATGATAGCTCCGCGCTTTTACACCTTGTGTAATTTATACTATCGTCATCTGTATACATGGATATGGCTATCCCATGAGTTTTGTCACCTCCGTGTATTTTGGAATGAAGCGTATCATTTTTAAGTATTATAGTGGTTGCTTAACAATTATCTCATTATAATAAATGTGTAAATAATGAATAATCCAACCTACACCGCACAATTTTTTATGTAGCACAAATTTCATTAATTGCGTAAATCTGGCAAGTATTTTAGAACTGTGTGCATATTCATTTTCAGTATTTTAATTCAAAAGTGATGTTTCTGTTGGAAAAGCAAATTATGATTGCCTATACCTAAATTTTGGCTGTATAACTGACAGTAGGAATGTTTGTAGTAGGTACAGTTTTCTTATTAACAGACTCGATGGACCAGATAGTTGGAAAATTTTGGCTATATCATGTTTAGGGCACGTGACCCTACGTTGTGTCGTCTGGTTCTAATAGCGATAGACTTTGTGTGAGTGTGTGTTGTGGATAGACAGTTGTATGACTACCTTTAGCCTTGTATGAATCGCACATATATTTTAAAGCTGTTCTGTAACTGGAGTCTTGTAGGACGGCACATTGTCCATGTGCAACCAGATTGTGAAACTTGGCACAAAGTGTTGTTATACTCTCTTACCGCGCCAAGAATTCCTAGTTTAGTTTTGGTACCACTCAGCTGTTTCTGGGTAGTCTTTGACATATCCTTATTTGTGTATTCACTAATGGACTGTGGCTACGGTACCAAGGCCTGTGTAACACGTTGATCTCCTCCCAATGAGAGCTTTGTGTTTATTGTAATTATTACCTCATTATTCTTAATTGAATGATTATTAACAAAATGAAATCGAGTCCAGACCATTCTAAACCTTACAGAATCTTATTGCCTCGTATGCTATGACACTGAAATGTTTTAATTAAACGTTGTCATAAGAGTCTTGTTATATCTTGAATTTTGGAGCAAAACAATGTATTTAACTGCTGTCCTAAGTTCGCTAGACCAACATTTTGTTTAATGCTACAATATTAAACGTGGTGCTAAAATTTAAATTAAATTCTTTTGTAGTTATAATTTTTGAGGCTAATATTTTCATAGGCTTAATGACTGTACCTTGTTGTAAGTCCGTACATATTATAAAAGTGCAGTGTGTATGTGTGTGTGTGTGTGTGTGTGTGTGTGTGTGTGTGTGTGTGTGTGTGTGTGTGTTGTGTGTATGTGTATGTGTATGTGTATGTATGTAAGTTCCACATTTTTTCCAAGCCACTGGATCAGTCTAGTACGAGTAGCCCTTACTATCAGGCAACAATCGCTGTGGGGGTAAGAACTAACTATATATTATAGTTCAGGAAATAAGTAATGACGTCTTAAACACTGAGATGCGTGAGAAACTGCCATGTCGTGTGTGACGTATTGAATTCGCAATACGAGGCAGTATCCACGTATGCCGCTAAATGTACTTTAAATACTGCATCATGGAAACACGTATTTTTCAGCAGACATGACGTCATAAACACTGAGATTTATGAAAAACTGCTGCATTGCGCATGAAATTTAAATTTATTACTTCTTTTCTATTACTTCTATGCGCAACAGATTTTGTAGACAGTATTCAATATACCACTGAATGTATTTACGAAAGTTTATCATTATAGGACATATAGATCAGGAGATATGACCTCGTAAACACTGAGACGTGCAAAAACTACCGCATCGTGTTAAGACGTTTAAATTTTTTACAGTTTTGCTACTAACTCTGCCCAAAACATATTTCGCTGTCAGTATCCACATATGCCGTTGAATGTGCCTACACAAATATATTACTATACGACATATAGTCCGAGAGATGTGACGTCAAAAACATTGAGATGTGTGAAAAAAAAATGCTACAAAGCTCATGAAATTTTAAAACATTTATTCTTGACTGATAACAATGAGGCACTCCAACAGTCAGTCAACTTAAGGAAATCCCTGACACCTTGAAACGCCTTTGACAGCTTTCAACTATGCAGCGCGAACGGTTGTAGGCGGTAACGACGGCTATGTATTGAGCTATGAAGAGCTGTTGCCATGGAGACGTTTACAGAACCGCTTTGTAGACACGCGAATAGCTGAGTCGAGTGTACAGAAACTATCCGTGATCACGTTTCTTAATCTGAATATTGTACTTATACATCGGTTCATCGTACACATTTCTTTGATACGACTGCTTCATAACTTCAAATTTGTTTTCACGAATACATGGAAATGTATTTTTTCGATACTTCACTACAAATACAGTTCATTTTTTGTTGCCGTATGTACCAGAAAATTGGAAAAATGAATACTCGGGTAATTCCAGGTTTGTCAGCTAGTTAAATTGTAATTTTAGAGTTTTCAGTAGACGGATATTATTTTACTGGTAACTCAATTTACAGATGTCAGCCTTTTATTTGTCCTTGGGCCTACCTACTTCCCAGAATATGAAAACCTCGAAGCTGTGTTGAAGTACAGGAACTATGAGAAATATTTTGGGACAATATGTGGGGATTTGAAAGCAGTTAGCACGGTACAACGACAACAATCCGGCTTCATAAAAATGCCTTATGTCATTTGTGAATGGGACAGCCAAGCGAAAAACAGGCTTTTAGGAGCAACTAATGGGGGTGAAAGAAAAACCCTCCAACTGAATTCATAGAATGTAATAAATGAACTAGTTGTTCAACCATCCAAGATACAATGACCTTTTCATATCACGCTTGGACTCACGAAAGAATTAACTAAAGCATTTCCAAGAAATGGTGACTGTTTCATGTAGCTGGTAACAAGATTTCCAAAAGTATCGTATGAGAAACATAAATAACGGCTTCTTGTGGGGCCACAGAAAAAAATTTAATGAAAGATAATTTGTCTCAAAGTACAATGCATCCAGTGGAGAAAAGGTCTTTGATTCTTTTTGAAGAAGTAGTGACCAATTTCGGGAGCAACAACAAACACCTAAATTGCCAAACCACGGTTAAAACAATGTTGCCAGATTTCATGAAATGTGAGTGTAACATGAGTGTGAAGGTTCATTTTCTGCCTTGACATACTGATATTTTGCCTGAAAACCTGGGCACTGTTACTGAAGAACAAGTAGAACGGTTTCACCACGAAAGGCGAAACGCAAACATTATGCAAAACAGAGATAGCATTTGCGAAGGCAGACAATCAATGACGAGAAGTTTTGCCCCTTGTCAGAAGGAACCTAATGCAGTGGAACCACCGAAGCGAAATTAAATTACCACACATGTGTTGTGCTTTGTAACAATTATTAGCTGGTTCAGATGGCTCTGAGCACTATGGGACTTAACATCTGAGGTTATCAGTCGCCTAATTATTAGCATTTTAAGTTAACATATGCTGTTATCTATTCTAACGCAGTGTGTAGTAATCATACAGATGATACAAAATTAGTAATTTTAATGGAATAAAAGAATCTCCTTTTAGAGTAAAACGTGATTTCACGTAAAACATTAGATGTCATATGTACAAAAAGCTGACGCGGTACAGAAAAACAAAAATCAGAATGGAAAATATTTCAAATAACACCTTACAGTCACAAAACATTCAGCTAAAAATGTTAAAGTCCAGTATAATGCTATTAATTAATAACAGATAAAAGTGTGACAATACTGGGGTAACTAGGGATTAAGGATCTAACTTCCACGTTGAACAACTCATGTGAATAAGCTTATTCCGATTAATACACCACACACTTAATGTAAGATGAATTAAATTCACACACGCAAACACAGCATTTCAGTTTTAAACATTATTCAGGCAGTGTTACGAAGACCACACTTTGGATGTAGCTCAGTAATGCTACACCTTACAAAGCATCATTTTAGGGGGGAAGAAGATTAGTTCTGAACTAGAAAAAAAAAACGTGATCCCACTTTAAAAAACACATGTGGCTAAAATAACTTCCTAAGCAGACCTAAACGAGCTTCTGCCCAAACACCAACTGACCAGGCCTGTAACAGTGCAAAACACATGTTGCTTACAATACAAATCTCAGCATGCAAACATGCAAACAATAGGCAGTCCGAATCACTGTTCTGTAACTGTCAGCAAATGGAACAGTTCACTTAATGTGCGATGCCTGACACTTGACTGTAGACTCTAAAATGAACTGACAAATTGTTATTGCCATGCCTAATTGTCATATAACAACATATAGCACATATTGCTAAAAAAACGTGCTTAACAATTTGTTGATACTTCGTTTTTGGGTATAGATAAGGCTGTGCACGAATATGATCTTTTAAGAAAGGCTGCGATATTTATTGATTGGAACTACGGTGCAGAGGGTTTCCAAAAACATTTCAGCGTGTTTTCCTTTTTCTTTCCCTAATCAACTGCCAAATAATACCGAGATGTAATCGTGACGAGCAAAATCAAAATACGATATGTAAACACACAAAATGATCAAAGGAAATGTAGGACAAGGTTCCACACAGAGAGGGAAGTCTGTTCCATGTCTAAATTTTCTGTAATGTGTAGGCATACTTGGAGCTATTTTAGTTGTGGTACACAAATCCATTGCCTTGACTTTTCAGAAGTTTTTCAGTAACGCAAACATCACCTCACAAAGCACGTTGAATAAGGTTCATGTTCTACACTAGAAATATATAATTGGTGTTACTGACTAGCTAATATAGATTTCGTCACATTTGAACTAGAGCCTATCTGTGGTGGCATGGTCATCCACCTAAGTTACATTTTCTGACACTTTAGCAGACGGAATCTTACTAAAAATGTTGCATTTTGTTTATATAGTTAACAAAGTGTATCACTTAACTACACATTTTCGTAGTACAGATATATGCCTTCTTAATGTTCCAGATATGAGCTGTAAACATACAAAATGCCCACAACACCAAAGGCATTGGTGGAACAAACTTCCACACTGAGGTAAAAGTTTGGTATCTGAAAAGACGATCTTTGCATCAAACTAAAAGTGATCATCATATACCTAATGATTTCTAGAACGTACCAAACCTGCAGCTTGTTTGTCACAGTATGTAAGTAAATTTCAGATCCCTAATGGTGAACCAAAATACGATCTTTGGACTAAAATAAAATTAGTTAGCAAAATACGTAATATTTTGAGTACAAAATAGATATGGCATTCCCACCAAGCCTGATTGTTCTGTACTGTTAGAAAAATAGACTTGGCCCACTCAAAGCACTATTGATTTCACCTACAGGTTAAATGACACTTGTCGATGAAAGTTCGATCTTGGTACACAATTTCAATAAAACCAAAAGTGTGTGTATTGTTTATCGAAATACATAGAAGTTTCTTCTATAACACGACAGAACACTTACAGGTGTTACTACTGACGTAACTTATAGCTTAAAGTGCACTTGTCGACAAGAATAGTTTGACCTTTGCACAAAAGTCTAAGTCTAAATTGTCTGTATTATTTTGTCAAAAATATATTTTAATTCCTTTAAAATATATAAGAGTCAAAGAGTACAGTGACCGCAATGAGTAATCATTATCGTTATCTTGTTGTACAAAACACCTGTCATCTTCTGCTAATAATGCTAACATTCTTTATCACACAGTGGAGACTAAAAGGCGCTTAAGTGAAACAGTGTAACGAACCAGTGTGATCTCACAATGGTAATCGCGTCATTTTTTAGTCATACCATCAGATTATCGTGAATTTTGCCTACGTCATGGGGGCTGTTACATTGTTTCTCCCCTGATATATGGCTGTCGAGGGGCATGAAAGGGAAGCAGTGGTTGGGAAAGGAGTGAGACAGGGTTGTAGCCTCTCCCCGATGTTATTCAATCTGTATATTGAGCAAGCAGTAAAGGAAACAAAAGAAAAATTTGGAATAGGTATTAAAATTCATGGAGAAGAAATAAAAACTTTGAGGTTCGCCGATGACATTGTAATTCTGTCAGAGATGACAAAGGACTTGGAAGAGCAGTTGAACGGAATAGACAGTGTCTTGAAAGGAGGATATAAGATGAACATCAACAAAAGCAAAACGAGGATAATGGAATGTAGTCAAATTAAATCGGGTGATGCTGAGGGAATTAGATTAGGAAATGAGACACTTAAAGTAGTAAAGGAGTTTTGCTATTTAGGAAGTAAAATAACTGATGATGGTCGAAGTAGAGAGGATATAAAATGTAGACTGGCAATGGCAAGGAAAGCGTTTCTCAAGAAGAGAAATTTGTTAACATCGAATATAGATTTATGTATCAGGAAGTCGTTTATGAAAGTATTTGTTTGGGGTGTAGCCATGTATGGAAGTGAAACATGGACGATAACTAGTTTGGACAAGAAGAGAATAGAAGCTTTCGAAATGTGGTGCTACAGAAGAATGCTGAAGATTAGATTGGTAGATCACGTAACTAATGAGGAGGCATTGAATAGGATTGGGGAGAAGAGAAGTTTGTGGCACAACTTGACTAGAAGAAGGGATCGGTTGGTAGGACATGTTTTGAGGCATCACGGGATCACAAATTTAGCATTGGAGAGCAGCGTGGAGGGTAAAAATCGTAGAGGGAGACCAAGAGATGAATACACTAAGCAGATTCAGAAGGATGTAGGTTGCAGTAGGTACGGGGAGATGAAGCAGATTGCACAGGATAGAGTAGCATGGAGAGCTGCATCAAACCAGTCTCAGGACTGAAGACAACAACAACAACAACATATGGCTGTGCTGTTAAGTCACATTTTATAAAAATATTTAATAACTTTAACAACCTGAGTATCAGGTGATAAAAATAATTACTAACACATACCTCTTTCTTTTTTCTTCCCTGTGCAAAGATGAGCGTGTATCTTGAGATAGGTATTATCAGCTATAACGATTTGAAAGTGCAATAGACGGCCAGAGTGGCCGAGCGGTTCTAGGCGCTACAGTCAGGTTCGAATCCTGCTTCGGGCATGGATGTTTGTGATGTCCTTAGGTTAGTTAGGTTTAAGTAGTTTTAAGTTCTAGGGGACTGATGACCACAGCAGTCCTATAGTGCTCAGAGCCATTTGAACCGATTTTTAAAAGTGCAATATTGGTGCTGACTAACGGTCGCTAGATAGTATCATCATCAGTTCAAGAGCTGACAATATATGGGTCTGCCATCATCATGAAAAAATAACTTACATCACAGAATAATTTTCTTAAATGTAATATAAATGTTTTTTGCATTGAAATCTATACACAGTGAAGGCTGTAGTTATCATATCTGTGGGTTCTGTCGTGTTAATCGATTACTGATCTTCTTTCACTAAATATTTCGTCAGGAGACTGATGGATGTTGTTCTTATTCAGAATGTGATGCTAAAAAGTAATCTGTATTAGACATTCAACAAGATTTTATGGCTATTTATAGTAGGAACCAATTAATTATTTTTGTAATAGGAATTTATTTATTAAGCGAACTGTTTTATTCGTTCTGTGCAATGCCTATTGTCTGTACATAACTGGAAATGCGGTATGTGCTACCTAGCTCTCCATCAATAAGAAAAGGACACACAAGCATAGATTTCTTTCTTATTTGCAGATTTTAAGGATACTTAATTTATTCTGACTGAAAATACTTCAGAGATTAGTTATATTTATTACTTTTATTATCACACGACCGGTTTAAGGCTCTTACAAGCCCATTTTCAGGTGTCGTAACTTGGTGGTGTGACCCCGAGCGCCGCGGTGAAAGTGTACCACCTCGGCTCTTGGGTGTCACAGCACCAAGTTACGACACCTTAAAATGGGCTTATAAGAGCCTGAAGCCGGTCGTGTGATAATAAAAGAACTTTACAACTGTAGCGGGATTTTCAGCCTCTGGTATATTGCTCAGTTGGGAATGTTCCACCAAAAGAATTGTTTATAATTATTACCTTGTAATTGATATGAATCCTCGGAATTGGTTTTGCATCAGATGCTAGTAAAATATTGTATGATTACTAAGCATAACCAAATTACCAGGGGAACATTTCATACTTGTGCCGCATTTTATCTAGTGTTCAATCAATAACATGATTTGCAGTCTGCGTAGTAACACTCTAAGTACGACATATGTCCATATGAAGATTTAGCTAACAAATGAGAATTCCTGTAATATTCCTAAATGTTGACTATTCCTCCTGTGACACCCTGTACTATGTTGCGAATAATGTGCTGAAATTCCTATTCTGTAATTTAATAGTAATAGGAGTTCATAATCGCTAAAGGGTTTGCGTTTTTACATCGCGAATACAGAATTTGTTCAATAACTTGGAAAACAAAGGAACTAATTCAACAAGGTTACAGAAGAACGTTTCCTTTCTAAAACCATAAGCTGTTAAAATTAATGTTTGTGATTTTTGTATTTTGGTGGAACTCAAAATTACGAAAATACTACCTTTTAGTACTCCATTATATATTACTTCCGTTTTGTGTATGTTAAATTGCAATAATTCTAATGATGTGATATTGCACGACTGTTGGTCGCTAAGCATGGACTACATTCATACACAGGCTCCAGGAAGAGCAAACAGTATGAAAAAGACACTATACTAATTTGCAAATTAGAATCTGTAGCAAATTTTTAGATCATATACAGATGCTCACTTTGTATCTTTTAACTTACAAACTCGATTGAGTGAACCTACTATTAGCTCAAAAATATTTCTCATACTTATGAGTGATTTTTTTAGTGCTGAAAATAGTAGAAAATTTAAATGAAATTAATGAGAAGGCAAGATTTGGGAACATGATTGATGTTGTGCACACATTCTTACTTGTTACTGGTAGATGTGCCTACAATTAAGCACACGCCTGTAGTAGTTTCTGAACTTGTGTAGACGTAATTACATGGCTTTGTACCTAGTGTTGACTAAAATCAATTCAGCTACGATGCTACATTTGTATAATTCTAATTACAGCTGAGGTAATTCATTGTCTGTAAGTGGCAAGTATGATCGTCTCCTCAGTAGAAATTGTTTCCCTGAGCTGCTGAAATCTGGCCCTTAGGCATGGTATGAAAGGAGTGGGACAAGCAGCATGATTGTGATTTCCCCCGCAACAAGCAACGCAAACTTGGTTAGATGTAGTGCCCTGGATGCAAGCATTTTGGGGGGCATTTGCAATTAGCAATATCAACGTCCAGCACCTCGTGCACATGTGATGGAGCCCAATTTGTGTTTCTCGAGCGTTCAGGGAGCTATGAGCTATGTCTATTGAAAAAATTATCACAGTGGTACAATAAAGG
The DNA here is from genome assembly GCF_023897955.1 of Schistocerca gregaria. Lineage (NCBI taxonomy): Eukaryota > Metazoa > Arthropoda > Insecta > Orthoptera > Acrididae > Schistocerca > Schistocerca gregaria. The sequence continues at coordinate 821,909,768 of NC_064921.1, read as the reverse complement.
CCAGAAATTTGGCAGTCTAGTCACTGTCAATATAATAATAGGTCGATTCTAAGCATTTAAGATTAATGTTAACAGTAAATAAACATTGTTATTGTGTCACACTGGTTTGGCAAAAGTAATTCACAAACATTTCTTGCTATTAGTGACAAACTATTATTTCGTCTACCGAGATCGCTATGTAGAACATTACGAGACTGATGGATTATCTCAACCCACAGCTTACTCATTGGCTTCTACAAAAAGGAAGCAATAATACATGCTGGCATTCCAAAATCACAAACTTTTACTGATTGAGAAAAGTTCAAGTGAAAATAGACCACATGAGAAATTAAAACAAGATGAGGGTCATATGTTTCTCATGAGTATTTTGTCTTCTGTGAAGAAGTTATCTACAATACAGAAATTGTGTTTTCAGGGGAAAAGGGCGATGAGTGGTGGACTGAAGCTGCGAGTGAGAATCAGATTGGTTATTCTTCTCTTCCCAGACTATGACAGTATCAGGCAAATTAGTCTTGATAATTTACACATCACACATTACTCAAATTACCTCTGTTGTGCTTGACTTTACACCATTAGATGTTATTAGTAATTTACATAATAGTTTTCTGCGTATGGTGCCGCGTCATAAGGTATAAAACTACTACTGCTGCTGGAGAAAAACCAACGTGTCGGCCACGGTTGCAGTGGCCTTCTTCTGGGTTTACTGGTGCGTTCTAGCTATGTAGAGTCTCTTATATTGTATTGTTACTGTTCACTGGGCATGCCATTACGTCATAATTTTAAAAAGATAGTTCGTTACATTGGTCACTTAAGGAAGAAGGGGAGGGAATTTTATTTTAATAGGTTATTGCGGTGGAGGGAGAGCGTACCCTCTTTTGCGTATTGGCTCTTGTGTTATGTACCATGATTGGTGGTCACCGTCCAATGAGATTGGCTGCTGTTTACCAAATGCTGGAAGCCGGCCGCGCAGCGGCAGTTACTCGCCGGTGGTGCTCGTGCCTCGTGTTGGCAGTGCAGTCTGTTGGGCTCCGATTGCTGGCAGCCAAGATGTGGCAAGCCTGAGTCCATCCTCTCTATTCATGTTCTTAGGGTTTTATGTATTTCGATGGCCTAACTGATTTTGCGTTACCCTGTGTATTCATGGAATTTATTGGAATCTGATCGTAAACTCACGTACAATGTATTAAATTCTCCAGACAATTCGTTCTGTTTCACTAGAATTCTTGGACTCTTCCTTATAGTGGATAAATTTTTCATGATAGCTCTGTTACTGTTTTCCTTGTAAGTCATAAGGATTCCTGAATGCTGGCCAGTCATGAGTCCTTTTCGGCATCTGATATCAATACCTACAGGATGAGAACTCTCAGACAACTGCAGTTAACTGTCGAGGTGAAACTGAATGTCACGCGCCCCCAACCGACTTGCTATCTGTCTCAATCGGTTATAAGGACATTATTTGGTAAAAAAAACGCGATTTTCACACATCTCACAGCTTAATAATTAGCTTCATGATGATCTGTCTACTGTTTCGCTAATTGTCATAGTTACTGTGATATATACAGATAAAATAAGCTACTGCACGAAGTTTTTAAGTTTGCCATGAAAAATAGGTGACACTATGAATTTGCGTTTGGGCATGTTAAGTCGTATTTGCTTGGTATGAAATGTATCTGACAACACTGAATTATTCTTTAAACTTGGAAGAGTATCGCTAACTGTCTCCACTCTCGAGAAGGTGGATGTATGTAAAGCACTTCATCTCAGACAAGCACGCCAACAAAAAGGCTAGAATTGAATATTCGCAGCATTCCTCATATCCCATGAACAGTTTGAGATATCGAAACAAGAGTTTGGAAAATTACAGTACACATTTTCCATATGATTATATTGAGAAACAGCCAAGATGGCGGCAACAGTAGGCGGCGCACAAACAGTTCCTTATCAAAGTCTTCGTGCTTTGCGCGTGTCTTTCTAACTCCCTCTCAGGACACGGCAACAGGCCAGAGGATGTTATTTATGTATTTCAGTTATCTGAGAAATATAAAAACAACGAAAAAGCACATAGTATACGGTCTTTTAGTCACTATCCCTACACAGAGTAAAGGATTGTATCTTTTCACCACAAACATCAAGGTTATTGACACTCTCGTTATACCTTAATGTGTAAAAAGCAAGTGTGTGCAAACTGAAATGTTTTCATATTTTTCAAATAACTGAGATATACATATAAAACCCACCATCCAGTTTCAGTACCAATCATTCTTTAACAGAAATACACTGCATTATAAGATTATACCAAAATTTCAACAAAAGTGGCAATTTATTTTCGCCAGAGCTTTCTCCTTCATAGAAATGTCGTTAGTGACAAGTTTTGAGTTATACATAACTTCTCTTGTTACCATGTTTAAATCTATTTTTCTTGCCAAAACACAATATTGTTTAGAAATATTCATGTCATTAAACTTTTAATGAAGTCAAAATTATGACGGAGTCCTAAGAGAATGCATTATCAAACTAGCAGCTTAGGGTAAGATAGGTAAATAGCTTATGAAAAAACCCATAGTTGGTGTTAAAATAAACGTGACATGTCTTCACTTATATTGCAGCACAACACACATCATTTCTAGCTATCGATGGTTTTAAAATTACATTATTTCATTGAAAAGCCTTTAGTTCCCTAAATATTGTGGAAGTTACAGATGTTTCACATATCAATTATTTACAAAATACTCTCCCCACTGCGTGATATCATTTGCGAAAATCTTGTTTCGATCTCTCAAACCGTTTATAAGATACAAGGAATTTGTAAATATTACATTTGCCTTTTTCGCTGTCACGCGTCTTTGGAACACAGTGCTTTACGTATATTCCATTTTCTCGACACTGTAGACCGACGGTGATATCCTCCAAAGTTTAAAGAATAATTCAGTAGGTTAGCTACACTTCGTTTGTAGCAACATACGATCAAACATTGATCAAACTAAATGGCTTGCGACCCTTTTTTTCATTGCAAATCTTTCAAATTTGTTGCAGTATCTTACTTATTCTCGAATTATCTCGACAACTATAATCACTGAAAGAACGATAGGCAGTTCACAAGAGGCTGATGAATGAAACTATAACTTTTGAGAAAGACTGTAGGTCGGCCACCTCGCGAGCGTTGATGTTCACACAGTCAACCGAGTCTGCTAGCCTACATGACAAATTTTACACCGTCTGAGAGGTTCAGCAAACGAGATAGCTATATCACCGCTCCCTGAGAGCCGGCAGTCAAGCGCACCATGTAGCCAACTGACGGCTAACATGTAACCTCCCTCCTCCTAACCGTCCTGCTGGATTGCATTATAACTGACCGTGATCGCATATGCCTAATAAAGTTTTACAGTGAGTAACGCTATCGTTATCGAAGGAAAATGACACCGATTAGTTGGAGGAAAGTGTACAACAGACCCTTCTGAAGGATGACTCTAGACTAAACTTCAGCAAATTACTGATGATAATTTAGGAATGGGTGGAATTGCTCACGAACCACATAGTAGGGTCGGGGGGGGGGGGGGGGGTACAGCGTACCAAGTAATATTAAATACAAATAAATACTAATAACACAAAAAATACTGGTTAACTGAAAAGGGGATAATTAAACGGTCGCCAGCACTCAAGGGCAATGAGTCTCCAGAATCTTAAGAAAGGTAATAGCAAAGAAATGCCACTGTCGTAGAAACAGAAGACTTAACACGCCCGGGAAGAAAAGGTGGTAGATATGCAGTCCGAATAAAAGCTAGCCTTTAGCACTCGAGCCTGTACAACACTCCCTAGACAGAGGAAGGGGGCTGGATATTTAACGACCGTGTGCCTAAACCCACGTACATGGTCCTTGCCATGGCGGTTGATCTGCTGCTCTCTGCACTGCCTGCTGCGATGTGTCCTGTAATAATTGTTGTCTAGCATGGAGAGGAGACATTCACACCAACAATACCAAGTTGATCTGGTGGAATTCGTTGTATTCTGTTAAACATTCGCACAGCGTGTGGCTGCACTGTTCACAATTAACATTATTCCAGGATGGTCGTGATCAGTATTTGTACTCCAAGTAGGTGTCGGTTGTGATGTGTAAGGTTGCTGTCTAATTGATGGCATCCAATGCAAAAACACGGTGCACAGAACCAAAAGTAATCACTGTTCAAAGGATGTTTTATCAGTCGACGATTGGCACTGTTCTTCCTAGAGTGCTAAACAATTGAACAGCTAACAACACTACCATGCGCGTGACCGAATCGCTACGCGGATGCTCCGTAAATCTTCGCGTACGATCTACGAACGAGAAAGTACCTGCTCTCGTGATATTCAGCCAGTCAAAAATATGTGTGTTTCTTTCACTTAGAACTTGCAATTAGGATCATACCAGTCCACATTATTTTTTCGTAACCGTCGTGTCGCGGTTGATCGTTTTTGTTCCTACACGACACATGGAACCGAGAAACAGCACCTTTTGGGTTAGTATTGACACTGCGTCGTAAACACTGAAAGTAAACGCAAAATTTGTGTGGCAAACCTTTTCAATTATTTCACGGTAACTTCTAAGATATGTGTTGCAGCCAAGGTATCAATACAACACTCCGACTACTCTCCAAGAAAGCTACGCCACACTCCCCACCCCTGCTCTGCGCTCGTCAGAGAGGCGACTATCGATAGTCAACGATTCAGTTCTATGCTTACAGGCTGTCACGTTTTTCCAAAGCAGAACACTTCACGTAAATATAAATGAATCAGAAAACACTGAGTTTGCAGTTATTTATTCTGAAATACTAAATTTTGAAAGTAAAGTAAAGTAATCTAGTTGTTAAATAAATGACTGGCTTAACTTCAACTTTACTATGTAAAAAAATGACTTTCAGTAACCTCAGTTCAACATAATGCAAAATTTAGAAAAATTCGAGCAATTTAGTTTTGATTATTGAAATATTTAATTGACCTTATCTTAAGCAAATGAGTAACTGATTTAATTCTAAAATAACAACAATAAAATACATACCAAGCCAGAAGAAGTCACTCGCTAAGCTAAATACTGAATAAACGAAATTGTGCGCACTTAATTTGTGCTCTATCCGTAGTTATTACTTTTGCCAGTGAAAGTTTGCGTTTATTAAAATGAATGAAGTTATTACTCAAAATTGCAAGTTAGTTAAGCCTCTATTATGCAATACGAGAATGAACAGTTACTGAGGCAGAAAATTTAGACTGAAAATGAGGACAATGACAATAGAGGTACCCTACAAGTTTTAGCTATTGCAGGTTATTATTCAGGTTAGCGATACTTTGTGACAGAAATGCCGATGGGTAATGCCTACATCTGTTTAAAATTGTAGCTGTGTAAACGACGGTGAATGCAGCCGACGACAATACTGAGCTGTCGCTGTTGCTGGTTGGTAACACCGAGTCGTCTCCAGAGCCACAGGTAATTATAGGAAAGGCAATAGACACAGTTGCAGCTTCCTCCGCCTGTCCGCTCCTACCGTACTGTCAATACTCGCGTATCAACGAAATTTGTGCGCATACACAGGCGCGATTATAGCGGAACACTGTGTCTGCGGGAGTGGCCAGCAAACACTTCCGCACTCTTTCATGACTCAAGCTACTTTGCTTCCTCTTTCCTCCTAACGCTACAGAGACTCTCCATACGCAAAGATAAACAATGGGACAGCTACTACCACTTTGCCGATGCTATCGAATTAGTTAAATAAAATTCCCTTGGACACTACCCAGCAATTTACAGTATTTTTATTATAATTACAATCAATTATACATACATCAAAAAAAGTTTTGCATCACCCCAGTTCCAAGAACTTCTGAAGACAAACGTTGACTGTGGATATTGTATGACAGACACAGTTCCTTTGACTGTTCAGAGATGTCACCAAACCCGCCCAAAGATGTAAACAACTATGCACGAACATCGGATATTAGACGGAAGGGGTCCGACAGCCGATCAGTTCATCATTCCACAGCAAGGAGGTACACGGCTCGTGTTGTCTTTAGCTCAACCATGCGTAGACGATAAATACCGCTCTTCCATAGCGTCTGCATTGTTATTTTGTGCAGGAATGGCTCTCAACAAGGGAAGTGTCCAGACATTCTCGGAGTGAACCAAAGCGATGTTGTTCTGACATGGGGGAGATACAGAGAGATAGGAACTGTCGATGACATGCCTCGCTCAGGCCGTCCAAGGGCTACTACTGCAGTGGATGACTGCTACCTACGGATTATGGCTCGGAGGAGGACCAACAGAAAAGCCACCATGTTGAATAATTCTTTTCGTGCAGGCACAGGACGTCTTGTTACAACTCAAACTGTGTGCAGTAGGCTGCATGATGCGCAACTTCACTCCCGACGTCCATGGCGAGGTCCATATTTGCAACCACGACACCACACAGCACGGTACAGATGTGCCCATCAACATGCCGAATTGACCGCTCAGGCTTGGCATCACGTTCTCTTCACCGATGAGTGTCGCATATGCCTTCAACCAGACAATCGTCGGAGACGGGTTTGGTGTTGACTCGGTCAGGCTGAACGCCTTAGACACATGACCAGCGAGTGCAGCAAGCTGGACGTTCGCTGCTGTTTTTGGGTGGCATTACGTGGGGCCGATGATCGCCGCTGGAAGTCATGGAAGGCGCCGTAACGGTTGTACGGTACGTGAATGCCATCCTCCGACTGATAGTGCAACCATATTGGCAGCATATTGGCGAGACATACGTCTTCATGGACGACAATTCGCTCCGCTATCGTGGACATCTTGTGAATGACTTCTTTCAGGATAATTACATCGCTCGCCTAGAGTGGTCAGCATGTTCTCCAGACATGAACCCTATAGCACAAGCAAGGGCTGTTTGTGGACAACGTGATCCACCAACCATCCTGAGGGATCCACGCCGAATCGCCGGTGAGGAGTGAGTTAATGAACTTGTGGGTAGTATGCCACGACGAATACAGGCATGCTTCAATGCAAGAGGACATGCTGTAGGGTATTAGAGGTACCAGTGTGTGCAGCAATCTGGACCACTACCTGTGCAAGTCTCGCTATATAGGTGATACAACACTTGATGTGCGGTTTTCATAAACAATAAAAAAGGCGGAAATGATGTTTATGTTTATCTCTATTTCAATTTTCTGTACAGGTTACGAAACTCTCGGAACCTAGGTGATGCAAAACTTTTAAGGTGTGTGTAGACGGTTAGAAATAAATACACCTTAAATAATTATGTATTAAATATAGTTTCTGTAATAAAGCATACACATTCAGAATCAGACATACAGCACATGTTATCAACGGACATTAAAAGGCGAAAAATTTTATATAGTACAGAAGGTATTTTATCTACATTTTTGGTGTTACATGTGCCCTACATTCCATGAGTTTTTTCCTAAGGGGAAAAAGAATTGGGGGAATGTCTGGAAAATAAAAAAGGAAATGCAAATGGGTAAATGCATTCAATTTTGTCTACATAAAATTTTCTAATGATTTATTAAGATTCTCGTTAATTACCATAATTAAGTGTGGACATTTAAATAGCATGACAACACTGTGTCATTATATCTCTAATCATCATAGTATACCATAACATTTAAAAAAATCATTACATCTGAAACGAAAACTTCACTCAGTGCTGTACAAGAAGACGTAAGGAACATAGTTAAAGGTATACAAAAAAAGACTGAAAGGATAAGAAGCAATGTAAGAAATCTCTAATTACAATGTTTACTTTAGACAATTTTTCATAAATATCACAATTAGTAACAGATTTCGTTTCTCATTATGAGATTTTGTTTCAAGCAAGCGTCCTGAGGAAACTTAAATGTCTACAAGAAAGGTTTCCAGAGGTTGTGCTGAAAAGGGAAACACTGCGTTCCACACGCCTATTTACAAAGGACGCCACATCGTTCCAAGAGCCCGCAGCGTCTCAGTGGCGACCTGGCGTTGTTGCGTATGGCGCAGTGGCACGTTTGATTTCTCAGGTTGTTTTGTGATATTCGAGAACGTCCACCTGCTTTGCATGCTTCGGAAACTCACTCTAGAGTAATCTAGAAGAATCCTCATATTTCTGTCTATGTGGGTAACTCAACATTGTCCATATTCACACGTATACACAGACCTGAAACTCACATTTTCTGAGTGCATCGGTATTCGCTTACATAATAAATGGTATCAAAGAATTTTTACTACATATTATTCACAAACATTCAGATGATGCAAATACCAGAGTGACATTTACACAGATTGGTCACAGCTTGGGTTTCCCTTTTATTTCAGTTACTTCCAGAACATTTACATTTTATGCTAAATTTCTCTTTATACTTTTTTTTAAAATTCGTTGATGACAGTCTGGTCCAAGAAATAAATTTGGAACAAATTTTGAAAATTGCAGTTCCAATTAGATCTTTACTGGAAATTATTTCTCAGATTAATCAGTTCTTGCGTGATACAACTTCAGGCCAACAAAGTTACGTACACTTAACAGCTTACCAGAATTACGAAAAGCTAAGCAGTAAGCGTTATTGTGAGGTATACTGACAATCATAAATGGTCCACCTTAAATAAATTTAAATTTTGGAATCTCATCATCAGTCTCGCTTGATTTCTCGTTATCATTAACGAGAACGAGGCCATTTGCGAACTTAGCACATTGCGATTTCGCATCATGACGCCGTATTCGCGCGTCGGCTTTCTTTTTCATTCCCTCTCGTAAGCGTTCCTTCTTCACTCAATCTCACTACTACACTGAAGCGTCAAAGAAACTACTATAGGCATGGGTACATTAATACAGACATATGCAAAGAGACAGAATACGGCGCTACGGTCAGCAACGGCTATGCAAGACAACGAGTGTCTGGTGCAGTTGTTACACCGGCTACCGCTGCTACACTGGCAGGTCATCAAGATTTAAGTGAGTTTGAACGTGGTGTTGCAGTCAGCGCACGAGCGATGGGACACAGCATCCCCGAGATAGCGATGAAGTGGGGATTTTCCCATACGACCATTTCACGAGTGACGGTGAATATTAGGAATCGGGTAAAACATCAAATCTCCAACATCTCTGAGGCCGGAAAAAGATCCTGCAAGAACGGCACCAACGGCAACTGAGGAAAATTGTTCAGCGCGACAGAAGTGCAACCCATCCGCAAATTTCGGTAGATTTCAATGCTGGGCCATCACAAGCGTCAGAATGCGAACCATTCAACGACATCAACAATACGGGCTTTCGGAGCAGAGAGCCCATTCGTGTACCGTTGATGACTGCACAACGCCAAGCTTTACGCCTCGCCTGGACCTGTCAACACCGACATTGGACTGTTGATAACTGGAAACATATTTCCTGGTCAGTCGGACGAGTCTCATTTCAAATTGAATTGAACGAATGGACGTGTACGGGTATGGAGATAACATTATGAATCCATGGGCCCTGCATGTCAGCAGGGAACTGTTCAAACTAGTGTAGGCTCCGTAATGGTGTGGGGCCTGTGCAGTTAGAGTGGTAAGAGACCCCTGATACGTTTTGGTACGACTCTGACCAGTGACACAAATGTAAGAATGGCCCGCCATGTTGATTTGCAACGCTTCTACTAGTCCTACTTAGTTTCACGTGACCACCCGAGGCGCACCGCACTGCGTCCATGGCGACGAGGCGAACCCCAGATTTTGTCAAGTCTTCATGATGACTTAGGACTTAAGTACCGCATTTTTAAAACGTGACTACGCCTTTTGAGACTGCTTTAGTTTTATTTCTAGATCATGACCTCCCAGACAAATTATAGATTTAGGTATATCTTCTGAAGAAGGCTCAATTATTTGGGCTGAAACCTAGGTAAAGGTTGGATTCATTAGCGCAGTCGAGGGTGATAGTTTCTTATATTTTTGCACAACGATCCTGTCGGAGATGTAAGCATGTTTTAGTTCATCCTGCTAAAGATCATAACATCTTCGATTCAAATTGTATTACCGATGTTTCTTAACAATATTGTTTGTAATCTCTAGTATTAACAACAAACCAACGCATCCTGCCTCGCCTATCACTCCTCCTTTTACACTCTTAAAGATCTACAATGAATGAACATCATCATCCCAGTTCAGTTATTTGGAATGCTAGGTGTCAGTTTTACGGAGGGTGACAATCCTTTCTTGAGTATTACTCCTAAGTACAAGACAGAATAGCACTAAGTCAGACCGTATTGTATCGTACCGTCCTTGAATGCACCCAGTCCCTCAAAACCACGTATTCTACAGATGCAATGCATGTGCTTATTTTTCTGTATGTGTATGTCTATGCGAGTGTCATGGATGGCTGCCATAAATCTTACCTCGTCCTTTAGCTGGTGGCTCCACATTCGAACTCTATCCCAGACACACTGGTTTGCCAAAAATCCTCTTGACACAATTCTGGATATAATGCGTGGTGGATCCACCAGCGGGAAGACCGGGTCGGGTTTATTGGAGTCATATGCAACAACCACACGGACACAGACATACCGAAAATAGAGGTAATACATAGCTTCTGTAGAATATTTGATAGTGAGTGGCCGCATTCGAGTACAGAGCTATACTACACCATTCGACTAATGTTCTGTTCTACCTTGTACATAACAATAATACTAACGAAGGAATCTCCATCCATCCAGCGGACATCTAGCACACAAAACAGCGAAATTTGGTTGGTAAAGTGCCTTCATCGTGCATCTTTAAGAGCTGTGATAAGCGTAGCTGGATGCCTTTGTTATTACTGGAGAACATAGACAATATTGTTACGAAATGTTGGTAATATAATTTGCATCGAAGATGCTATGTTCATTAGCAGAATGAAATAGAACCGTTTTGCAAAGAGTTTTTCGCTATTTGCGGGACTGTAGCAGTGTCTAAAATAACGTACATGCTGCTGCAACCGATACTCCCCAGTTGTTATCATGCATGCATGGATGGAGAGCTGTCAGCGGTAGATGGATGCAGTACAAAAGCATAACTTGCTGTTTGTATATAAATTACGTTGCCAGGGGTGTGTACTCTGTAAGTACGAGGAAGGGAAATTCTCGCATTCCAGGATACTCAATGCAGTGGACACACTGTCCGCTAACGCATAACATATTACTAGGATAAAAAAAACCAACTATACAGTTTGTAGAAGTCCTGACATGGTTGTCGGGACGTATCAACGGTAGAAGGAGTAAACAAAGGTAGCTAAGCTCGTCTGGTAAGAAATAAGAGCATATACATATGGGAAAAGATATGAGAGCAGCAGCTGAAATCAATTCTGTGCACATGTCAGCTTCCTGTTGCATATCCCTACACGACAGAGGGAGGATCAGGTGAATGTGTACAGCATTGTCAGACTTTGAGTTTCCACCAAGTGCATCGCTACATGAATCTGCAAGAAATCTCTCAGATGTTTCATGGCAGTACACTGATTTGTTCCCAAACTACGAGTTTCCAATCTATACCATTCGTTGAGTCTCATTTAGGTACGAGGCGAGTATTACCAAACTTTTCATGAATTTCGTATCCGAAAATGCATGAGCTTAGATCACTGGAAAGAGGGGAATTCTTAACATTTCTTAATAGGTTGGTGTACAGAACACATAAATATCCTCGTATAAATCAAGCGGCGCATGGATACGCCAGCAATATGACCAAATACATACGGAAAAATATGAAGCAGATGGCATAAAACTGCTAAAAATCGAGGTAAACTTTATATAATTATGACAAATAAATGAGGAAATAAGTAAAATATAGGGACATACGACGACATTTGTAAAATCGCGAAAAAAGCTTTCAGAATTAGTTAAACAGACTGAAGATATACAAACTTACAGAAAAAATAACATGAAATGCAAGGAATTGAGGTGGGTTGGTAGTATCAGGACACTCAAGACTGAGAAAAGCTTAACAATTACGCTCTCGCTGCGTTCAGTTTCAACCCACCCCTCCCTCTGTAAGCTATGCGGATTTTCGTAGCACATACTTCAACAGAGGCGACGTAAGTATTACACAAATTCGTTATTTTAAAGCAGGCGAAACATATATATCCCAATCCATAGCTGTATTCTCACACATGCTGTCAAATGTAGATATTACTGAATTGTAGTTGGTTCCCACAACCAATGTTATTCCTTAAATATTAAGAAGAACAATCAATGCGTTCATCAGACTTAGCCCATTCCCTAGAGTATTCTATAGGATAGTGGACTGAAGCCACGTATACCACTCTCGTTAGTGTGATAAGATTATACTCAAGATACGTGGTGTTAGGACGAAATTGCTGTATTATCCCACATAAGCAAAACTACCTAACGTCCGACCAGTTTTTCTTTGTGCAAGAGGAATGGTACCAGAGCTGTGGTGATGCTAATGTAAACAGCAATAAGACAGTTACATTTCCTTTGGTTACTGTTCGTGGTGCTTAGTCCCTCGTACGAAGCAGCTGCTTCTTCGTGTAGCAGGGTGTGGGTTGTACCACAATGTATCAGCTATCGAAAATATTCAAGTCGGTTTTCCACACTCTGTTTTCTAGTGAATTATACTAATAATAAGCACAACTGAATGGACAAATCTCAATGAGGGTACACAATTTCCTGTCTTAAGTCCAGTTAGGAGGAATTTTTCTTCATATTTTCAGATTTTTATCTCATTACAATATTTGCAAAGTTCCGAATAAAATTATATGGTACTTACAAAGTATTGGAAGGCTGATATAGTGATGGTATAGAAACTGGGAAGCGTTATGCTGTGTCACTGGCTGGCATTGAAATTACGGAAAGACTGGTGAAACTACAAAAATTCGCCTACCGTCAACTGCAGTATTGAACGACTTTTGACAGTCCAATCCATCCACTGATAAGCTTTTCAGTGCCACATAATATTGACTGACACCATTTGGTTGAGATGGAAAGAGCGTAGGCGGAACACTGGTTATATGCTACTTGTCACTGTGGAGTATGGTATTAAACGTTGGGGTCGTCACCTTCCCAGTTATTTGGATGCGTTCCTCAATTCTGCAGACTCAGCCTATTTCTATATGCTGCAAAGGCCTTCAGATGTTTTTTTTCTACCAGTAAGATAACAGTACCTTTTTTATTATTACTTCCTCACATGTGCTGTGAAAACATCTTCCGGCGAGGGTCAACACTAGAACAGTAATCATGTACATGACTGAAAAATGAGGGAATAATGCTCTTCGATACAGAACGCTCAGATATCCGCTATCCCATCACTGTGGAAGGTGAGATTAACTGTACAGTGTACCACCTTCAGATAGCTGTTGGAAATGTTCTACAATGCCACCAGCTCTTCCAATTTCAACATGTTGCGATGTATTCCCGACTTTTGTCAGTGGGTAACATCACCTGTGCATTTTATTTCTACCAACCTGTATGTGGTGGTAGCTGCATAGTTACACCATGCTGTGTTCAGACTTCTGTAAGAGCCAATGGACTGAAACGTAATAATGTCGGTTTAGCACGTGACACAGACCTTGAGGGCAAAGTAGCAAAAGTGGCAGCGCACAAAACTGTAATTGTATACTGCTTGGAACTGTTACAACAACAAAAAAGACAAAACGATATACTAAATTCCTTATGAATGAATAAGAGAGAAACCCTCTCTTGTGGTTGATAGTCTGTTGGATATGGTCTTCGTCCAGTATAGTTGAAAAAATTTGTGCAGATCTGTGCAAGAGACTACGACCACTGCCCATCAGCTCCAATGGAGTGATACGTTTATATGTAATGTGCCTGGTGTCAACACAAAGATAACATTTGTTTCTCGAAGCATCAGAAGACAGAGAGATGTGTTAAAATCTTATAGGAGGTAGTATTATAAGGAGTGGTAAAACTGATTAAAATTTGGATGCATATAGGTCTCTCAAAACTATACCATTTTTGCTCATAAAACTAACAGATCTCCACTGTATCTATTCTCATGGAACCACAACTGGCCGGCCGGGGTGGCCGAGCGGTTCTAGGAGCTACAGGCTGGAACCGCCCGACCGCTACGGTCGCAGGATGGAATCCTTCCTCGGGCATGAATGTGTGTGATGTCCTTAGGTTAGTTATGTTTAAGTAGCTCTAAGTTCTAGGGGACTGATGACCTCAGAAGTAAAGTCCCATAGTGCTCAGAGCCATTTGGACCAGTTATGAATCACAGCTGTTTTTATTATTATCATCACGACTGCGTGTTTAAAAATATGTGTTACCACAAGTCCTATGTCATTTCATACTTCATAATCTCTAATCATAAAGTAGACACCACCTTAATTACAGCTCATTGTAGAACATCGAAACGATAGTGTTTTTCCCGACATATGAGTATATTGTGTGAAACAAGATGACATGATCAAATTGCTTACAAAACTGGAACCCAAAAATGTGCTGGTATTGCAAATGATAGTTGCTCTATGACAGAAACCTTGCAGATAGGTTAGTAGACGGGAATTAGGGAGCAAAAATGTCATATGTAATCACGCAGACAGTATATAGCAATGTATTGGAAGAGATAGACACAGTAAAATCTTATAGGAGGTTCTATTACAAGATAGACGCAAATTAATTGTTTCTAAACGCCAGCGTGATATAGCATTACACTGGCAAAACGTGTCCTGTCATAGTGTACAAAAGAGGCACTTCAATTATAGCTTGTTATTTTCGAATGTAAAATGATTGTGTTTTCTCTGACGTGGAGCAAATGGAGTGAAAGACTGTATTCTGTAATGTTATTTAATGTGTCTGAAATGTTTGTAATGCACATACACACACACATGACAGTTTTTTTACAGGCGCTGATCTGAATTTTGAGATACGCTCTCAGCTTGTGGAATTTGTCGAGCAAGCTGAAAAACATTGCTTAACATAGAGGATTTTTCTTTGGAGTTAAAATTATCGCTTTTTCTTTACTCCAATGATTGTTTAGATATAATGAGGACATTCTGCGGTGATCAGTAGTTGTCGCAGCAACGTAGTGGAAGTATTTTTTCCTCAGTTTTATGCAGGGTGAACATGTATAGGCCTCTGCTCTCTGGTCATCTATGATCGATGGCGGTGCTGTAGTTTTTTTTTTTTTTTCACTTCGTTAGGTGTTGCAAAATAATAAGATGCGCATTGCTTCCTATAGCAAACGTAAAAGCTATACTGAGTGTGTTTTTCTTTTTAAAATATGCACACATACAATAAGTGCATTGACGTTAAATACTATTGTTACAGTGAAGCGTTTTCACGTTCAGAAAGGTGGCCACTTTATGGAGTGGGCCTTCTGTGTGTGAGGTCACCAGGGCAGCTGACCCACAACCGTAGGGGCAGAGTGACGGGCATTGCAGTGCAGTTACATTTTAGATGAACAAACAGTTTGCACTTGGGGTGATCCTGAGTTATCTCATATTGTTTAGTTGGCTTTACATCCTTTTATGTTGGCGAAGGGCCATAACGTAGACCATTGCGTCAAGGCTGTGGGCAGCCAGCGACCAAGGAGGATGGCAGTATGCCACTGATAAATGCATGGCACACTGTAACAGTTGACCATTTGAACGCGCCTGAGTCCCCCCCCCCCCCCCTAAAACAAAAAAGGTTGAACGAGGGGGCATGGAGGTAGGGGAATGAATTAAGGGAGGTGGGGGTGCATTTGCTAGTTCAGCCGTACTATGAGGAAAAGGCGTGTTCGACTGCAACCCCTCTGCCATCTTTCGGAACTACATTTTTTCCTGGTTTTTTTCACGACCAATTCACTGTGTAATTAGGACAGTGAAGCGATTTCCATCAGCTGTAGTAGCATGTATTGGCTTCGATTATCTGGGCTTTAGGGTGATTGTTGAGCACGCATCTGTAGCGAACTCTGACGTCAAAAAGCGATAGACACAGTCATCATCTGCATACTTACAGGTAATAAACTTACAAAACTCCTCTCTGTTGAGTATTATTGTGAAATCTTTCCCCAGAAGGTTAATATCAGTTGTATGGCAATTTTTGAGACCTGTCGCTATTTTATGCATTACGTTTGTAGTGCTATGCATATAGTTGGGTAATTAGGACCGATGTCTACGATTAATTACATAATTAAGACCAATCTGTAGTTCAGTTTCCCAACCAAAATAAATAATGTACACTAACCTAACCTTCTTCTCCTGCAACTGGGCAGTTTTTCTGTGTTGGGGGTACACTTAGGATTTCTGTACAAAAGGACCAGGCTTTGAGTCCTGGAAATAGCACCAGAATTTTGAATTTCAAGCCACTTCCTGGGTGAGATGGAGAGTGGGGTGAGGTGTCAAGATAGCGGTGGGACAAACAAATTGCCATCAAATTCGAACCTGCGACCGTAGCAATCCATCTGTTCCAGAATGAAACGCCTAGAACCGATCGGCCACAGAGGCTGGCGATGAGGAAAACACATGTCATCTGGGGTGGGGTGGGTTTAGGGTAGAGGTGTAGGTGGTGGTGGGTGGTGGGACTCTATAGGGTTGGGGGTGGCAGAAGTAATTGATCAACTAAATTCATTTACATATCAATTTGATATCAAAAGTGTCCTGGGAGCCTTGGTACCCTACTGCTCATATACTAGCATCTTATGTGTGTTACAATTGCAATTGCGATGTCCTGAATAAAATGCATAAAAGCAACGACTCACACGTAGACAGTAGGGTGAAACAAGCTGCAGCGATATGTCCACTCCTTCTGTCTTAAAGTATCGGTGTACCACTAGTCGCTGCGACTGCGTTATCAGTATCTGCAATGTTTTCTCATTCTTTGTTAGGCATAGTTTGAGCAACTGATTCCTCATCGGATAAGTTATCCATGGTTTTGGTTTGTGATCTTAATTTCGCCATTGCTGTAAATAGCCGTAAATCAGCTTGCAGCTGAACTTCTCTACTATTGCGGCTCGTACTACATGTAAACAAATCACAGATGACGTCGTGCTCGTTCGTAAAATTCAAGGTAGTAAAATATGTCTCTGGCGAAACGGAAGACCGATAAGTGACTTCTATGCGCGCAATCAACGAAAATGGTCCACTATCTTGTGATGTATCCTCGTGCAATAAAACTACTAAATTTTACGCAAATTCAAATCAAAAACATTTGAAAAATTAATGTGTTTTACGCAGTGGGTGAAAGAAAAATGAAAACTAGCTCAGATTTATTGCCAAAAGAAGTGTAACAGTGCTGTTATCCTTAACTTACGGTATCCCCCGTGTCGGTCAGTTCTTTTGGTTGGTAAAAGTTAAAGAAAAGTTCTTTTCCAAAATTGTTTTCTGTTTACCTTCCTTTTGAATTTGGTTTGCGTACACGGGATTAGTTAGTGATTTCCTCGTACTGTACACGGTTGGCGTAATATGCAACAAGAGCAAATTTATTATAGGCTTGACAATGGTTGCATAAAATGACTTAAATACTTCAGTCGAATAATTATTTATGAATTCTGCAATAACAATGATCGTGGTATTTGGTCGCCATTGTAAGTTCTCCCTTTGCTTCTACTAATGTTTTTTTGTTGTAAATTTTGGCCAGTCGGCGCAGCAATTGGGAAACACAAAGCTTTCCGATAAATCTCGTAATAAATTCCGCCGTAAAGCGGCGGTGCGATTAATTTATGGAAGAGAAGTTACTAAAATGCGGCACCGGACTGGCTCCATGAATAAGAGAGAACGTAAATTCGTGATAAAATGAAATAAATAAAAAATAATCCAATGTTTATCAAATATTTATACTGGTTAGCTACGTGTCCCTATATGAAACTCGCGAATGTACATTTCGTTCAGAGGCACGCACGGCCTGTCCCTTGTGGCCTATATAAAGAAAACTGGGGGAGAAATACAGACATTTATTTTATCTTTAAAGAAATACACTGGATCAGATTTCGTGAAAGGAAAATAGTTACAGGTTCCTGGTCGCGGCTTACCATGACCTAAGACAAAATTAAATAAGGTGGCCACAAAGGGAAGTAGGTAAATGAATTCACGTACCTCATTTATTGTGCAGCGTCGTATCGAAAATCGGCGCCCAAACTTATATGAGAGTTTGGAAAGAAATTTTGCAATAAATAACTTCGCGGGGGTCCAGGGTTGTGGATTCGTTGGACCGATTTTGTATGGTAATTATTCAGCATTTTGAACACAACTCATTCTCATACGTCTCTACAATCGACTCACAGATAACGAAAGACGACTCTTCGTTGAGAATAAACCTGAAGGTGAAGTGGTTCTTCGTTTTTACGTGTTATCCTTTCCTACAGCTTACATATATCTTTGAAAGTAAATCTGTATGAAGGTTATTACAAAATTTGCAGATAAGAGAAAAGACAACAAATAAAAATCACTATTTAAATATTACCTCTTCAGTGACAAGATTTGACTTCGTGGTGGGCGGGCACTGTGAGGGTAAATGTTGATGAAATCGGCGCGTTTGCAGAAATTAAAAAACGGGAAGTTGGCGTGAAGTGTTCGGAGAAATCCGATATGTTGCATATCAACTTACATACAATGGTAGTGGCATTACCACTGTTAGCAAACTGGTTCTCGCCAAACGTGAACGTGCATCGTTTTACTTTCAAATCTTTTCCCTAAGAGGAATAAGCAGGCTGTAGCTTTTCTGATGTACAGAATATCTAATAATAAATCAATACTTACATATACAGCTATAAAACCGGCAGTGTATTTACAATATGCTGCCGATATTTTTATAGGCCGTTGCGATATATCGGATGCCCGATGCTTTTAAAAATATCAACAGTCCTTGTGTGGGGCTGCCAGCGCAGGTGCATCCATCTAAGGGCTTTGGGAGCACACGCCGAGAAAGATGGCGACACGTATTGTTGACACTGCAGACCAGGAATGGGCAACTTTTGATGCTCTGCGGGCTTGATTCACGTACGTATCTCGCGGGCGTCCCCGTCACATTATGCGACAGCTAAGCTTTTAACGTATAAAGGCAGAACTATAGCTTCCCTGACGTTAATGTACATGAGATAACGCACTGTCGTAAATGGCCTCTCTTTACTGAAACGCCACGTCAACAAATTATGTTTCAAAACAGTTTCGAGGCTGCATTCACTTTACCTTCCCTTTACCTTCAAGTGTTTACATTTGTTTACTGACGGTAAACATTATTTATTTACTTATGATGTTTCACAATAGCTGTCTTAAAAAATTCCTAACAAAATTCTGCAATGCCTCGCTCTACCACAAATTTCTGCCGCGCGCCGGATAAAAACGAATCGCTGGCCGGATCGGACCGCTGGCCGTCTGTTGACCATCAGTGCTCTCGAGTCTCGACCATAGACGCATACAAACCGTGTACGATTCTACCTCTAACGTGCCAAATTTAGAAACTAAATGTAAGAAACATGACCCAGGGTGAAAAGTAGTGTTTCTGTCATTCTGACTGTAGGAATGTAGCCGACATTCACCGTTTTTCTCGTTTATGGCTGAAATATAACACAGATTTTAAGAACTGAAGACCTGGGGGAATGTTTCCAGATGGATTCTCACTCTACAGCAGAGTGTACACTAATTCGAAACTTCCCTGCTGATTAAAACCGTGCATGTCACCGGGACTAGAACCTAGTTCCTTTGCTTTCACGGACAATTGCTCTACCTACTATGCTACCCAAGCACAACTCACGACCAATCTTCATAGTTTTACTTTTGCCAGTACCTCATCTCTCACTTCTTTCCGAACTACAAATGGTTTGAAATGGCTCTGAGCACTATGGGACTTAACATCTATGGTCATCAGTCCCCTAGAGCTTACAACTACTTAAACGTAACTAACCTAAGGACATCGCACAACACCCACACCCAGTCATCACGAGGCAGAGAAAATCCCTGACCCCGCCGGGAATAGAAACCCGGGAACACGAGCGTGGGAAGCGAGAACGCTACCGCACGACCACGAGCTGCGGACTTTCCGAACATCACAGAAGGCACCAAATGGCAATTGGGATGAACAGGGGGGGGGGGGGGGGGGGGGGAGGGGGGTTAGCTGCTACACTTCCCTGTCCAGCCACCACTTTCGCTCTTTCCTATGAAGGGACTCACACTACTGTGGTTAAGGGTGCTGGCTGGCTTTACGGGAGTGGCAAGAAGAGACACCACACAATAAATTCAGTTTCGGTCTTGGGAACAGGAGGCAGAGACCACGGTTGGTTTGCTTTCCTGATTAAAACAAATCTAATCAATCTATATTTTTGTCATGTATTCCGTTAATTCTTGTCGATTAACCTTCGCGGAACCAAGGGGGATGGAGGCGGTATTTTGCATCCATGTTTTGAAAGTATTGTAAAGTAGCCAGGTAATTTATATTCTGAAATTTTGCTTTAAATATTTATCGTTTCTAATGAACCCATATCCCAGATTCTGTATTTGTTTTAAATCCATCAGTTAAACATAACCCGAAAACTATCGTTGTAATAGATGTAATGTTTCACAATAAATATCATATTCAGTATTTCCAGCTTCATGACCATACGCACATATTAATATCTCTTTAAAAAGTATGTAGTTAATAAAAGTAAACTATAATTAATGAAATGTATATTTTTAATTTTGTTTGTTGAGGTAATAAAATAACCCTCCACCCATTAATTGTACACATTAAAAACGGCATTGATTTCGCTAAGTGTGTGCTTCAAAGTTCTAGAAAGTAGTTATACATCAGTACCCTTAATAAACTACGTTGTTAGTATGAGTCAACAACAGTTAGAGAATTTTTTTTCTAAGGTTGGAAAAAGTATCCCCCTCCCGAAATCGGTAATAGACGTTACTGAAAATCCATTGCTATTGCTAGGGCGAATGTGTTGAATATCAAAATCGGCGGTGATTGAAGCTCTGTTGAAAGTAGTAGAAATCGGATTGTACCAGCAGAAATAGTAGCTAACTTTACATACGGTTGATGTGCTCCTTTTATTGGTAACTATGAATTGTAGGCCCTGATGGTAAGTTATTAAAATTGCGATATTATAGTAGTCGATTAATTTTTAGTTACGAACGAATTATTCAACATGCAGCATCCTGCAATGGTTCATGTAATCAGCTCGAAAACGTGCATCTGCAAATGTAATTTTATTTGAACAGAAGTATATGGACATCTATATGTGATGTGGAATTGAGCACCAAATGTCACGAGAAGCGTACTCCCCCCCCCCCCCCCCCATCCCAACCCCAGTATAAATGCAGGTGGTGAGTATTGTATTGTCAGTAGACGATCAATAACTGCAGAATGGATCAGACACGAGAACTCAGTGACATTGGATGTCGACTGAGGACTGCTGGTACTGTAGCTGAGAACTGGAAACGCGATGCAACATTTACAGCTAAAATATGATCATGCATGCCTCATGTACTGACGGAGAAGGATTACCTTGAGTGGCTGTAAAAAACTACATGAAATCGGAGGAAGGAATCACTCCTGAATTACAAAGTGCTAGTAACAGTCCACCTAGCACAGTGACTGTGCGTAGGGAGTTAAAAAGGAATGGGTTAAAATAACCTCGCAGGTCCTCATGAACCACAAATTCGTGTAGTCAATGCTGAGCACCTCTTGGGATGGACGCACAGCAGTTTACGCGAAATGAGTGACTCGGAGCAATGAGAAAATTTTGCTGCTATCATGTCTAGTGCGAATATTAAAGTTTGGAGGAAGTGTTGTGATCGTATGGGGCTCTTTCTCTTGGTTAGGGCGTGTTCTGCTAATTGCGTTTGAGTCAATGCAAAATGCTGAATGATATGAACGCATTTTACAGCTCGTTTGACAGCATTATGTGGTCGATCAGCAACGACTGGCCATTACGGAAAGTACAGCTAGCGGCTATATGAGGCCGAACAGAGGCTGCAGTGGAACACTACTACTTATGGACATTTAACTGCCTATGGATAACACTAACACAAAAAAATTACAAACACTGGTGAATCCCTGCAGCACAGCAAAATTAACTGCCACTACCAGGTGCAGACTAGCAAACCATGCGGCAACACGGGGAAGCCGAACTGCACACTAAAGGGAAACAAAACCCAACCTAAGCCCTTACACCGTCACGGCTTTACGACCAATCGATCACCTGTATGACACTCTTGGCCTGTTAGAGGCACAGACACTGCAACTGGCCCAGGATACCTCTCAGGTGTCCAGCCCTGTGGCACCCTTCCTCGAACACTCTTTACGTCGACCTAAGCTATGGCAACAGTACCGGGCATTGCACGAGACCCAAAACTAACAACCTATCTTCGCATTCTCTGTCACTGATAGCAAGCAATTCGCTACTGCTCTTACTACCTGACCAAACAATCGCAAATATTTTCTTCCCTTGGCGCTTGCCTTGGCACATTTCTCCCCCCCCCCCCCCCCCCCCCCTGCCGTTAAAACTGCTGACGCCGTAAGCACGGTTTTCGTCCACCACCTATCTCCTCGATGCGACAGTATTGGTGGGTAATCGTGCCCAGATTTACGGATCACATCACAGCCCCACATTCCATGAAGTCTTCGGTTAGTAACTAACAAATGTGGAGGTGACAGTAGATTTTATGAGATGGTCACAACGTCAATGTGGGCGTGAACGGGCTCTACCCTTTGCGTCATCACAAAAACAGAAAATGCATTGGAACTTTCAGTTTGGGATCACGAACTTGGCAGGATCCATGTCCGTTCGCGTGTCACTCAGCAGCACCTTCCAGGCTGGCACACTGTCGTACATGAGTGAGCTCTCAGCGCTTGTAAATTTTTCAGTGACCTACTTCAGTCTCCGATATTATTTAGCGGGTTTTCCTTTCCTCACCCCGGTTATGAGAACTAGCTCTATTATTCAATAGTAATTGCTGGTTAGAACTTTGCAGCTTTTCAGGAGTCGCAACCGTGGTTTAACGAACAAAGAGCACTTTTTATTGTCGTGAATGAACGACACTCGAAAGATGCGGTTAATTTGAAATTTAACTATGATTTATTATGAGCTTTATCACCCTTAACGTGACAGTGATGAGTACTCTGTATAGGGACTCCCGAGTCCGTCTACAGACTTTAACTGTTATGAAGCACCCTGGGTGTTGATCTGACAGTTAGGACTCATATATGTGCCAGTAGCATGAAGTAGCGTGTGGACATTTTAATAAAAAAAATTAAAAAAGAGTTCAATAGTGTAAGCGTAGGCTGCTGCAGCCGCTGTCACTCTCAATAAAATTCTTTAGCGCTGTCGACAGCACTGTCAATACATAAAACTGTCCGACGTTTCAGTCACTACTACAAAAGATCTTCCTCAGGACTTTGTATCAAGCTATACTGTTGAATGTGAGAGACTTTAGATCTTATATAGCAGCGGAGGAAGCTGCTTTACGTAATTTGATGGGGCACTTGACGGTAGAAGGGGTGTTAGGCGTTCGTTATTGGTTGGTCCTCGTCATTGGTGGGTAAAGACGTATCTCACTGGTGTTTAGATCACTTCTTGCCATTGGTGGAAACTGACGAATCAGAAACGGACGGTAGTTGTGACGTAGCACTGCCTACTCGTCGTCAGGTGCTGGCAGCGGCGTGCCCGCGCTCAGTGTGCGTACGACCACCGCGGTGCCTAGCTCGCAAGTGTAAGTCTCTCTCTCATTAGACAGTGTAGCCCAGCACAAAGCCCTGAGGAAGGCCGTCTACAATACTGGCCGAAACATCGGTCACTTTATGTACTGACAATGCGGGCAACAACCCAGAACAGTTTGATTGACAAAGTTCAATAGTATTAACAGAAATGGATTCGTCTTGGCTACATACATTTGTCATCGCTTGCCTTTCTATCACCAGCCTAATGATATAGTGTTCTCTTACAGGTACTGTGCCGCATCAGAACTCCCCAAGTTGCGATAATACACCTTCCGATAGGTTTCGTACTTTTTATGTACCGTTTTGATCTTTATATATTCTTGTCTAGTATCCTCCACTATCAATTAGAAGCTCATGTGAGCGATTTTATTTCTGAGGCCGTTTCATTTTCTCCAGCAACATGAAAGAAAATGAGAGGCAGCTGTTAATTTTCCTCTGGTAAACGTGGAGCTTATTGGATATAATATTAACGTGCCATCGTATTTGTAAAATATTTGCCAAAGTACGAGGATGAGTCAAATGAAAACCTTAAATTTGTAATAACAAATCGAAATCTCGAGTCGTTGTTCTGTAAGTTGGTAAGCGTGCTAAAAAACAGCGTGCAGAATGGCCTGTAGGTCGTAGCATACTGCAGATGTAGACATACCGTCGCAGTATCATTATAAAGATGGCCGCCCCACTTGTGACTTGCACCAGGGAAGAACAGCATTCTGTTATTCGGTTTTTGCCTAGTGAAGGTGTGAAACCTATTGAAATTCATCGACGAATGAAGGTTCAGTACGGTGATGCATGTTTGTCACAGCAGCAAGTCTACGAATGGAGTAGGAAGTTCGCAAATGGTGTGACTTCAGCGGAAGATGCTCCTCGTCCAGGTCAGGCACAACGAGTTGTGACTCTACAGAACATTGCATCAGTTGAAGCCTTAGTGAAGGAAAACCGCAGAATGACACTGAAGGACGCTGTAACATGTTTACAGATTAGTCATGGGCCAGCACACCACATTGTGCATGATGTGCTCCAGTTTCACAAAGCGTCTGCAAGATCGGTGCCACAGCAGCTGACTCCTGTAATGAGAGAACGACATGTTGATGCTTGTGAGGAACTTCCTATGCGCTTTAAATGAGAAGGTGATGGCTTCCTTGCAAGAATCGTTACCGGGGACGAAACCTAGGTTCACTTCCACCAACCGGAAGCGAAGAGAGCGAGCAAGGAATGGCGCCATTCCTCATCACAAAAACCCAAGAAGTTTCGAACAGAACCATCAGCAAGGAAGATTAAGCTGACTCTCTTTTGGGACGAAAAGGCGTCATTTTGGGGCATTACATGCCTGGAGGGACCACTGTCACCAGTGCATCATACACAGCTCTCCTAAAAAATCATCTGCGGCCTGCAAACAAATCAAAGCGATGTGGATTGCTGTCAGCAGGTGTCCTTTTGCAACATGAAAATGCAAGGCCCCACACTGCCTGTAAAACAGTTTCAGCAATAATAGATCTGCATTTTGAGTGTCTTCCTCATCCACCATACTCCCCAGACCAGGCCACAAGTGATTTCCATTTTGTTGGATCACTCAAAGACGCAATGGGACGTTCTGATGAAGAGGTACGCCACGCGGGGCATGAGTGGTTGCGCGGACTACCAAAAGAATTTTTTTCTAAACTATTTATGCTCTTCGTAAGCGCTGGAGGACTTGCATTGAGCGTGGGGGAGATTATGTTGAAATGTGATCAGCTTTTTACCACTTCTGCACAATAAATAATATTTAAAAAATGTGTAAGGTTTTCATTTGACCCACTCTCGTAATTGGTGGATCTCAGTACAGGTTGGCGTGAATTGCGTTATTCATTTAATCAGTCGAGTTATATTAAATTTGCATTAAAGAAACAACCAAAAGATTTCTTTTGGCAGTCACAAGGAACGACCACAAATTATACGAGTCTATGTAGGAGCAGCTTACATGCCACTTAAAAAGAACTGACACTTAACTGATGCAGTTTCTCCCCCTCCATCACCACCATCAGATAACGAATGGCCAAACGCTTGGTGACATTTAGAGTACAACCCTCGAAGGAACGTTACCTACGTTTCTATGAGACCTGAAACGATCAAAGTTTGTGGAGTACTTTATGTTGATTTTTAACATAAAATTTGTCTTGATCGCACGTTTATAAAAAGATGCTCTGTCTAGATTGCTAACTCATGATTTTCATATTTAAAATAGGCAGAAAAAATATTGTTCGCAAATACTTCTACCTACTTACAATATTTCCTTATGAAAGGAAAAGAAAATGACTGAGCATAGCATCATTATTTCGTTACAGTGAGTAACTCGTCAAATGTAGTGCAAACATGTACAGTGTCATAAAAATTACTGTGCGGTCTATGATGCTACTATTTACATAGAGACAAGTGCGCATCTGCTAGAGAGCACAACGGCGTGCACGGTCGCATGATTAAAGTTATCGTATAAAAAATAATACAAAAACACAGGGGAAGACTATTTGAGGTTAAATTATGGGCAGTTAAGGTATACATTTTAACAGGATTGTTTATGGTATCCGCATGCTGTAACTAACTGAAAACAAACCACGGCATCAGTTGTAACTTTGTTTTTGAACGGTAGAACCGGTTTCATCCACTAGGGACGTTTCCCAAATGATTATGAACACAGTACCGTTGAGATACACAGAAAAAAGAAAACAGCAACTCGTATTATAATCTCTATGCAATTAGTAACCAATTTGCCACGAAACATGTAAACGTACTCATACAGTACACTGAGTACACTGAGGTGTATATTATAAAATTCAGGCTGTTCTAACCGTGCACCACCAAAGACAAAATCGGTTCACAACACTTACTTATACTGATCACATTACGGGTCTGAAGATGTACAGAAGTCTTATTTTACGAAAAGCTCGTGTTATTTGTTGTTATTAATATATACAAAGTGTCCATCAAAAGACTCTAGTAAGAAATTCAGGAATGAAATACAAGCATTGGGTCACCAATAAATCCCTTAGGAACCTCTTAAACTGGTCTAATGGCTGCTGGAAACATATTGTTAATGTGTGCTTCTGAATAATGGACAGCTTTCTGGACCGGAGTAGGTGACCTTAAGCTTTTGTCAAGATACTTAAAAACTTTTCTCATGGAGCGAACTGTTGGTATGAAAAATGAGGTATATTATTTGCGATAAGTTTCATTAACGCGTAAGTAACTGGGAAGCAGTTGTCAGTTTCTTTCGGTTTTGGTTTAAGGACCTCTTACAGAAACTGACTAGTATTCCGTCACTAATGGCAAAAGGTTAACGGCCACTTTCCCATTAAACTGTATGTGATATGGAGGGAGATTTCTCTAGAAACATCTTTCTTCCAGGCATGAGCATCTTCCTGTCGGTGAGGGGGATAGACTTCTAACCAGCATGGATAAGCCGGACTTGTACAACCTCGGGTGTGCTCCCATCACGCTGCTGGCCGCCAAACAGATTGACGAGCTGTGGTCGGTCTTCACGTGGCCGAAGCAGCCGCTGCCGGTGCTCGACATTGGCTGCGGGCCCGGTGACGTCACCAGGAAGGTGGGTTCTTCACTTCCAGTCACGTTACTACTCCATGAGACCAATCGACTGCTAAGCAACTCCGTTGTATTCTGAAAAATACGGTCGCACTTATATATCTTGGACCACTGAGAAAAGGAGATACACAGTGTGTTCATTTTAACAGAAGACACTGAAGTAGATCGAAACTACATTTCGGACAAGAAAAAGTTCAAATTCCAATTTGCTTTTCTCGGAGCGGGACATCCAGTGATATCAAACTCAACCCGCCACCCAACCCCGTGCGTGGCTGGTATGGGAGACTTTGAAATCTTCAATGGGAACGCCCGTTCTTTATTGCAGACTACGATTCTAGGGCCAAATCTGTATACTTTTGTCTGAAGCATATCCTTCCTTTCGACACAGATGACGCTGTAATCAGAGGAACAGAAATGGGCCACCATCGTAATTTCTTACATGATACTCAGCGGCCATTGAATATCCAATGGCATCTGGGATCCCAACTCTATGCTGTGAGGTAACTTCTAATTGTATACCCCCTCCTCCCAATCGAACATGGGGGTACTTGACGGGCCACTGTGATAATGGCTCGCGACGAACTCTACTCTCCTTTTCCTTTTTGAGTAAGTGTTCAAACGTAGTATCACCATCTTCAGTACTCTTAATGATCCCTTTTTCAAATGACCGTACACAGGACAGAAGCATATATGCGGCAATAGCAGCATAGCCGTTTCTGATGCTGTCGACCATTTCTTCACGGCCTGTTGGCACTCGCTGATGCACTTTTAAATATCTTTTAAATTCCCCACAGGAAGAAATCTGGTGAAGTCAAATCCGGCGACCTAGCAGAACAATTAACTGGGCCATTCTCCCTATCCACCGACCAGTGTAAAAACGGTTTAATAGCTCCGGTGCTTCAGTTGCGTAATGCACTGGGCAGACGCCATGCTGAAACCCCATACGTTGTTGAACGACCTGGGCAATATCTGTCAGTTGTACCCATAGTTCGTGTTTGTGCCCCTTCTACATGCTGTTGATAAGATTCGGACTAATGAGTTTGTTTCCTATGACGCCACACCATATGTTAACCTACCAAGGACGCTGATAGTCAACTTGCTGTAACCAGTGACGATTGTCGTCACCCCAGTAACACATATTATCCCGATAACGCAACCATTGTTTGCGAATGAAGACCCACGGGAAAATAATTTCTCGGCAAATAACGTGGAGCTAGACTGCATTTGTTGACGTGTCCATTTACAAACCACTACCCGGTTATGGAAATCGGCCCCATGCAGTTCTTGATGCAGCCACTTGTGGTGTGGATAATCCCTACGACAATGCAATGTGGTGGCGATACTACCCACTAACGTATTCGGATCGCGGTGTAATTGATTATCCGTGGGCTGTGGTGCACTGCCGCTATTACAGCTACTTAATTATCTTCTGCTTCAACAACAATTTGATGTGCCAGATTACGAGTAAATGGTAGCTTTAACGCGCCGCTGCGCAGATTGAGTAAATGCGATAACGTGCTGTCCATCCCGCTCACAAGGAACTCATCACCAGTAGCAGCAAGGGCTTTACATTTATCACACCCATTCATGAATTTTAATAAAGAAAGCTATACATAACATCCTATGTACGACAATAGATTTGAGACTTGCTGTGGGATTTCTATACTACTTGCATATTCCTTCTTCATCTCCTGATTTACACAACAGGTGCACCAAATTTCAGGCACCTGTAATAATTAACAAGAAAAGGATAGTTGCTACTCACCATATAGTGGAGATGGAGAGTCGCCGACAGCCACAACAAAAAGATCGTCACTAGTGAGCTTTTTTGTTAACAAGGCCTTGGTGGAAAATAGGCAACGTACACACACACACACACACACACACACACACACACACACACACAAACACAAACACACACTCGCAATCGCAACTCACACATACCTGATCATAACCTACCGACTATTTTCGATGAAGAACCTGTTTTCCGAAAGCTCATGTTCTGACAGTACTTTTGTTGTGCCTATCTTCGACTCGGTACCTCCGTAATATAGTGAGTATCAACTACCTTTTTCGTAGTACTGTTACTTTCTGTCTTGAATTTTCCATTGCGTAATAAGTAACAGATCGATATATCCCTTTCGAAAGTAAGAAAAAACATGGTGCTCACGATTAAACAGGGGTTATTTATGCAAGAAGTTACCAAATTATCCCATAATTTGAGAGGCGATGCCAACGGCCTTGCCGCCGTGGTAACACCGGCTCCGTCAGATCACCGAAGTCAGGTTGTGCTAGCACTTGGATGGGTGACTATCCGGTCTGCCGAGCGCTGTTGACAAGCGGGGTGAACTCAGCCCTTGTGAGGCAAAGTGAGGAGCTGCTTGATGGAGAAGTAACGGCTCCGGTCTCGTAAACTGACTTACGACCGGGAGAGCGGTGTGCTGACCACGTGCCCTTCTATATCCACATTCAGTGACGCCTGTGGGCGGACGATGACACGGTGGCCAGACGGTACCGTTGGATCTTTCAGGACCTGTTCGGACGGAGTTTTTGTTTTTGAGAGGCGATAGTGTGGTCCCAACCAAGACAAAAAGATCCAGTAAATATGGCTTCTAAAACCTATATATTAAGAGCTGTGACCATTTGTTCAGTATTAGAAAATTGTTTCACACGAGCGTATATGAACAAATGCTCATAGCACTTAAGGTATACATTTTATAGCCCGTGTATACTGGAGTTTTTTTTCTTGCTTTAGTCCATACTGCCACCTTTCAATATACGGTACGATTTTTTTAACTTCCATTATAACGAAACATTGGCCTTTGCGTTTAGGTCCCGCGCTGTGAGGGTTCGATACCATCTTAATTATGTATATAGACACTTCATCCGTATCGGAAAACGAGAATACCGACAACTTTTGCCTGTTATCAACATTGATATTGGCAAAATATTGGTCTCAGGAATTGCAAGGCTTTGGAGAATGTATTAATTTCAAGTTTGAAGTCAGATATCAAACGACAAAAAGATATTTTTATAGTGATACAACTACAAATTTACTTAAACTGTGCAATTTTGCTTCTTGCCTAAATTCATGATTCTAGGTGAACTGGAGTAACTATAGTCTTGATGAGAGACTTCGGGAGTGTCAAAATGTGTCATAAATGGCCGTACCTTGTGATTTCACTGTCTTGGAGCTTCACTTTCTACTGCGTCAAGGGACCGTAGATCGTAGCATGTGACATAAATTTTCTCAGTAAGGCAGACATACAGACAGAAAAGAGGTTCGATTTTTACCGGCTTGAGTAAGGAACCCTAAAAAGAAACGAATTGTACGTACATTGTGATTTCGCCCGTTTGTGAGCAGTGTTCTGACACAAAGACACAAGAATCTGGAAACGAAACCAGCCCCAATAGATCCCAAACGCAGCCGATGTTTCTCACATAAGCGTTCAATGCTCACTGAAGGCGTGGACCCGACAAGCACACTCTGTGTACTTAAGCCGGCCACCGATGCAGTTTCCAAGATACCGGCGGGTTTTGAAATAGACTTCGGTTGATAATGCGCCGCTTGAACTATCTGTCAGTTGTCGCAAGAATGACAGAAACAGTCTAAAAAGCTTGTAGGGGGTTTGCAGGGTAGGCTGTACTGAGAAATTACTGTTGAGAACAAAATTCATACGTTGCGGCAAGTCCGATTTAATTAGCAATTCAAGTATTTGTACGGGTAAAAATGCGGCAATGCACAGACATCTGATAGTCCGTGAGTTACCACTTCTTCAAATGCTTAATACCAGCTACAATGTGCCTTTTCCTGAAGTTATAAGTTTAAGGTAGGTGAGGAGAAGCTACGTTTGTGCTGTCTGAGGAAACGAACGAAGAACACATCTGGCAACAGCTTCTCCGGTGCCCTGCTTGAATTCACGCGTACAACGACTTGTTCAGCTAACTTCAATAATAACAGAATCGGGAACGATTTATAATCAATTGCCAGTGCAACCTACTCTGCAACACCTTTACAAGCGTTCAGGCCCTATACAACACTCAGGCTTTAGCTGGTCCGCTGAGCTATGTTCCGCGGACAGCACGGCGACCCGCCTCCATGTACCAGGCCACGACACACGGAGTGGACTCCATGTAATCTGCACCGTGCTCTCCATTCGACAACTGTGGCCTCTTTCATCACTCTCCTCTTTTCTCAATATTCGACGTCTGGAAT
The DNA here is from genome assembly GCF_023897955.1 of Schistocerca gregaria. Taxonomy (NCBI): domain Eukaryota; kingdom Metazoa; phylum Arthropoda; class Insecta; order Orthoptera; family Acrididae; genus Schistocerca; species Schistocerca gregaria. Next base: position 821,878,381 of record NC_064921.1, on the reverse strand, counting down.
TTGCACAGCACGGTTGTATCAAAGATCTGCAATACCTGTGGATCGCTTGGCCTCTTCAAAGAAACGGAAGCACTGATTAACTTTATATGCTGTATAGCTTAGAAGAGCAAATCAGATAGTATATTTCTGTACTGGCAGGTTTTAGCCCCACGGCTGCCGCCGGGTACGAAGCTGGTGGCCTGCGACATCAGCCCAGAGATGCTGGAGTTCTGCAGGCAGCACAACGCGCTCCCAGGCACCATCACGTACGAGCAGCTGGACGTGGTTCAGCCCGACCTGGAGAACTCCGCCGTGTGGCAGTACGCGCCCTTCGGCAAGGTGTTCTGTTTGCTGCTGCTGCATTGGGTACCCGACAACAGGTGTATACTCATTTTGTCGCCTTATCAACTACTTTGCAACAGCTGGCCTGTCTTAATTCTCCGATTGTAGTTCAAGAGGGGTAAAACTTGAACACTCCAACTATTTCTGTTGTGGTACTTCCAAGAGTAAGAAATGCCGAAACAATCAGTCATACATTTTCTCCAATAACATTTTTAGTTTATCGAGATTTATATCTTATGTTACTGATAAAACTAGATTATGTAAGGCTTGTTGCCAGACTGGCAGAAAAATGTATTAGCTGGGCGATGTGGCTGAGCGGTTCTAGGTGCTTCAGTCTGGAACCACGCTGCTGCTACGGTCGCAGGTTCGAATCCTGCCTCGGGCATTGATGTGTGTGATGTCATTAGGTTAGTTAGGTTTAAGTAGTTCTAAGTTCTAAGGGGCTGATGACCTCAGATGTTAAGTTCCGGAATGCTTAGAGCCATTTTAATCATTTTTGAATGAATGATGTATTAAAACGAAGTGACAAAGCACCATGCAACTACGAGGGGAAGTCAAAACGTAAAGGTCACTGTTTAAAAGAGAAATAAACTATTTTATATTCAGGCCACCCGCAGCTTTTGAAAGGCATGACGTTAGGAAGAAGTCCGCTAACATATAGTTAAATTGTTTTTCATTAAAACATTTCGCTGGTGCAACATACGCGGTAAAAAACAAAGTACAGTGTCACCATTTTTTTGTGGATATTAAAATTAATAAAGGAATGTCTAAAATATAGTCACAACTTAAAGAGATTGTAGGCATACCCGTCGCTCCTAGTCACGATTTACTGTTCAGTGAATATCGTCATATGGCGGGCTCCATTTCTTAAAAGTTGTTGGTATCAAAAAACCCGAAAGAAACTATTTTATAGTGAGTCACCGCTGAAAGTTTTTAAAAAAGTGCCGGCTTAGTGTTAAAAATTGTCACTACTAACATGATTCGTCACGACACTACGCACATTACTATGTGGAAAGTGTCAGTTGGCAGTGTCTTTCGAGTGTGATAGAAGGGCAGCTCAGTGTAGGACAAAGCAAAAGCGCCCTGCATGACCGACAAGGAGAGACTAGCTGGCTGGCGGAACGGAAGCTATCCATGTGGAACGAGGCCCACAAGAAAGACAGGCCGCGGCGCGTAAGTCACGAATGTAGGCCTGCGCTCGCTCGGTCGCTCAACTCAGCAGACAAAAACTACGTTTCTACATCTGTTAAGTAGTAACTAGGTGCGTACGATACGAATGAGAATTGCATCTTTTACAGGAATCCGTTATTATGGATTATTACTGTTATTAGTCCTACGATGATAGGAAGCCCTTAGGCCTACTCATAATTTATTGCGGCTCTACTGGGGTACAATAAAATTAAAATCATGCCAGAAAGATTATCAGTTGCAGAAGGAACCTCTTCTTGTATGAAATGAGGACTGTTAAGCAGAATAGACTAAATGCTATACACATTTATATCGAGCATTAAATTTTGTTATAATACTGTTAATCAGTAGGACTTCGTAATAGCAAATTCCAGAGATGATGCAATTCTCGTTAGCGTGTACACACCCAGCTGCGAGTTAACAGGTCTAGGAACGCATTTTGTCTGCTGCGCTGAGCGATAGAGCGGGTTCAGGCCCAATTTCGCGCTTCAGTCTGGAACCGCGCGACCGCTAAGGTCGCAGGATTGAATCCTGCCTCGGGCATGGATGTGTATGATGTACTTAGGTTAGTTAGGTTTAAGTAGTTCTAAGTTCTAGGGGACTGGTGACCTCAGATGTTAAGTCCCATGGTGCTTCGTGACGTACGCGCTGAGTCCTGTCTTTCTCGTGGGCCTCTTATGGACAGTGTGACGTCATGTGCTCATGACCATGAGCGCTGCGTCTATCTCTACACACGAGAATAATACAGAATTTTATTACGCTCTAAAACCAAGTCATACAAACAATCAAAATTAGCCAGAACGATAAGGTGCTATAATTCCAATTGGTCATTCGACGTGAATTGATCGTTTTCGTTTTCATATCTAAAAATTTCTACTCCCTTACATATTCAAAATGTGGCTGTTTGCTTTGTTATGGAATATTTTTAAATTTTCTGAAGGGCTTGTGATGCTGTTTCCCTCTTCGCTAAGTGCGCTGTTAAATTAAGTCGTGGGGTATTTATGATAAGGTGTTCCTGAAATATTACTTGAAATGACCTACCGGTTTGTCTTATATATTTCTTACGGCAATCATTGCATGTAAAACACTATCCAGCCGCTTCATTATATTTGTTTACCAGAGCTATTGGCCTGTGTTTACTGCTTATATCCGAAAATGTAAAACACGCTGAAGTAATGTTTTACATCTCGTATGACTGCATTTTTTTCGCGTACTGCACCCAGATATGATATTTTAAAAGAAATAGAGCGTTCCTTTGCCTTCCCGGCAGGTGGTTTGCTTTGCCTTTCACCGAGCTGCCCTAACTCACACCGGAAAGACGCTGCCACCTTATACTTTCCACATAGTAACTTGCGTACTGCCGCGATGTGTTAGAAGTGACGATAGTTTATTGCCAATCCACCCTCTTTTTTAAAACTTTTATCGTCCGCTCATTATAAAATGTTTTCTTTTTCTTTTTAGATGAAGACAAATTTTAAATGATGGAGCACGCCTCTGGTCTCCCGCTACAAACGACATTTTTTTTATAACAAGAGAGGACATGGCACATGTTCTACAAGTCAATTGGAAGAAAAATAAAAGCTGCAAAGGCGTACTGCTTACTGAATATGTTACTTCTCGATATGCTTAAAAAACCACGAAAGTTCATGATTCGCTACAGGTTGTTCTGCAAGTATCTTTGTACGAGAGACTACGGGGAGAATAGTATAGATTTAGAAGCTATAAAACTACTTCGGAGGAAATAAACCCCTCTGGACTCCACGAGACATGAAAAAAATCTCATTCACGCTTTCAACTTGACGGAAAAAGAAGGAAAGGACACTATAGATGGCTACAGGGGAGAAGCTGCTATGTTCATTAAAAATAAAACGGCATATCCCGTTGTGGATTCTCCCCCACCTCTCCCCGCCGTCAACAGTATCGGCATCTATTCGAGCTATGTTATACAGCAGAAGAAAATGAAGACAACATGGTCGTTATGAAATAATATTAGGAAAGTTGTTGGACGCGAAAACGTATCCCTTTCATCGTGCCGAATGAGAATTTCAAAAAAATCACAATGGGATGCAGTTATAGTAAAAAAAGTGACGTCGATAGCGCATTAGCTGCAAAATTCAGTCCCTAAGAGTCCGTTAGAAGAACATGTCGCTTTAATACCGGGCTATGTACAACAGTGGTATATTCGTAAGATAAATTTAAAAACTCTGTCATTAATCGGTTGGAGGATAGACATCCTAAATTTTTAGAAAAACTGTTCTTTGTCCTTAAAAAGTAGTCATTTTACAATTAGTCTATAATTTTATGTAAGATTTGAAGCAACAGGAACAAAAAGCTGTAGTCAGTAATTTTTTTATGGAATTAATGAAGTGCCATTCTGAAGTTTCACCAAGGTGTGCTCAATCTGCTGATTTTCAAATAGCACAAGATATCAACAGAGAGCAAAGAATGATTACATTGAATATCTATAACGCCACTGAATTTACCGTAATTTCATTTTTGTGCTCACATTTACAATGTTATCGTTCTCATAATGTGTTCGGCGTTCAGAACAGCAAGTTCAAGCCTGTTAATTTAACTTCGTTTGCATAATATGAAGTTAAAAACACCTTATTATGTGTGGGTTTTTAGTGTTATTGTTGTACATTTTCACCACAAAATATTTTTGTTGTAATTCGTTCATTTGATTCTTACAAAAATTCAGAAAGTCTTATGTGTCCTCCACTGGGGCAATGCCACCTAATACATTAATATTTTCACAGGCGCGCTGTCCAGAACATTCACAAGCTGTTGGTGCCTGGAGGAGAGGCTGTCTTCAGCATAATTGCTAACATGGTGTTTCACACAGTGTTTGAAGAAATGGCGAAAGACTCGCGTTGGGCTCGGTACATGCAGGTAACCCTTAGGTGTACCCGATATTCCCCTAAATCTTAGAAATACTTGGGAAATTATGTTTAATAATTCTAAAAAAGACCTACGTCAGGAAAAGTCGACTTGTTTAGCCTGCCACCCACTTTTGCTTCTGTGTTAGTTGTAAAATTTTCTAACCGTCCATCGAATACACAGTAAATATGATTTATGAAGTAGGGATAAATTTACTTTACAAAATTTATAAAGCCGAGCTGCATCAAGTTAAAACATACAATAGCCAGTCCCTTATTGTCAAAATTTTTCTCTAAAGCGTAATAAAAGTATTTTCAAAATCCCTACCGGCTACCGCCCACCACGAAAGCTCAAACGCCCACTTGTGCGTGGGAGGGACCATGTTGACCACCACTGCATTCTGCCTTTTCCTCAAACGAAACTAAAGTTACTAACCAGGAAGAATTTTCTTTTATAAATCGGAGGACTGTCGTACCCATTACGATTGGCTTTAAGATTCTCAGAGTTGTTGAACGTTCTCGAGTACTCGACGTTTCGACCCCCTGCTGCGATCATCAACAGGGGTCTTCTGGTGTCCCGTGGTTAATGAAAAGGGCTAATCATAGCGCAGAGAGAGGCATCCGAGCACTCAGTCTTCCCGAGTTTCATGTACGATAAGAACCGGAAGCTGTGGTATTACCGGCCAAGCTGATAACAACAAATTATGCTGCACTATCCCTTGGAATATGGCTGAACTGGAATGTAATCACACTACTGTCTATGGCTCTACGTTGTCTAGGTGTCTGATTGCACCAGCCGGTTCTTGTTCAATTGATAATTCAAATGAACGCAGTTCCCTCGAACTGTACAAACAAATAAGTTACAATAAATTTTGTGGCCAATGCAAAGAGTTGGCAATAAATTTAAAAATCTATTTCAGCAGATTCCATAAACACTTTTTCCTGGTGCCTTTTGTCCGCATCAACTGGTATTTAAAGCAAAATCGTGCACCAGATGTGCTTAAAAGGAAATGTGAAAGTCCATAGATCGTGTCGTGTACCTCCATACAACGTAAGTACCAATGTAAAATTTCTAACTTGTGAGCGCTGATGCGTCAAGTAAGTCACTGTTCGACAGATACGAGGGCTTGTAGAAAAGTAATGCCTCCGAATTTTTAATTCTGTTGTTGCGTGTATTTTTTGAGGAAATAAATGCAGATGTTTCGAAGTGTTTGAGTGACAATTTGCCCATTCTTTCATTTCTCCAGAGAGTAGAGAAATCAGCATACGTCTTTTGTCCAGAACATCTGCTACCAATTCCTCCTTGATCATTAATAATAAACTTTATCATCATTGCTTTTTCAAAATTCTATTACAATATGTATATTTTATTTTAGTAAAACGGATTGCTCTGCATGACCTCACTTCGAGAGCCAAACTGTTGATCAGACAGCTCTCACAATGGAAGCACTTTTGTCGCTGAGGTTTCATCAAGAGCAACCACTCGTGACAGACGAGACTTGTTACATTAGTACAACGCCAGAGGTCCTGCAGTAGACTCACTTGTCACCAGTAGTCAATGGAGACAACAAAATCGTTTACGTAAAATGATCTTTAGACACACTCTGACGAGACTTCCCAAAATAACCAGTTCTTAGGAGCCGAATCTGCACCAGTATATCATTACGACTTTTACAGGGTGAGAATTATTGAACTATTTGAATAAAACGTAAATTAGTTACAAACTACGGCGTGCACACAATTTATTCAACATATGAACGTCACTACAAATATTCAGATTTAGATTACGACATGTTCGATATTGCAGCCATCATTGGCGATGATGTGGCGCAGACGAATAACGTAATTCTGCATGACCCGCTGAAGTGTCGGAACAGCGATGCTGTCGATGACCTCCTGAATGCCTGTTTGCAGCTCAGAGATGGTTTTAGGGTTATTGCTGCAAACGTGTCATTAATATAGCCCCACAAAAAGGTGTCGCATGTGTTCCGATCCAGAGAATATGGCGGCCAGTTGAGGCCCATGCAGTGGCTTCTGAGTACCTGAAAGCCATAATGTGTGTCCCCAAAGTGCTCTTCCAGAACATCAAACACTCTCCTGTTTCGATGGGGTCGAGCTCCGCCTCTCACGAACCATATCTTGTCGAAATGAGGGTCACTTTGATTAATGGAGATGGAATCATCTTCCAAAACCGTCACGTGCCGTTCGGTAGTCACCGTGGCATCAACCATCAACGAATATCGAACCGACAATCTGTGACTGGGCATTGCCCACCACAGAGTCACCTGCTGAGACTGAAGAGACTTATCGATCGCGAAATGCGGATTATCAGTCCCCCAAACGCGATTATTTTGGTTACTGACGAACCCATCCAAACGACGGTGGGCTTCGTTGCTAAGCCAAACAACAATGCGCATGTTAATTCCCACCATGCTACGCAGCCAACAGTGCAGTAACAGTGCAGCCTGAACTTCCTAACGCAAACCATTCAGAGAAGCTATGACGATTTTATTTTATGTAGTTCAATAATTGCCCCCCCCCCCCTCCCTATATCACTACGGTCACCTGATTCTAGTGTGCGCTTTTGTGCTGATTAAATCAAGATGTTACATTAAGATGTTATTGAAGTGTTTCTCACTCGGGATATTTCCACACTATCACAAGTAGACATAATTTAACTTCGTTTATTTGAACAAGTAAACTTCGAACACAAACAGTCACTGTTTCTGAAGCAGCGCAACAGAAGAAAATAAACGTTTTTCAGCGATTCTTCCTAGTATTGTATAGGATAGTTTCATCACAAATAACTGTTCTTAAACAAAACCGGAATAGATTCTTGAGAGCTTAGATTACGTTCCTGTGAACAATGCAAAGTCTGTCTTCAAAACAAAGTACGTATGCAAAGTTGTATCTCACGGGCAGTACGACTTTTCCACGGCGCGGAACACAAAGGCCCAAAGCGCAGGTCGCGGGCGACGTCCCATCTGAGGCTGTATCCAAATAGTGGTGGTATTCGAGTCGCTGGCTGGCGCAGACAGAACTGGCTCTAGCCGGCTCCGTGCTGGGAGAAATACTCGCGCGGCGGAAGGTTATAATTTCCCTTTAGGCTAGCGAAGCTGCAACGATTGCAGGTAGAGATAGGTGTCTGGGGCGACGCCTGTTTTGCGCCCTCTAGCTGCTTACCGGAACGCCCTCTATAGATTGACCAAGATACGGCGGGAACCAGCATGACCGCAGGTGTTGACCTGACTATAACCCGCTGAACAGAGATGCGTTGCGGATTGGCCTCGTCGCAGGCGAATCCGAGATAGACACCAGTTTACATGGAAGATCTTGCATAAATGATAACAAATATAACTAGAATGACTGCACAGTATCTCTAAATTATTTGAACTGCCTGATAAAGAAGTCGTTCCATTCCATGGCAAATTACGTCCTTTTCTGTTAGCACAGACGTCTTGTAACTAATGCACCTGATTCCTAGATTGGTATTTTATCATGTTTCGTTGACAAGCTTTCCAAGATTTATGCGTTACCATTTTCTTCGCCTTAACGAATCTCTGTTAATTTTATATGCTACTGATAAAATTATAATTCAAATATTCAGCTTTTCGGGCTCTTTAAGAGGATATATTAGGCTTCTATGACCTTTTATGGTGCAGCAACACAAACTCAAAAGTAAATCGTTTCGGATACAAGCAACACACGTAATCAGATGACCAGTACATGGACGCACCAGCCAAGCGTAAGTCTCACATTTCCACGTCGCTACCTATACCTGTCCATCGCGAGGTGAGTCTTCTCTGCAGTGACAGCTTTAAGCGACTGTGCCACACCCCATCTACTACCAAGGGCGCCATGTTCGTTTCAGTCAGATGATGCGGACTCATCGCTACTCAGGACAGCTTTTCGTGTGGCAGAGAACCCCTAACGTGTGCTACAACTTTGCCATGCTTTGTGCAGTTTCTTGCAGAGTATATGTCTATAAGTCATGTAATCCCACAATTTCGCTTATTATCGAAAGTACTATCACTTAGGATATAATGTGATAATTTGACATGACATCAGAATTAAAGATGGCGATCCAAGATTGGAGACCTGGGAATGCAAACACACTTCCTAGGTCACTTTTCATAACTTGACAGTGGCGGGAAATCAAAAAAATTAATTCCTAGCAGATGAGAAAAGTTAACATAATGTAAATGCACCCAACGAGGGTACAGAGATTGAAATAAATATTGATGACTTCATACAAACTATGCACAATTTTTGGTGGACTTAAGAACTGTTATAGCTAATCCAGATGAATCAGAATCGTATTATCCAATGTATGATGGAAAATCCAATAATAATGTAACAAAACTTCCATTTGGTGACTGAAAAGGAAAGAAATATGATTTTATCTAGAATGATATTTACTATTAAAAATAGCCTTGATCACGATTTATTTATCAAGGTGACCGGTTTCGACCACAACTGTTGTCATCTTCAGACCCACAGGTTGTATACAAAGCTTTAATTAGAGGGCTACATACATTAAAGAAGATACATAAAGTTATGAAGCTATAAAAAGATAAATTACCATTGGGTAGGAACCTCTTTCTATTGGAGAATCAATACTGGAGAAACCAGTGCACATCTTACTATACATAATGGAGGCTCCACCCAATTCAGACTGTATGATGTCATTACTAACCAATGAGTTATAAGTCGAATTACAATTTAAAATTTCTTAGTTAAAAGAACATTGTCAAGAATTAAAAATAAATACACACTAAACTTAGCTTATTAAACAGCTATTGCCAATTGAGAAGCGTTAAAATATTTAACTATGTAGTAAAAATGAACTTCCGTTTGGCTGTACATGGTTGCCCTCTCAAGGCCTGTCAGTGAACAATTTGGAACCATTGGTTTCCATGGTGAAGTTGGACGCCGTTGCATACATGAGGCAGCAGGCTTCTTTCCACTGATAGTTATTGTAAAGTCGATAGTCGAACTAGTGGTTGCCATGGTGAGGACAAACGCCAGTGCAAAGATGTGGCAGCATGCTTATCTCCAACGAAGTTGTTGTGAAAGTGAAATGGCAAAGACTGTCGCATCAGATGATGTATTACTGAGCATCAACATTTCTTTATTGAAACGATTTTCAATGAGTAAGCTCAATAATCTGTAGCTTACATGTATACTACACACTGCACAGAGACAATACGAAGTAGTTGTCCGTATGTATGAAATATTGTCTATGACGTTGGTATGTAAATTACATGTGGCAATTTTGAAAGGCATTGCTATTCCTCAAGTCATATTCCAGTCTTATAAGCAAATAAAAATAATGAAAAAGGAAGAAAAATTACAAAATTATGAGCCATACTTTCAAAAATAAAAGGATATGAATTAGCAATATGCAGTATAGAAGCATATAAGCAAAAATTCTAAAACAGACTGTCATAAAATAATGTTTGGTGAATAAAATTACAATGTAAATATAAAATATTTCCTAAAAGACTAAATAATTTTCTTTTAAATTAAAAAAAAAAACAAAGGAAGGAGAGTAAACATTCTAAAGAATATCATCAAAATGCTCAAAAAATGTTTGTCTTAGAACTGAAATTGTTCGTTTAAAACATAAAATACATTACTTTTGTGAATTGAAAAGATTTCAATTTCTTCTAAGGTATTTAGCAGTGGTCCTTTTGGCACAGTATGTAATATTTTCAAAGTGTTAGAAATGCAACCCTCAGAATGATTGTAGCCATTAAGATGTTGACAAAATATTGAATTGGTACGTACAGTACCAGTAGCATGTTCTTTGAAATGTGTTAAAAAGTTACAGCCAGTTTGGCCAATATACTGTTTCTCACAGTCATTACATGTTATTTTGTAAACGCCTCACTTTTGGTATATATTTGAGTCCCCAATTGTGTGTTTCAGTTTCATCTGTAGAGGGGTATTTGCTTTAAAAAAGAATGGAAAACATAATATTTCTATTTATAGAAAACCCACATCAACTGACATAATAATAAATGCTAAATCATGCCATCCATCAAGATAGAAAATGGAATTTTTTAGAACTATGATACATAGGATACTGAAATTTCCTCTCCAATATGATGCAATCCACAAAGAAATTGATACATCAAAACAGAAAGCAGTTGCTATCAATTATAGTTCCCATCAGATTGACTTGTTATATCAAAAATTACAAGAAACAAATGACACTGTTACAAATTCCAAGAAGAGATTTACAAAAATGACATATATGGGACCTATTTCAGATAAAATAAATAAATTATTTAAGAACACAAGCGTGACAATAGCATTTAAAACTAATAACTGAAACACACAATAGGAGACTCAAATATATACCAAAAGTAAGGCGTTTACAAAATAACATGTAATGACTGTGATAAAACAGAATATTGGCCTGGAGAGGGCAGCCCATGTACTGCCAAACTGAAGTTCATTTTTCCTACATAGTTAAATATTTTAACGCTTTTTAATTGACAATAGCTGTTTAACAAGCTAAGTTTAGTGTGCATTTATTTTTAATTCTTGACAATGTTCTTTTAACTAAGAAATTTTAAATTGCAATTCCACTTATAACTCATTGGTTAGTAATGACATCATGCAGTCGGAAGTGAGTCTAGCCTCCATTATGTATAGTAAGACGTGCACTGGTTTCTCCGGATATGGATCCTGTACATCTCCCAAAAACTTCATCCTCCTCACCCATTTCTCTCCCCCATCCTCTCCCACCCCCACCAGCTGCCGCGCATGTTTTCTCGCGTCCCACCCAGTCTCCATTTCTCCACACTCCTTACCCTCTCCCAAGGTGGCTTCCACCAGCTCCCCCTCCCTGATGATGTCCTCCTCCCCACCACCTACCTCTCCTATCAACTTTGATCCTTCCCTCCCACTTCCTGTGAATTTTCCTTTGGGCACCCTCTCTCCCTTCACTTTGCTTTTCCCCCTATCCCCCGTTCCTCCACCCCTCTTCAACTGGGCTTCCACTCCCTCTTCCTCCCTTCTTAACTCCCCCTCTCTCCCCTGCCCGTGGCATCTCTGCTCTCCCTTCTACCTCTCCCACCCCCATTCTCCTCTCTTGGCAGGTCCCCGGACTCGTACACACTCAGTGGACATTCGCGCACCGGAGATCATCGCCATCAGTGTCTCGTTTGTGTGCCTTCGTTTGTGTTTAGTGTTCTTTAGCCATCACGCCACCACTGTTCACCTGTGCCGTCGCAGTCATCCGTGTTTTGTGCGCTGTGGAAACGGGTATTATTGTTTTGTCTCGTCCTGCGTGAACGGTTTCGTGTTTATTGTTTTTTATGTCTACAGTTTTTGCCCGCCATTGTATTATCTGTACCACCTTTATGTCATATTTCTTGTACCACTCGCGGCTGAAGAGCAGCGTAATATGTTGCTGGCAACCCACCTTTCTATCAGGTGATTAAAATAACAATAAAGAAGATAAACAGGTTTTTCCAGTATTCATTCTCCAACAGAGAGAGGTTCCTACCCAGTGGTAATTCATGTTTTTATAGCTTTATAGCTTTATGTATCTTCTTTAATGTATGTAGCTCTCTAATTAAAGCTTTGTATACAACCTGTAGGTCTGAAGACGACCACAGTAGTGGTCGAAACCGGTCACTTTGATAAATAAATCGTGATCAAGACTGTTTTTAATAGTAAATATTTGTAAGTGTAGCACATTCTTTGATTTCATCAACAGCTCTGTTATATTTGATTTCATCTGTTACTGATAAAATAAGCTTAGAGGGACATTCTAGATAACAGTAAAATAAAGAGTAAGAAAAATATAGTACCTTATCTGTTATCAATTCTTGGTGGATTTTTTAAATGTTATAAAGAAATTACGTGCGATAACGCAATTTTTACTAGTTCTTCTAGTTCTGGAGAGGCAATTGTTAGATGACCTGGTTATAATGTTGCTGGAATGAAATTATAGATAGACTTGCGAAGGAAGGCAAAATTGTAATAGAATTGATGGAAATTCGTGTACTAACGATTAAATATGAGCCAACTTACAAGTTACAACAACGAGAACATATTCTGAAAAAATCGAAAGTTAGGATATCTTTTTATGAAGAAGTAGCAGGATTGAGTAGTAAGAAAAATTTCGAACTAGATATCACATAACTCTGCAGAATCTGATATGCCATATTTCGAATTTATTACATTTCAGAGATATTGTAAAAAAAAATCAGTCACTTCACTCTTCGTTATTCGACCACGTTAAATGGAACAAATGAAATGTTCCCACAGGAAAGCTGGAATATTAATCCACCAAATAATATTCTCAAAGCATACAATCCATTTCTCGATTTTAAATGAGTTACACTACTCATATCAGATGCTAACGTAATTCCATGTAATTTCATAACAAACTATCCTATCTATGTGATTAACGTGACATGTAGAAATAATATTGTAAGTTCACGGGAAAGGACTAGGAATCTTTGTGTGGGACTTTTAATGAACAAATTCCTTCAGATACTTCAACGTATGTAGGAATGTATAGTAAGGAAAATTTAACTTACAATGCTTGGCACAGAATTTTACTGAAAGTTTTTAACTATATTAATGAATAAAATATAAGAAAAAGTTAAAGTAATTTGAACATTATGTTTTCATTTCATTTTAATATATTTTCAGGAAGATAAAGAAAACAAAACCGAAAAATTTAGTACGATAATTAGAAAATGATTACTCATTGTATTTCTTGTGTATAGCTCTTTTATGTAGATTACATTAGCATTTTGAATTTTCAAAATGAATTAAGATTTGTGTGAGATCGATGGAAAGCGCTGACTGCAGGACAAGTATGCTTCAGCTGAACAAGGAGTTTGCAACTCGTATTTCATCCGGTGGCAGGTAGCCTTTAGGTAAAGATAATACTGACCTAGAACAACAATTTCCGTCAGTGAAAGAATGGTTGCACACTGAGTGAACATACGTATACATTCATTTGCTCTATTTGTAGTATGACTTACGTGAAACATTCTCTTGCGCCAATCTAATGCAGTTCAATACTTCTTTCAGAGATGGCGCTGATGGACGATCCATTGAAAATAATAGCGCAACATGTTTTACTTTAAACACAAATTAATTGTTTTTAAAGTTATCTTCAGTATTCCTACTATCATTTACATGTTATTCACGTTTCTTCACTTCCAATAAAACACGAAAATGTGAAGAAAATAACTTATTTGCATCCAAAATGAACTGATGGAAGTAGTGCTTGTAGAATGTACTTTGTCACTCGAGTACCTAATGTATATACCATTTTAGAGGATATTTACTGCGTCAAAGCTCTAAACCGAGTATGAAGACTGATGGATTTTGACCATTATCTCATGAAATCATCTAAGCGTCAGTGGTTAGAGAAGAACTAGCTATTTGACAAAACTTTTTCTATTCTCGCTTATGTACGATCTATCACCATGCAAAGGGCAAGTTTAAGACCCATCCTAATGAGCGGGTGGTGTGTTTCATCCAAAAATAATGGAGCCCTCTGTTATCTCGGAAGCACGATGCCCTGACGTACTGGAGGTCAAAGCCCGCAAGCTCGGTTTATAGGTTATCACAGTGGAAGGTGTTCGCTAGAGAAAGTTTTGCACTTTATAATGAAATTAATTTTGTGCTATTACATTACATAATCTGTAAATGGAGGATATCAAACAGCTAAAGCAGTGTGGTGACTGTGTAGAAAAAAGAAAGTGTACCGAGACATCAGTAAATTAAAGTTACATGTGAATGTGGTAGAACTGTTGGTAAAACAAGAACACTAAAAAATCAAGTACAATCGACAGTTCATAAAAATCGTATGGCTGCTCAAGAAGAAAGAATTAGGAAAATTTTGAGCAAAGGATAGATTTCTTATATTCACCATAATTCATTACGTTTTATTTTCTTACATTCACTTTTTATATAGAAATATTAAATTTTATTTTCTTGCAATTACGTTTTATATGAAATATTATATTTTATTTTCTTGCAAACACCTTTCGTATGAAAAAAATAATCGATTGAAAATTTGTGAATGTAATACGAAAAAAATCAAGTACAATCGACAGTTCATGAAAATCGTATGGCTGCTCAAAAGAAAGAATTAGGAAAATTTTGAGCAAAGGATAGATTTCTTATATTCACCATAATTCATTACGTTTTATTTTCTTACGTTCACTTTTTATATAGAAATATTAAATTTTATTTTCTTGCAATTACGTTTTATATGAAATATTATATTTTATTTTCTTGCAAACACCTTTCGTATGAAAAAAATAATCGATTGAAAATTTGTGAATGTAATACGAAAAAATGTTCAGATTTATTAACTTTTCTAAGTAATTTAAAAGAAATCAAATGATTTAGACCTGAAAAGTAGATGTTTTGTTAAGTTCTGTGTAAGTTCTAATCAGCTACCTCACGAGGAACGAATCAGCTGGGAGCTAGAACTGAGTTACAATATACCAAAACGTACTACTCTCGTTGTCTATAGAAAATATGACAGCCATGCAGATTGAACCACATATGGAATATTTTTAAGCTACACTGAAGCGCCAAAGAAACTGGGAGAGGCATGAGTATTCAAATACAGAGAGATGTGAACAGGCAAAATACGGCGCAGCGGCCGGGAACGCCTACATAAGGCAAAGAGTGTCTGGTGCAGTTGTTAGATCGGTTACTACTACCACAATGGCAGGTTACAAAGATTTAAGTAAGTTTGAACGTGGTGTTATAGTCAGCCCAGGAGCGATGGGACGCAGCATCTTCGCGGTAGCGATAAAGTGGGGATTTTCCCGTTTGGCCATTACACGTGTGTATCGCGAACATCAGGAATCCAGTAAAACATTAAATCTCCGACATCGTCGCGGCCAGAAAAAGATCCTGCAGGAATGGGATCAATGACGGCTGAAGATAATCGTTCATCATGACAGTCTTCCACAAATTTCTGCAGATTTCGATGCTGGGCCATCAGCAAGTGTCAGTAAACGAACCGTTTAACGAAACTTCATCGATATGTGCTTTCAGAGCAGAAGGCTTTCTCGTGTACCTTTGATGACTGCTCAACACAAAGCATTACGCCTTGCCTTGGCCCGATAACACCGAAATTTCACTCTTGATTACTGGTAACATACTGCCTGGTCGCACGAGTCTTGTTTCAAATTGTGTAAAGCGGATGGAGGTATACGGCTATGGAGACAACCTCATGAATCCATGGACCCTGCATGTTAGCTGGAGACTTCAAACAGGTGGAGCCTCTGTAATGGTGTGGGGCGTCTGCAGTTGGAATGATGTGGGACCCCTGATATGTCTAGGTTCGACTCTGGCAGGTGACATGTACATAAGCATCCTGTCTGATCACTTGTTTCCATTCATGTCCATTGTGAATTCCGACGCACTTCGGCAACTCCAGCAGGACAGTTCCACACCCCACACGTCCAGAATTGCTACAGAGTGGCTCCACGAACACTCTTCTGAATTTAAACACTGACGCTGGCCACCAAACTCTGAGGACATGAACACTTTGATTATAACTGAGACGCCTTGGAACGTGCTCAGAAGAGATCTCCAACCCCTCGCACTCATACGGAATTATGGACAGCCCTGCAGGAATCATGGTGTCATTTTCCTCTATAATGGGAATCGATGATGATGCTGACTAGTAGTTCCTGTTATCGTTATTGATATTGGCAAGATATCGGCCGCAGGGGTTCCAAGACATTCGATAATGTTTTACCTTCAAATTTGAAGTCGATAACAAATGACAAAAGGAATATTTTTCTTCGTGTTATATAATCAAAGCTTAATAATTTCGGATTTTTGCTTTACTTGTACTGTGAAACCTTGATTCTTAGCAAATTTCTTGGTTCTACGTCAATGGGAAGTACCCTACAGGTTTTGGTGAGTGAGGTTTCGAGTATCAAAATATGAGATAATCGGCCATTTCTTTTGATAGTACTGACTTAAGAGCTTACATTTTTACACTGTGAAGGGGCCATAGAACTTGAATATATGCTGGAATGTGTGCATGCAAGGGGGTAGAGTAGGACAAAGACTAACGACAGTTGAGGCCAGGAGGGTTACAGGAACGTAGAACATACTGCAGGGAGAGTCCCCACCTGAGCAGTCCAGAAAAGCTGTTGCTGGTGGGAACGATCGAGGTGGTGCAGGCTGTGAAGCAACCATTGACATGAAGAAAGTTGTGATGCCAGCATGTTCAGCAAAGGGGTGGTCCAGCTGTTTCTTGGCCACAGTTTGTCAGTGGCCGTTCATGCAGACAGACAGCTTGTTAGCAGTCACGCGCACATAAATGCAGCACAGTAATTGCAGCTTACCTTTTGGATCACTTGACTGGTTTCACAAGTAGCCCTGCCTTTGATGGACTGGAGTAGGTGATGGTGGAAGTGTGACGATACAACGCAGTCCTTGCTATGAATTTTTTCGTTTACTTAACAAATGAAACGGTTTGTAAACGATGTATTGTCTAGTGTAAATATGTATTGTAAATACTATGTTTAAATTATGTAATATTTAACATCGGCAAGTCAGGGCATATTTAGTAATCGTTGAAGTCAGAGACATTGTTTTATCGTGGCGCTGGGCGCGGGAGCGCGCCAGCGAGCAGTAGTAGCAGTGACGCCGTGCTCGGAGTAAGATGTACAGTCGAATGCTGCTATTCCTAGCTATGTTACATCTAACGGCTACTGTGTCGATCTAAGTACGACGGGAAAGTAATGGTCGGCATATCTGGAAACATGGCCCAGCAAGTTATAATGGATTAATGGGCATAGTGCTGAAGAAACGAGGGCTTAAATGTGAAGCGCACTGTGGGCCCAAGTCGCAACAGTAAAAGGCCACTGCCACATTGTGTCGCCGCCGTGGACTTCTGTCGATCCACCGACTACGATGGAAGTAATATCTACGTAATTTTCGTAGGATAAAATTGTAGACGGCTTGCCAGTGACTGTGGTTTTCTCTGGAGTTGAACAATTAATGACAAGCATTGTATAATGAAGTGTTGCATTCCTTCCAATAATAACACCAAGTAGGTTCCTTCGGGTCCTTACTTATCTTATTGAACCGAGTGTGTCACGCCATAATCAAGAGAAAATATGTTATTCCTCAAGTTATTAGCATAGACGGTGAAGAGTAAATTTCAGACTGTTTTGAACGATTGGTTATTATAGTTAATTGTTGCACTTAATAAGCTTATGCCAACCGTAGTAACTTAATAATAGACTGAAGTAATAAAATTGATTAATAAGATTTATTTCCATGCATATTCAGCTGAAGTGGCCGGTCTGTGTGACCGAGCAGTTCTAGGCGTTTCAGTCTGGAACCGCGCGACCGCTACGGTCGCAGGTTCGAATCCTGCCTCGGGAATAGGTGTGCGTGATGTCCTTAGGTTAGTTATGTTTAAGTAGTTCATAAGTTCTAGGGGACTGATGACCTCACATGTTAAGTCCCATAGAGCTCAGAGCCATTTGAACCATTTTTTCAGCTGAAGTTAGTTCAAGGATATTTCATAAAATTATAAAGCTTATTACACCTGACAATCGCCAAATTAATGAATTATTATCATTCAAAACATAGTTAATCAATTATTGGCAATATATTTCATTATCAATAGATTAAACTGTGCAACGTACGTAATTTTAAAGGCAGAATGACAGTCCATTATTCAAAATCTAGATAGATAATTATCTGTGTTGTCAGCATTCCACTTAGCTGACAAATTATGAGCAAATTAAGTATCAAACTACTTACTGAAAGTTCACCACTAGTGTTTAAGTGTAGTTAGATTGTTATGACATTATTTTATATGACTACTGAGCCTGACACAGCCCTCACGTAAAGGTTCACGTTCCACTTGCTGCGCTACAAACAGGTAAACTTTATCTTTGACACAATTATTCACGTATTTTTCAGTACTGTCGCTAAAAAGTTGAACTGGCGACCGATTTTTTAATTGCTTTAACAACTTAATCATTTCTTTCGGCAAAATTTATTTCCAATTTAATTCCATTATTTCCATTATTATGAAATTACTCCTTCAATAACGATCAATTTATAACGTTTCCTGTTTCCCGTTGAATAATCATTATTTACTTCGGATTCGGATGCCTTATCCCGACACGGGTCAAAATTCATGATTCAGGGTCATTGTTAACTTGTAATTTCGCAAATCCCGGAAAGTTGGGTGGTGTTATAGAAGGACGTATGCGACAGTTTTTGCATCGAGGTCTGTTAGGGGATATGTGCCATGAGGCATGGGGTTGGGAGTAGAATGTGATGTATTCTTTCCTGAAGACAAATCGTTTGCAAGCGTTGTAGTGGAGCGTTGATGTTAGCGGATTTTGCTGTTTCTCTCAGGACGTGAAGCAGTTCGTATCTCCGTACCAGCACAGTGAGGACCCAGTGAGCGACTTCCGCCAGCTGCTGCAGACTGAGGGCTACCAGGTGCTGCGCTGTGACGTAACGCCGGAGGTGGTCTTCTTCCCGAGTGAGATGCAGCGTAGAGGTGAGCAGCTCCTTTACCTTTAGTGTCAGCCAGTGTCTCAGAAACAACGCTTTACGTGTGCCTGGGTGCAGCTTACGCCGAAACCTCCAGCTGTCCGACACTCAGACCTGTACCAATCGTTGTATGCCGATAGTGTGTCAACCAAAGCAACATGAGAACTATGGAGCACACCAAAAGCGTTACGATCAGTAACTATCAGGTATAGTTTCCATGGGGAACTTGGTAGAGCGTTAGATCGTTGTACTAAGCATAATGGGCTTAAAACCCAATGACTGAAAATTTTCTTTACTATATTACGAGTGAAAATGTTGTATGGAGCTACGTCATGTTATAGAACTGTGCACCTGGCAGTCTGTTTTCGCTTCGTTTCATTGAAAGCACGCAGCAAACCTACAGAGTACATTTGCAATTTCACAGAAAATACAACCAGAACAAAAAGGAAGAAACAGTTGCATCACATGTCCAGAAATAATACTAATAGTAATAATAATGCAATTTCACAGAAAATACAACCAGAACAAAAAGAAAGAAACAGTTGCTTCACATGTCCAGAAGTAATAATAATAATAATAATAATAATAATAATAATAATAATAATAATAATAATGGTCACAATAATAAAAGTAATAGCCGTAATAATAAAGAGCGTGATCCACTCAGGAATTAAGGCTTCACAGTACTGGCTGATTAAGAAGAAGAGTATGAAGAAAATTACTTTTGTTCACCAAGCACAATTGATAAAGCTTACATTTGTGCATCCACCCTGAAGATTGCCGAATGAAAGATTGTGTCTGAAACAGAACTTTGTCGAAGTTTTAAAGCCATTTTCCACAGGTGACGGTGAGAATCGTGCAAATGTGGAGAACCAAACTGACTGTATGTGACGGGCTGCAGCTTAAGAAGATTTTTCCGTTGTTGCTGACTAATCTCTTCCGAAGAATCTAGAGCACCATCAGACATTTTACGCGTCATATGCTTGTACACTCTGAAGCAACGAACATCGGACGGTTGATAAATGAAGGTTGTGTTTGCTGGAATTACGTGAATTGCGATTTTGTTTCCTGGTATGTTATTTTGTGCGTGCTCGTCACGAAGAACACTAATGTCTTTGTGGGGTCCAGTATTAGCAGAAGTTTCTCCCACATAAATTTCACGCTTAAACACTTAAAACGATTTTTAATCAAAGAGGTGCGAACCCGGGACCTATGGTACGACGACCTCACACTCTACCAACTAACACACTCTGAGATCTACAAAACAATCGCTCACAGATACGCTTTTCCAGTGATCCGTAGTGTTACTTTTAATTGCCGTTTACGCATCTTCTACCAGATGACAGCACGTAGCTCGAACTAAATCGGTGTTTTGGTTGATGCTCTTTCGACATACAATATGTGGTACCGATCTGAGTGTGTGACATCTTGGAGGTTTGGGTGAAAGCAGAAAAAGTGGGCCCAAACTGTAAATCAAATGCTTTTACAGACCCCCTGTTTCTCTAGTCGCTAATCGCTTCTCCAGTGTGCATTCCTTGCTCAGTATGTGTGCAGGTTAAACATTAGAATGTTATTCATCATGAACCCCTCGATGTTATAACTACCCGGATTTGGTAGACTGGCCTCAGGGAATATGAAGATACTTGCCCTCCAGCTGCTGTGGAGAAATTTTCTCTCGCAGCAAGATTGACCTCTGCTGATGCGAAAATGAGGTGTCCTCAGTCCTTTGTGGAAAAAAATTACTCTCGCATCAGATCCGGAAAGTGTCTCGTCAGCCCGGCAGTGTTGTTGGTGGCCCAGTTCCAGGACGAGCTGGTTGCAGGTTTGACTCAGCTTCTCGTAGAGCGAACCATAGGAGCAGATGTGCAGATTGTTTCACAGTGTCGTTGTTGGTTGGTTTTCTTGTCATAAGGGGAGGCTTCAATTTAAATGAGATATTGAGTGCCAATTATCCTCCCTCCATTAGGGGTGAACAACATAACTTCACAGAAAGGAATGGTGATGAGTGTGAGGGTTGAGGGTGGGGGCGGAGGGCTGTACTACTTTACACCCAGGTTGAACATTATATTACATATTTATTTGAGAATACAAAAACATTAACCTGAAGACAATCTTCATTAGTAAATTTTTGCTCTGTTTAAATATTAAAATGCAATCATTCAACTGGTAAGACACACTCATAGAATTTAATGTCTGCAAAATTAAAGTCTGCTGCAAGTCAAGACACAGTTATCAAAACACAAGCTCTTTTAAACATTGTTGTCAGCATCGTGTTGTCGTGTCTTCTCGGGGATTCCGAGCTACGCTTACTGTAGCTTATAGCAGACTGACTGCCTTACCCATTTCATTTTTGGATATGCTGGTTCTTGTACTTCTCTTCTCGCAGGTCATCTTGTTGCATCCCTTGCTTGTTTTTCTTGCTGTTGTTGCGTGGGGTGCTCGTAACTAATGTAGCAGAAGGTCCGACCACCTCGTAGACGTTCGCCGGTGCACCTGGTTGCCCAGGCTACTGACGAGACAATTTTCCGAGTTACGCGCTCACGCGCAAAATTTCCTCTCAAATTGCCCGAACCGATCTCTTAGCATCGGAATTCAGGCAATAATGTGAAGCTGTCCGTCAATATTTATTAGCTCAGACATTTAGGACAATATTCAACAATTCTGTAAAACATCTTGTTCAATACAATTACTAAAATCTTTAAGTAAATTCTTGTAGCACATCGAGTCATTCCAAAAATGTCAGACATGCTCCCACATCTACACTATGGCCTCCAATTAAACAAATGTGAGCAAATTCTGACCGCCGTCATATATGGTGTACTGCAAAGACGCAGATTCCACATTCAATAGCATTCAGTTACCTTACTCTAATACGGTAATTAATCCATCAGCAACAAAAGGAAGGCATGTTAACATCTAGAAGGGCACTCTCAAAACGAACATGTATTAATACCACGGAAAGCAGAAACTACTGCAACCTACAACCTTCTGAATCTGCTTAGGGTATTCATCTCTTGGTCTCCCTGTGATTTTTATCCTCCTAGGACTATTGATGGAGGAGGTGGACAGAGAGAGGTGAAGAAAGGCAGACAGAGAAAAAGGAAGAGGAAAAGGACAGAGAGAGATGAGGAAGGCAGAGATGAACCAGTAGAGGAATGGAACAAATACATAACAGGAAAATGCTGGATACTCATCATTTAAACATAAGTACAGTTTCTGTTATTAGTCAATTAATCGTTTGCTGACACACAAGACAACACCACTTCCTCTCACAATTACAATGTGACAACTCTGGGGTCGGTGAGGGTGGCAGTAGACTCGAAAAGAGAACAGTCGACTCAAAGCGTTCGAATGGAGCCAATGTCTAACGATCAGAAGTTTTTCTTTTTTTGGGTGGTGGGGGGGGGGGGGGTGGGGGGGGGGGGAGGGTTGCATACAACTCATCATGCCCTTTCTACAGCTAGTCTATTGTAGGTGTGTAACGCGTAGGTTACTGATTAATAATACACTCCTGGAAATGGAAAAAAGAACACATTGACACCGGTGTGTCAGACCCACCATATTTGCTCCGGATACTGCGAGAGGGCTGTACAAGCAATGATCACACTCACGGCACAGCGGACACACCAGGAACCGCGGTGCCGTAGGGGACCGCACCGCCACTTCCCAGCAAATTAGGGACACTGTTGCTCCTGGGGTATCGGCGAGGACCATTCGCAACCGTCTCCATGAAGCTGGGCTACGGTCCCGCACACCGTTAGGACGTCTTTCGCTCACACCCCAACATCGTGCAGCCCGCCTCCAGTGGTGTCGCGACAGGCGTGAATGGAGGGACGAATGGAGACGTGTCGTCTTCAGCGATGAGAGTCGCTTCTGCCTTGGTGCCAATGATGGTCGTATGCTTGTTTGGCGCCGTGCAGGTGAGCAACACAATCAGGACTGCATACGACCGAGGCACACAGGGCCAACACCCGGCATCATGGTGTGGGGTGCGATCTCCTACACTGGCC
Organism: Schistocerca gregaria; assembly: GCF_023897955.1. Classification (NCBI taxonomy): domain Eukaryota; kingdom Metazoa; phylum Arthropoda; class Insecta; order Orthoptera; family Acrididae; genus Schistocerca; species Schistocerca gregaria. The sequence continues at coordinate 821,855,442 of NC_064921.1, read as the reverse complement.
GTACACCTCTAGTGATCGTCGAGGGGACACTGAATAGTGCACGGTACATCCAAACCGTCATCGAACGCATCGTTCTACCATTCCTAGACCGGCAAGGGAACTTGCTGTTCCAACAGGACAATGCACGTCCGCATGTATCCCGTGCCACCCAACGTGTTCTAGAAGGTGTAAGTCAACTACCCTGGCCAGCAAGATCTCCGGATCTGTCCCCCATTGAGCATGTTTGGGACTGGATGAAGCGTCGTCTCACGCGGTCTGCACGTCCAGCACGAACGCTGGTCCAACTGAGGCGCCAGGTGGAAATGGCATGGCAAACCGTTCCACAGGACTACATCCAGCATCTCTACGATCGTCTCCATGGGAGAATAGCAGCCTGCATTGCTGCGAAAGGTGGATATACACTGTACTAGTGCCGACATTGTGCATCCTCTGTTGCCTGTCTCTATGTGCCTGTGGTTCTGTCAGTGTGATCATGTGATGTATCTGACCCCAGGAATGTGTCAATAAAGTTTCCTCTTCCTGGGACAATGACTTCACGGTGTTCTTATTTCCATTTCCAGGAGTGTAATATCAGTACATATGAGGCCCCAGGTGCCACCTGTGAAGGAAACGATTCCTGGAGATTCACTATGACCGTGAATCTGAAATCAGAAAAGGTTTAAAGAAAAACTACATGAAATAAATTAATACTATGTAAACCCCACGAACCCGTTTTACTTCCGGAAACTTTAAAAGCACACCTTTATATGAGAAGTTTCAGCACCATGTTAAAATTCTGATAATAAAATCCTTTTGATGTTGGAAAACAGTAAAACAATCTGAAGTTAATTTGATAAATAATGAAGCAATGTACTATAGCTTTGCTTACCAGTAATAGTCAAACCCATATAAATACGCATCTAAACATGAATGAATGGAAATATTACATTAAGCTCACGTACTATGACAGTTGTCAGATTCAAAGTTTCTTCTAATACGCTAACTTGAACCAATGGCGAATAGGCTACATCTTTGTAATCGGTCGGTGTAAATAACTTCAATGGCAGATGCCTCAATTTACACATCTGGCCGCATTTCGCCAGTGCAACACATAAATTCTCCTGTCTAAATTACTGTAGATACACATCGAAGCACACCCTTCCAAAAGACACCTGCAACGCATGCAACGACTAGTACAAATACACTGAAAAGCAAAACCAAATAGATGATGGGAGTAACTGCTGTTAGGGATCGGGTCAACAATCACTGAAGGTGAACAATCTTTACAATACACTACTTTTATTTACAGACATTAGTCTGTTACAGAGCATAAAGCAATTAAATTGCTTACAATTGTGTTTCTCGAAGAGGGGAATGTTTTTTGAGTCTTATCTGTTCTGGGTCGTCGTGCTGTGGCGACGGCGGTGTAAGCAGTGTGAAGTTGGTGATATGACAATTTTAAGTTCATCCAGTCATGTCCCTGGCATTAAAATATCCTCGTTATTTTCATGCTGTTTTGGCTGGCAGTGGTAATAAGTGACGTAGCATCCATTTGTCGTAGGCCGGAACAAAGTAACTGCTGCTCTATCACCTGAAGATCGTATTAGTTCACCTGCAAGTTTCACAGGGGATAGTTTGGCACAGCCCACATCGTGTTTACATTAACCTTCCACTTGCTATACTTTTCCAATTGCGAAGCTAGACATTCCATCTACCGTTGACATTCATGGTTCATAATAACACTTTTCTCACGAAAACAGTCACTAATATAGCAAAACAGTTCACAGTTTCCACATTGGCAGTTGGTGTTTTAGCACATGTCATATATCGTAGTCAAGAAAATGCGCAATATTAAATTCACAATTTATGTAGTGCTGCTCAATTCTAAACCGACGACTATACTGTCTGTTCACGAGTGCATTGTCACTGCCACAGGCATCGTTCGGCAAAACCAACAGCGTTTGCATAATACAACGTCCGTTTAGAACATCCACAATTAAGTCAGATTTCAAACCGGTCTAACACAGGAAATGTCCGGTATAGGCACACACACTTCATGTGCTACAGTATATAACCAAAAGAAAAATATTCTACGTCATCAGAAACATAACTATGGAGTACAAGGTAGTAAAAGAGAGAAAAAGATATATATCGTTATTAGTCATGGCATCATATACCCCACAATGCCAGTATTAGCTATTCTACAGAACAGTATGACGACCACTAAAACAGAACCGCCCAACAATGTAAGTATTGGCTCTTAAACAGGGATGTTTGCGACCACTCATCTAGAATTAAGTAAAGGAAAAATCTTGAGGAAATGTAATTCATTCACGAAGCGAGTACTTTAAAAAACACTCTTAAGGCTTAATCGTGAGTTGTGCTCATCAGTCTATGATCCTTACCAAGTTGGGTTAACAGATGAGATAGAGCCAGTAAGGAGCAGCGCGTTAAGTAGATGAGAGAGCATTGCAGAGATGCTAAACAAACGCCAGTGCCAGACATTGCAGGAAAGCCGTTGTTTATTTAATCCATGGTGCTAACATTCCAAAATGAATGGCATCTCCCCTTTGAATATTCCCTGTTATTTGTATTTTATACTTCATTGTTATTACTCTTTGAACATGGTTATGGTCTCGTTAAAATAAGTGTACCTTTCCAATTATATGGCCGTGTTTGGTTCATTTGATAGGGCATACATGTAATATCAACAGGTCCGTTATGGCAAAGACCTTGCAACTCTTGTTGTTATTGTTGTGATCTTCAATCTGATGGCAGGTTTGTTGCAGTTCCCCACACTAGTCAATGTTGTGCAAGTCTTTTCATCTCTGCGTGATTACTACAGTCTATGAACCTGCTACCCCTATTCTAAATAAAGCGTCTACTATTCCAACCGTCTCTACCTGTCCTATCATCATGAATCTCGATGCCACCACTTCCCATTACCACATCTGTTTCGTCGTCAATATATTGCTCGCGATCGAAATTTCTAATCCCTTGTAGACTTCAGTCAAGGTACACAGACTGATTATTGCTTCTTCCAGAAGCATTCTCATCACTATTATCTAATTCCAGTATCTTTAATAAACTCTGACAACATAAGTCATCTTTCACTCAAGCAGCTAGAATAATTTGATGTAAATGTAACAAAAGTTTCATTACACAGATACGAATCGACGTTGCAAGACTATAAGGGCTGTATAAAAATTGATTTTTCAGTAACACATGTTCAAATAATCAAGCAGGATTGTATAAACCACAATTGCAAAATTTTTTCATCATTACAAGTCCGTGTTTAGGTCAGTGTTGTGCTGCCTCAGACCAATAAGCAGACAGGCACATAGGCCAAAAACCTCATAGGATTCACAATTTCTAGTCAATATATGTATCTGCACAGCAAATTCACTTTCCAAGTAGCCGTACACAAATTCAGTCTTGTGGCCAACGGGGAGACTAGGAAGAAGTATAAAATCAAATTGCTCCAACAAACATGAGTATGAATGACAACTGCTGTATTCCTGACAGGTAAGGAATTGCTATAAGCAAATTCAGACACACCCTCAGAAATCTCATTCTTTTGATCAAGCTCTCTCTGACTACACTGGGATTTCCAACTCTGTAATGGCACAAAAGATCTGGTTCGTCTTCATGATCTCAATGCATATCACTTTGCAGTACGTGATCCCTACTGTAACAGCGACATGCAGTACCTTCACTTAACCTTTCTTCAGTCATAGATAATCTTGTCCTAATTCCCTTCTCCTCCTGATAATTTCCACCTTCGTTACCTTAAACCTCAACAGTGATATCATCTCTTCATACTCACAAACAGCAACATGGAGAGTAAAACCATAACAGTAATAAACTAATTCATGAACATTCTTATCCATTTTATAATCTCTTCCTTACCCTCTGACATTATTTTTTTTAAGTAAGCCTTAACTTTTCATAATTATCTTGTAACACCGATTTTAATGTAACATGACTTGAAATCTGTTCTTCAATATGCGTAACTACTGCTTGACTTGGTTCCACTTCTGTCTTATTGTTTTAACACGCTTCCCTAAAACTTTGAAAATTATTTTGCAACTGCTTATTTGTCTATCAAACTCCGCCACAGATTAACCAATTCTGTGCAACAATGGAAAATTTAGTCTCAACATGAGAAATTCTTACATCAAATTTTGTGTGGAAATCCCACCTCTACTGAAAGCTAAATACATTGAATTTCACGGTAACCTCTCCATTAACAGCTTCATATTTCTGTAACTGTCCCTACACGGTAACAACACTATTTTCTATATTCATAGCTAAGTTTCTTGCTCAGTTCTAGATTACTGGTTTTTATTTTCTTATCAAGACCGTTGAAACGAATTCCCCTCGCCCTTTCTGTTCTCTTCGTAACGTTTCATAAATTGAAGATTAATTTACGTAATACAAGGTTTCAATGTTACCTTTACAACAACTTGCCCATAAAATGTGAATTGTGTAAAGCCTAAAGGAATAGTACATAAAAAGTAGAAGTCATTACTGAGCCACACACACTACACTAATGATGACAGGAAATGACTATCAAAACGATTGTAACAGTAAACATCTATCTGCATCATGTCGTCTTTACTTTGATTCAGTGATTCCAGATTACCAGTGAGTACTGTGAAGCACCCAAACTGGAAATTCTGTTTTTTACAATGTCATCACTATCAAAATTAATATTTTCAAAGCACAGTACCTAGTAATTAGTTACCCACGAAACAACACATGCATTGGGTAACACAACAAGTCAAGCTAAAATACTGGGTCTCTTACTAATCAGTACTACAACATTAACATCTTCATCTACAGGATTACTCTGCAATACACAATTACGTGCCTGGCAGAGGATTCATCGAAACACCTTGAAGCTACTTTCCTACAGATCCACCCTCAAACAGTGGACGGGAAAAACGAACACATAAATCTTTCTGTGCGAGCCCTGATTTCTCTTAGTTTATTATGGTAATCATTTCTCCCTATGTAGGTGTTGGACTACAAAATATTTTCACATTCTGAGTAGAAATAGGAGACTGAAATTTCATGAGAAGGTCCTGCCGCAGGTAAAATTGCCTTTGTTTTAATAACTGCCACCACAACTCGTTTATCATATCCCTGGCACTTTCCCCGTTATTTCGTGATAAGACTAAACGAACTGTCCTTCTTTGAACTTTTTAGATGTCCTTCATGAATCCTATCTTATGCGAAATAAATCGTAATCTTTGGTTTGGTATCCCAAGAACATTATCTGTGAACTCATTCCAATTTAAGTTATTTGTGTTGTAATCTATAAGTATTTAGCTGGTTTACAGCCTGTTGAATTTTGTGATTTATCCTGCAACTGAAATTCAGCGGATTCTTTTTAGTGATCATATGGATGATATAGATTCAACTGCCACTGTTTTCACAATACAGATAGCTTGTCTAAATCATTCTGCAATTCGATATGATCATCTGGCGACTTTATGTTACTGTAAATGACAGCATTACCTGCAAAAAATCTGAGATGGCTGCTCTGATATCTCCTAAATCGTTTATGCGTATTAGGACCAACAGAGGGCCTAATACATTTCCTTGGGATACGCCGAACTTTACTTCTGTTTCACTCGATGACATTCCGTCAGTTATTACGAACAGTGACCTTCCCGACAAGATATCACGAATCTAGTCACACAACTGAGACGATACTCCATAGGGATGCAATTTAATTAGAAATCACCTGTGGGGAAACGGTGTCAAAAGCCTTTTTCATATCTAAAAATATGGAATCAATTTGACGTCTCCTGTCGATAGCACTCATTGCTTCTTGAGAATAAAGAACTAATTGTGTTTCACAAGAACGAAATTCTTAATTATTGTTGACTGTTTGTCAATAAATTGTTGTTTTCGAGATGATTCATAATGTTCAAGCACAGTTTATATCCAGAATTCTTCTGCAAGTTGCCTTAGGGATATTAGTCTGTAATTTAGCGGATTACTCCTATTTCCTTTGTTGGGTATTGGTATGACGTCAAACTTTCCAGTCTTTGGGGACGGATCTTTCCACGAGAGCGCGACTGTATATGATTGCTAAGTACAGAGCCATTCTGTCAACGTACTCTGAATGGAATCTGATTGGTACACAATCTGGAGCGGAATATTTGCCTTCCTTAAGTGTTTTAGGTGCTTCGATAAACCGATGATATCTGCTTGTAAGTTACTCATGTTGGCAGTTGTTCTAGACTGCAATTGTGGAATATTTACGTTGTCTCCGTTGGTATGGTAGTTTCGGAAAACTGTGTTCAGTAACTCTACTTTAGTGGCACTATCGTCAGTGACGTCAGCATTGTTATCGCGCAGTAAATGTATGGATTGCGTCTTGCCACTGGTGTACCTCACATTCGATCAGACTCTCGTTGGATTTTCTCCCAGGTTTTAAGACATAGTTCGGGAAACTATGAAGAGTTGAAAATACGTTAAAGAAAATGCTTGTAAAATTGAAATAACTAACAACATTCTGAAAGGTGGTTGTATGAAGCGCTGCCTGATTATACACAATAACTCAAATACTCTACACGATCCTTCAATATCCTTAACATAACACCAGAGCCTAAATCCTATGCAAAGCTTGTTAAGTTCTAGATGGCTCCAACCAAAAATTAAATGAGGTAAATTTAATTAAATGAGATGAATTTAAAGTAACCAATAAATTTAGTATCATTTAAATTATTTGAAAATCCCTCTTCCATCAGTCTTCTACACTGAAGAGCCAATGAAATTATTACGCCTGCCGAATATCGTGTAGGGACCCCGCGAGGATGCCGTAACACGACGTGGCATGGATTCAACTAATATCGGAAACAGTACTGGAGGGAACGGACATCACGGAATTGCCCAAGTCTGTCGAAATGCACAATGAACATGAATGGATGCAGGTGATCAGACAGGATGCTTCTGTACGTGTCAAATGGCACCGTCGTATCTAGACGTATCAGGCGTCCCATATCACTCCTACTTCACACGACCCACACCATTACAGAGCTTCCACCAGCTTGAAGAGTCCCCTGCTGACATGTAGGGTCCATGGATTCATGAGGTTGTATCCACGCCCGTACACGCACATTCGCTCGATACAATTTGAAACGAGACTCGTCTGAGCAGGGAACACGTTTCCATTCATCAACATCCCAATGTCAATGTTGATGGGACCAGGCGACACGTAAAGCTTTGGGTTGTGCAGTCATCAAGGATACAAGAGTGGGTCTTCTGCTCCGAAAGCCCATATCGATGATGTTTCGTTGAATGGTTCGCACGCTGACTCTTGTTGATAGCCCAGCGTTGAAATCTGCAGTAATTTGCGAAAGGGTAGCACTTTTGTCAATCTGAACGATTCTGTTCAGTCGTTGTTGGTCCCGTTCTTGAAGGTTTTTCTTCTGGCTGCAGCGATGTTGGAGATTTGATGTTTTACCGTATTCCTGATATTCACGGTATGCTCGTCCAATGGTCGTACGGGAAAATCCCTACTTCATCCCTACCTCGGAGATGTTTTGTCCCATCGCTCGTGCCCCCACTATAACGCGACGTTCAAACTCACTTAAATCTTGACAAGGTACCACTGTAGCATCAGCAAGCGATCTAACAACTGCGCCATATACTTGCTGTTTTATATAGCCACTGCCGACCGCAGCGCCGTATTCTGCCTGTTTACGTATCTCTTTATTTGAATACGCATGCCTATACCAGTTTCCTTGGCACTTCCGTGCAGAACAACTGCGATAAAGGGGAAACTGGGGGGGGGGGGGGGTGCCCTCGAAATCGACACCACAGTCACTAAAAACTGAATCAACCATTTGTAGTACTGTCTATGCTATCATAGAATCAACTGTTGAAACACATCACAGAAGATCCAGATTTGCTTCTCTTTATGATCAGACGACTTTCAAAATGATTCAAATCGCTCTGAGCGCTATGGGACTGAACTTCTGAGGTCATCAGTGCCCTAGAACATAGAACTACTTAAACCTAACTAACGTAAGAACATAACACACATCCATGCCCGAGGCAGGATTCGAACCTGCGACCGTGGCGGTCGCGCGGTTCCAGACTGTGGCGCCTAGGGCCGCTCAGACGACTTTCCAAGTTGAACAAAATAAATAGTATATCAGCAGCAATATTCTACACAGAAAACACACTTCCAAAGAACAAGCATCCAAATCCAGAAAATCAGGTGACATGCCAAAATACACAATGATTAGGAATGAAAATTTGCAATGCAGGATCCAGTTCTTGAGACACAGTGCAACACTCCAACACACGGTAAGAAGAAAATGTTTATCAGTTTAACACTACAAAAAAGTTTGCAAGAAAAGGAAATTATTTCACTCTGCAACAGTCATTAACTTTTTGATACTTAACATCTGCCTATTTTCTATCTGAAAAAAATATCACTACAAATTTAAACTTAAATAACAAAATGCTGATTATACTTTTAATTCGAGGAATTTTTCACCAGTTTCGACAATCTCTTGTTTCAGTATGCAGAATAGTGCAAGAAGTAATCATTAACAACCGTCATTTGTGTTTAGACCACAAACAGTAAAAAATTATTTTCCATATTGTCCTTACATCACAGTAATTATTACATAAGAATGACAAAGTACTCTTTACTATTCTCCCTCACAGTGAGTTTGTCAAGAATGAAGAAACTCTTTTCAGCCACGCCAAGTATGCACTCATTACTGATCAATTAAGTGCTTAAAGAAGGAGAGAAGATAACGTGTATCATATGCTTTAACGCAAATTGTCCTGTGTTCTTAGCATAAGCAACGATATTCTGTAATAAAATGTATGCCAAACTGATAACTGTTTCAGAGAACAAAATGTTCGACAAATAGATGAAAAGATTTCTGAACATTAACAAAAATACTCATTCGATAGGTGATTTATATTCGTTAGACAACTCTGGAAACTTACGTCATTTCATCTTGGCAGGGTCGCCAATATGTACATTGGTTGTCGTGTTGTAGCTTTCAAGTGAGTCATCCTGATGAAAATTACCCCTTTCAATCATAAATGTTCACTCAGGAAATAATATTATGACATAATCTGAAACGAACAGCAAAGCTGAGTGTTGGGAAGAAATGACCTGAGGTCACATGGTCAACAACGGACGATGACGTCAGCTGTCTCAAAACTTTGTACCCGAGAAACTTTAATGTTGCCTTGATGTGACGTTATGTGATGGCCAGTGTGGGTGCTATTATTTGAAGTGGAATATTTTAACATGACATGACATGATGGGAAGTGCGACGTGGCCTTAAGAGGTGCGTGAAATACGATGTTTGGAAGTTGACAAATTACAAGACATCTTTCAAACACAATGTGAATGGTCGACCAAGTTCAAACGGTGTTGATGACTGTGGAATCAAGTGATTGCCTAATCTCATTAAGTGCCCCTAAACTATCAATAATATTGGGCAGCAATATTGTGCAAGATATCAACAGGTGGTTCCAGACAATGAATCGATATGGCACAATTTTGTGTCAAATTCCGGATTTCTAAACATGGCAAATACTGATTCCAGCTCTTATATGGCTCTTGGGCTGGTTTCGCACTAACGTAAGAAAAGAGAAAGCGTAGACGAATAAAGGAGTGATATAATAAGAGAGGAGAATTGACACATGTAAACGTCCTAAGTGACTTGACAAAATGCGAGCCAAATGAGTATCGGAAATTTCTGAGGATGGACGCTCGCTCATTATATACACTGTTTCACGTGATTACATCTATAATTCTGATTATATATGATTAGTATTTATTTATTTACATCCAGTTTTGAAAACAAGAAGTGCACATAATTTTACTTAAACTGCGTTAAAAACTTTCTTGCCCTTGCATAAAGCTCAAGCCACAAACACAATAAATTGGTAGTTCCAGTAGCTCGGAACCACCAGCCTCGCTTTTAGATGCAATTGAAATTCCTTTCAGCTCTTTCCCATGTTTTTTAAACAATGAATTTAATTTCTTTACTAAATAAATCATATGTGCTCCCAGGTACGTTTCCCTATATATTTCGACAACAACTGATAGAATTGCTCCATTTTCTCATGGTGACTGCTATATTCGTTCCATTTATGTTGAGATCTGGTGAACAAAAGATTTGTTGTGTGTATTGGCAGTGAGTTAACGTTTATGGACCTTTTCACCTATTATATGTATTATTAGCTATCTATGCTAGATGATGCGTTCTATGCTTTTGTGTGTTTGCCTTTGCAAACTGCCAGGAGCAAATTAAATATAATAAATAAAATCTATTTTCGTGAACAGTATTTCTCCGCATATATTATTTTACTGTACAGATATAAAATTCAATTTGTTATGGTCCTAGGAAGACCGAATGAAACGTATAGTGAAAAAGGATGTGCACATATTAATGTGAACAAGGTGTCCAAGAGCGTTCAAAAGCACCAGAAAATTTTGGATTTAAAGTACATGAAAGAGCTGTTCAGGTACAATCAGATATGTTGACTGAAGATGAAAAGGATAGTGAGAACCAGGTAACTCCAGCAGCAACGGACGTAAATTTGCGGCGTTCATCGTGTACAATATAATTAAAATTGTATCCAGAATATAGAATGTGTGTGGTTGCTCAAATATTCAACAGTAACCTCCTACAGTTTTGAAGCCTTGGTTAGCCCGAGTGCAGTTTATTGGAAGAAAGCTACAGAAAAGGAATTAGAGTGTTTTTCTACTCCGGCCGGTGTGGCCGAGTGAATCTAGGTGCTACAGTCTAAAACAGCGCGAACGCTACGGTCGCAGGTTCGAGCCCTGCCTCGGGCATGGATGTGTGTGATGCCCTTAGGTTAGTTAGATTTACGTAGTTCTAAGTTCTAGGGGACTGATGACCTCAGATGTTGAGTCCTATAATGCTCAGAGCCATTTGAACCATTTTCTTTTTCTACGAATGCACCACAATGAAAGAAACCACACGAGTGAGATGGGGATTATATACTCCTTAACTATGGAGCACGTGATCCGATCACGTAACGGCGATGAAACAATGGACGCGTGAACAGACAAAACCAATAACCGTCTTCCCACCCACTGTGCGCCGTGTACTTTGTGGTCGCGACGTAACGATGCGGGTGGCGCTGTCTAATAGATTCAGATCGCGTTGTGGGGAACTCAGTTTAAGCTAGACACTTTGGTCCAGAGATCGACGCTTTGGTTTGCGGCAAACAGAATTATACACATGGATACACGTCTATATTGGTCCGTTGCTCAGCTCACCCTCTTCTCCACTTTGTCTTGTGCGAGCCCCTGCACTTCGCACCATTCCCAAAATTTGCCCAAATGTTAAATCTGCGGGTGTGGTGGCGGCGGGCACCGCTAGTTTGGGCCGGCACTAGCTACAGCTCGAGCATTTCTCGGCACGGCTGCCACAAATCTGTAAGTAGAAAATGAAGGTAGAATGTGGAAAAGCAATTCCCTTATTTGCAGGCAGTGGCAATCCTTTTATAATCAGCTCAAACTTCCACGCCAAATAGTGCCTTCACTACTAATATTGTGAACAAAATTTGTTAAGATCATAGAATTAATCGTTGGGTTACAGTTAAAAGAAAATTTATATATTTAAAGGAAACGTTGATTACCAATTAAGTAATTGTTAGACAGTGAACTAGAACCTTGCAAATTATACTGATGCAGACTGGGGAAAAGAACTGCATAACAGACATTCTATTACAGGCAGCTGTTTCAAGTTGGTGGGAGGATTAATATCCTGGTCTTGCAAGAAATAACCAACAGTGGTTTTGATTACTGTTGAGGCTGACTATATGGCATTGTCTTTCACCATACCATAAGAGTTATGTTTAAGAGCTCTAATAGGTGAAACTGAGCCACATACGATTATTGAGTCTACCAAAGTATATTCCGACAGCAGGGGAACTGTCAAGTTAGCTCAGAAGCAAATAACAAGTGAACGATTCAAGCACATTGACATTGGGTACCATTTTACTAGGTATGGCCTTAACCAGAAGGAGACACCTATAAACGGTGTACAGAGGAAGCAGGTCTGATTTATTGACGAAGGCTCTTAATAAAGACAAATTCCAGGTACTTGAAAAAAAATGTATGGTTTAAAAACACGGAGTACAATGCGTAGTGCACCGAAACGATGTAGTGTTCATGATTGTTGTGAGCACATAAAACATTTGTTCAACAGGAAGTGTTGAATGTTCGTGCTCGAAATATGTGTTATGTGTGTCAGCATTGAGTTAACATTTATAGACCTTCTGGCCCAATGTATGTAGTCTTGGTATATATGCTAGATGTTATATGTTCCATTCTTGTTGTATGTCTTTGTAAATTACGGGGAATACATCAAATATAATAAAAATATGTTCCTAAATAGCGTTTCTCCATCAATATTATTTTATTGTGTAAATGTGCTATGCAACAATTAAGTACTTTGTGAGACGGGAAACCACTAAAAATTTTGAATAATAAATGTCCGTTGCTCTATTTCGAAACCATTTCCATTTCATAACATATCAAAATGCACAAAATAAACACCGTAACAGACTGCTCTGACAGGCATTCAATATTGGCCAGCGCCATTAGCATGAGACATTTTACGTAAAATCTAATTTCACTAGGTCCATCAGTGTGCCGTATAATATATTACACAACTTTCAATTTTACCTACAGACAGCCAATAACATTGGGCAATATGAAATATTGAGGTAGAGACAGGACTCCGATACTGGCGCAGCTGTCAGCGTGAGATTGATGTGGTGGAATTGCTGGTCCAGATATGCATAATTTGAAACATTCGGTCATACAGGTATGTTCGTATAGTCTTGTGCTCAGTGGAACTTGCGATACAATTTCAATTTAGTGACTTACACGACTGAGTTTTAGATTTACTCACGTAAAAGTACAGTCTTCGAAACTCTCAAACGAGGTACCATGCACACACATTGTTCCACCAGTGACCTACCGATTTGTGCCCAAAAACTGTCTCAGTTTATTCAAGAATAAAAGTGCGACACACAGTTCACATTATATTACTCGCTCTCTTTCTGCAGTTCCCATCAATACGAGAGTTAACGCACGAAAACCAACGCAACAGCCATGCCACATGTCTGCAGTACGCGTTCTCATGTTTCTCACCACCCCACAACTCGATTGTTCAGTCTCCACAGTGTCTTTTTTGTTCACCATGTACTGAGAGTATACTGAAAAAATTTCTAATGAACATACGTCTGAATGTGCATGGTTTTCACGCTAGAGATCATTTGTTCGATCATACTTTGATACAGAGACTGCGGTTTAATACGCGCTGCAATACCATGCAGCCACACTTACAGTATGCATGGTTTTCTCCTAGAGGGTGGTACAGTTCCTCAGATGTCATGCCCTAGAGCCCTCTCCTGCCATAGTAATTGGTAACGTTGTGTCCGATTCACTTCTCTATGTGATTCATGTTGAAGTGGGTGTGATACAGTGTTGTACACAATGGTTCTGACAAAGTGTTCACTTGCGGAAGGGCAAATGGCAAAAGGGGGTGGGGGGAGCAGCAAGATTGTACCAGGAGAGCTATCCTCACCGACAGTAGCCACAGCATTCAATATTTGCAACAGTGTATCGCCATCTGTCTGATACAGGGTCGTTTCAGGAAACAGGAAACCATGAAGAACGTACCCTAAAAGTTCGAACACCAGACTTGGAAGAAAATATGATTAACACATCAGGAAGGCGACCGTACCATTCGGTTTCCCCGCCAGTGCAGGGTAAGCCAGACGACCGTGTGGAACTTTCTCTATATCAGTTGTTACTACCCTCATCACTTCAGACGTGTGCAGGGCGTTCTAGAGACAGACTTTCCACATTGGGAGCAGTTTCGTCACTGGTTTCTTCACCAGGCAACCACGACTCTGGGATTGGTGTCGTCTGCCCTATTCACAGCTGAGACCACCTTTACGAGGAGTGGTATGTTCAACTTTCGTATGAGTGATCTGTGCCATAATATGCAGAACCCCCATGGTATGGTGACAGCAAATTATCAGCATCAGAGCAGACGGAATGTGTGGGCCGGGATAATTGGCCATCGTCTTTTGGCGCCAGTCTTCCTTCAGCGTTGCCTAACGGGCCGGAACTATCGGCGTTTCTTGCGAGTGACTTTGCTTCCCTTACGGGAAGAAGTGCCTTGATGATTCCAAGGGTTACGTGGCGGCTACATGATGGTTCTCCAGCCTACTGGACGGATCTTAAACGTGTCTTGCCAGGTCGGTGGACCGGACGAGGGTGTCCAGTTGCATGGCCTCACGTTCACCGAATCTCAACCGGTGTGGTTTCTGGTTATGGAGCCACCGCAAAAGTATCCTGTACACAGAACCCGTTCCAGATATGCAGACAAGGAAGGAGGATATTCATGCAGCCTATTACACTTCGGATGCAGCCTGGCCCACGTGAACGTGTGAGACAGAGCATGCTACAGCGCGTACATACATGCCTTGAGGCACTCGAGAATTATTTTCAACACACACTGTAGCTATGGCTGCATGGTGCAGCGTGCATTAGAGCGCAGTCTGTATAACAGTGTATGATCGAATAGCCGGAAATCATGAATTTCCGGACACAAGTTCATTAGACCTTCTCTGTTCGGTATCCTCTCATCGATCGATCCATAGACTTTGTACACGGGGAAGAAATCACCCTGTGTTGTCGAAAACGGCCAGTTTTATAGCATAGATAATTATTAAAACAATGAAAAATTAATGTTGAGGTAGAACTACTATCTGAAGGTTTTGACGTTTACTACTAAACACAATGAATAAAACAAAACAATAAAGGGAAAAATTAATTATGTAGGCTCCCTAGAGAAATTGGTTTGTTTTTCTAATAAGATAAAATGTCTGACACTGTCTGCAAATGCTCCATCGATGAATAAACAACTAATTAACAGTGCCTCGATAGATAAACTCTGAAGCTTTGAACATACTGTAGAACATCCTTCTTTTGCTTACTTTGTCTTGATAAAATGTTGCTTTCGATATCTTAAACCATTATTCAATTACAATATTTGTATGCTTTGTGATTTTTCATCGTAACCTAATATTTGTCTTCTTATTTTTTTAGATTTTATGAAGTCAGTATGTCCATTCCTGAACCGAGTTCCGGAAGACCAGAAGGATAATTTCTTAGATGATTTGATACAGCGTATGAAGAAACTGAATGGATTATCAAACGACGTTGGAAGCAGTGAAGAGCCGAAATATTACTTCCACTTTAACATAATGGTGGCTATGGCCAGAAAACTGTAATTGGGAGTTTTGCACCACAGCTTGAACAATATTTAATAACGGAAATGACAAACAACACAGAGCACAGACACATTTATATGTAATTATCTTCCCGTAATCTATCTGTTTGGAAAAGCCTGCCAGGTTTAAATTGCACTATAAGAGTATCCTTATCTGTACAGTTTTGACGATACTCTTGTCAAAGATATTCCAACTGTGCTAGTGTTCCGTTTTTAATTACCAGGATGTTAACATGATGCTCACCTGCTCCCTTAATTTCTTGGCTTCTCTCTCACTTGAACATCAGGGGCATAAATGATTCGTTTCGCACCTCTGTCGAAATCAAGATGTACTAAAGCTTTGCTGCTATAGTATAAACACCAACAGAAGTGTAAGCAGAAAGCTTACCAATCGAACGGTGTGAAGTAACCGAACAGAGAGACAACTATAGGTCTGCACCTTTAGTCGTTCTTCATGTCGACAAGGGTGGCGAAAGGAAATATATTGTTAAGAAGGGTTATAATTTATACCTTCACTTGTATTCACTGAGAGATGCAGCTCAGATTATTACGAAAGTGGTTACTATTGCATAATTATTCTCATGGCAAATATTGTGAACCCTGCAATACCAACAATGCCCAAGCAGAAGGTTTATCCCGCAAATAGCGTGAACTAATAGGGCTTGCTCGAAAGTAATGTCTCCGATTGTCTATGTGGAAACTCTTACAACTTTTTAATTAATCCAACCTTTTTAAGATAATGTATCTTCATTTTTCATGCGTATATATTTATTTCTGAACGAAGGAAGCCTGGCGAATAACACATTTCTTCCAGCGAGGGACATGTTTGTTAATATCGTCACTGCAGATTGTTTGACTTCGTTGACAGAGCCACACCCTTACCTCTGGTGGCACCGCTTCATCCCTATCAAATTGAAGTCCTCAAAGGTGTTCTTTAAGGTTTTGAAACAGCTGAAAATCGGATGGAGCCAAGTCGACATTGTATCGAGGATGGTCGATGACGGTGAACCAAAGACGTCGTATTCTAACAGATGTCACAGCGCTCGTGTGTGGTCTGGCATTGTGGTACTGAAGGACAGTATGTTCGATATGCGGACAAACTCTTGGAATTCGCACTTTCAGGTTTCTGAGTGTCTCGCAGTACACTGACACTGTTATGTTACACATCGACATGCTGCATGCTATAGTTTGCAGCCCTCTAGCGGCAGAGGGTTGCAACTTGCGTCAGCGATGCGGAAAAGTCTACCGGTTAATATCAGTGTAATGTAACAGCCGATATTGAAAACAAAATAAAAGAAAATTCGGAGGGATTACTTTTCAACGCGCCCTCGTAATCGGACAATGTGGTATTTGAAGTTAAGAGCCGATCAGAAAAGCAATCTCCAGCGAAGCTCTTTGTTGCACAATATTTGATAACTATGCATATCTAAATGTTTTCAAAGTGGGCAGTAGTGGTATGAATTTATTCAGGTTTGTGAAGAAAGTGCCGCTAGAAAACTTAAAGTGATTGCATTTGTAAGCAGAATAAGCTGGAGAAGTGTCACAAAAGAAAATGACGTCAAACCTGTGCATTTCTACTATCGCAAATAATGTAAGGTACGAGGGCGAAAGAAGTACTTTACTGAAACTAACTGGCAGATTAAACATGGGTGCCGAACCGAGAGTCGAACTTGAGGCCTTTGCCTTTCGCGGGCAAGTGCACTACCAATTGAGATACCCAAGCATCCTCACAGCTTCAGTTCTGCCAGTACCTCGTATCCTACCTTCCAAACTTCACAGAAGCTCTTCTGTGAACCTTTCAGAACTAGCACTCCTGGTGGTGGTGGAGGTGGTTAGTGTTTGACGTCCCGTCGACAACGAGGTCATTAGAGGCGGAGCGCAAGATTGGGTTAGGGAAGGATTGGGAAGGAAACCGGCCGTGCCCTTTCAAAGGAACCATCCCGGCATTTGGCTGAAACGATTTAGGGAAATCACGGAAAACCTTAATCAGGTTGGCCGGAGACGGGATTGAACCGTCGTCCTCCCGAATGCGAGTCCAGTGTGCTAACCACTGCGCCACCTCGCTCGGTAGCACTCCTAGAAGAAAGGATACTGCGGAGACATGTCTTAGCAACAGCCTAGGGAATGTTTCCAGAATGATATTTTCAATCTGCAGAAACAAGTTTTTATAAAATGGATTAATGTGTTTAAATGATCTTTATCAAACACCGAATGTCTTCCTGAACGTGGAGAGTCACTATATCTACATCTACATCTACACCTACATGGACATTCTGCAAATCACAGTTAAGTGTCTGGCAAAAGGTTCATCGAATCACTGTCATAATTCCCGATTATTCCAATCTCGTTCAGCGCGTGGAAGGAGCGAACATCTGTATATCTCCATACGAGCTCTGATTTCCATTATTGTATCATGGTGTTCGTTTCTCCCTATCTAGGTCGGCGTCAACAAAATATTTTCGCTTTCGGAAGAGAAAGTTAGTGATTGGAATTTCGTGAGAAGATTGCCACGCAACGAAGACGCCTTTGTTATAATGATGTCCATCCTAAATCCTGTATCATTTCAGTGACGCTCTCTCCCCTATATTGCGTTAGTACAAATAATGCTGCTCTTCTTTGAACTTTTTTATGTACTCCGCCAGTCCTATCTGGTAAGGATTCCAGAACTCACAGCAGTAGTCTGAAAGAGGATGGACAAGCGTAGTGTAGGCAGATCTGTTACATTTTCTAAGTGTCCTGCCAATAAAACGCAGTCTTTGGTTAGTCTTCCCCATAACGTTTTCTATGTGTTTTTTCCAATTTAAATTATTTGTAATTGTAATTCGTAGGTACTTAGTTGAATTTAGGGCCTTTAGATTTGACTGATTTATCGTGTAACCGAAGTTTAACGAATTCCTTTTAGCACTCATGTGCATGACCTCACACTTTTCGTTATTTAGGGTGAATTGTCAATTTATGCAACATTGAGATATCTTTTCTAAATCGTTTTGCAACTTGTTTTGACCCTCTGATGAGTTTGCTAGTCGATAAACGGGTGTTATCTGCAATATTAATTCAAGGTATCTGGCATCGGTTTTGCATCGCGTAGCCGTGGTTTTCCTCTTTCGTCGCTTTTCGGCTATTTAAGCACACTACACTGTGGGGAGAGAGGTCATCTCCTCCAGTTGGCTGATGACACCGCCTTCCTAGTCCTTTATCCTAACCTTCAACGGCCCCAACGTACCCTCCAAATTGACCAATTCACTGCTTAGTGCAACCAGTGGTTCCTCCGTGTCAACACCTCCAAGACCCAGGCGATCATCATAGACCGAACCACCCGCTATTTCCATCTCCATGACCCCTACCTCACCATCTATGGCCGTTCTATCCACCTCAAACACCTTGGCCTCACCCTCGACCAGCACCTCATCTGGACTCCCCATCTCCCTACCATCCAACACAAAGCTCACAACAGACTCTGCCTCCTGAAACTGCTGTCCGGCTGGACATGGGGTCTGCATCCATCCACCATCCTTCACACCTACAAATCCTTGATCCACCCCATCCTGTGTTACGCCAGCGTGGTTTGTATTTCCGCCCCTCCCAGGTTCTATAAATCCATCCATATCCCAGAACACAGTGCGCTCCAACTTGCCTTCTGCATCGGCATTCCGTCCCCCTTGCACATCTTCTACTACCTCATCCCCTTCCCCCACATTCTCCTTTTCCTTGAACACATCTGCACACTATATATTGTATACTCACCTCCTCATTTCTCCCTTCCTCTCCATCCCCAGCCTGTTGCTGTGCCTTTACCGCCATGTCCCACCCTCTGTCCATCTGCACACACTCTGCCATCTTTCCCAACCGCAACTTCAACCATCTACCCCTTCCGGATGATGAGCTTCGACCTGACATGTACCCTTCCTAAAAACTCGAACCCCATCTTCCTCCTGCCTCCTCCTCAGGGCTCCCTCTTCTCCCCCTCCATTCTTGTGTGTTTCCCCTCCTACTTCCCCTCCCTCTCTTGTGCTACACCTTCAGTGCCTGCACTCCCTCCTGCCTTATCTTCCTCTCTTCATCTCCTGCCCCACCAGTTCCCTGCCTCTTGGTGTAGCCGCTGACACCCCTACTCTTCTCATCCCGCCCCCTCCCCTGCTGCCCTTAGCTCTGCCCTCCTTTTCCCTCCTCTCTGGCCTCTCCCTCGACAGGTCCCACCTGTCAGTTTTATTCTTCATCGTATGTGCTCCAGGTGGATTGAAGGTGTTTTGTTCTGGAGTGTTTTTAACACTGTGGCTGACTTTTAACCTGTGCGTTTGCCTTCAGTGTCTTCTTAGTGTTTTGAGAATTGCCAACAGTGTTTTTTAACTTTATGTCGACTTTTTTAATTGTCCCCCCATGTACGTCTCCATGTCAGTGTATTTTTACCTCCATTATCTTCCCTTACTCTGTCCCCCTTTTTTATCGCCATATATGTAACATTTTAATCTCGTATTATTGTCATGTCACTCGGCTGAGAAGCGGATTGTGCCACTGACAGCCCTCCCCTGCCCATATGACACAGGGGAATGAAATCACAATAAAGAAAAAATAGGGAGATGGCTGGTTTTGGCCAGTTGGTTGCCGCTCCGGTGTGCAGTCTGGTTGTCGACGGTCGCTCTCCGCGCATTCTCTGCCTGTTCGTGCACGTGGGCAGTGGGGCTGTGGATAGAGACCTGGGTGCGGTCAGAGTGTGTGCACTGGGTCTTGTGAGAGGGCGATGTTCTCGTCTGTGCTGCTAAACAATGTGAAGATTTGAAAGTGCCTTTCGTACGCATCAGCCTGCAACCAGATACGCTAAAGAATCAAACGGTGGGAATTATTCAGGTTCTTAGAGTTCTGCTGTATACATGTTTATTGGGTTTCGTGCTGTTTGCAGTTAAGGGAAATTACAGTGTTTGGACTCCCTTGTGATCTGTTTCGTATTGACCAGTGGTGCACAACGTATTGAACAGTAGTTATCTGTCTGAATGAGGTTTGCCTGTTTTGGTTTTATGTTGGTGTTTCCGTGGTGCGCATCCTCTGTTGTAGCTGATCGTTTAACTGGGAGACGATGCCTTGACGGCATCCAGTTTGAATTGTAACCAATAGCGCGGTCGCCGTGTTTGCCAGTAGACACCAGTTCTTCGGTGAATGTAAGTTGAGTATTTCATTATTTGTTCCCGGTGACGCCGAGGAATCCGTCTTTCCTTCTTCTCCGTTCGTTTCAGCTTTCATTCAGGCTCGATCTGAGTTGTAGTTTCCGCAAACCCCTGAAATGGTACTACTTGTCACTGAAATTTTGTAATATCTAAAAGATGCCTCTCATTCTCCTGTGTTTTTAATGTCTTACTGCAGTTATATCTTAGAAAGGTGTCTTGCTTCTGTGGGAGTGTTTGTCAGTAAACCATTTATTGTTTGTATAGTTCTTAAGATTTATCTAAAGAGGGTTCAGAAATTATTTGTTTGGGATGGGCTTTGACGCCCGTAGACATTTTTTCTGTTTCGTAATGTTTCAATTACTATGGTAATTATGTATATTATTCTGGGATAACAGCAGTCTGCTGTTGCCATGAAATTGTTAAATAAAATATGTTGGGAATTATAAGCCAGGGTGTGTGTTTCATTGATAATTAATGCCTTGTCTTTAATGGGTTGAAGTATCCTTGAGAGTGTGTCCCACGTCACAATGACGTTGATGGTAGAATCAAAAATTTAAGATGGCGTTGGTGGAAAACTAAAAATTAGAAGATGTGAAACTAACCCAGTTGTGCTATTGGGCAATTAAAAACATTAAATTAGAAAAATTAAAAAATCGTAAAATGTTGGAAGTATACCAGTTATACCTTGAATGACTGCTGACTCTACAGTCGAGGACGGCGCTATGCTCAAAAGTATCTGAACGATACGGATTTGGTGCTGCATTCAAAGGCACTCGATTGTACAACCCAATATGATTTTTGATTTTGTGAAATTTTCACTGTTCTTGGAGAACTTTTTCGTACTGATTTCTGATCTGTTATTAATTTTTTTTCATCTTGTGCAGCTTTTTCACAAGCGGAGTAAACTTATTTTTCATTTTTCACCAGGAGAAATTTTGTTGCAAGTAAGTTAAATTGTATTTTAATGACATGGAGTAGTTGGCTACACTTGTGACAACCATCTGACTGTTAGGGGGAAGCATTAATTGATTGTGGACATGCTACAGTGTCGTGAGATTACATTTGTATTGTTAGATGTACTTTTCCAGTTTCTTAGAAATGAGTTTCAACATGTGTTTGAATAACAGAAACGTATTCTATTATGTTTGTGTTAACTTTGTAATTGGTAAGAAAGGACTGGTCATTAATAGTTTTGTGAAAAATGTCTGCGAAACTAACATTTTTTGCGTAAGACTTGGCAATCAAGACAAAATCTCAGCACAACACAAGATGCACCGTACATATGTTGAGGGAGTGCGATTGTAGAGTAATGTGAAGAGGAAATCAGTGCTTTTTGCAGTTCGGATAGTGCAGAGGGAGTTGCAAAAACATATTTATCGTTGTTGTTGTATGGTTATTGTTGGACACAAAAAGAAAGAAGGATATAATATATCCTAATATTTCTACGCCCTTGCAACCAGTTATGCATTGTGAATCTCTCCCTATTCCAAACCCACATACGATTCTCAAGAATTTGCGAGAGGAGAACAGCTCCAGAAATGAATGCGATGATAGTGATGATTACAAGCTAGAAAAAGATGTACTTTTATGTAATGGAAATTTGTTTATCTCAATACCAGTTGCACACTCAGTGTACCATAAGAAGTTGTACTGTTCCGTATGCGGCACTATTGCCTAGGTTTGCATTAGCAGCCCAAGGCCATCGGGTACCTATACTGCCTACTGTTTTCCGCTCTTTCCGGTCTGGTGGCAGAGGTAGTTACTGGAAGCAGTCAAGACACAGAAAAGATCAGTCATCTGGACCTTGGTCGGAACCACTTGTTAGCTCAAGAAGAGCTTTTCCAAAAGCTCTCAATGTGGTTGTCTATGGGCCCACCCCACACACACTGAGTGATTTCTGCTCTGGAGTAGTGTGACTTCTGGGAATGGAGCAGCCTGAATTTAACGGTAGCTATTATAGTGCGTTTACTCAAGTTCGCAGTACGGAAGGAATCCGTGTATGCTTTTGTTTGAAACAGATACTTTGTCTTGGAGTGGCCATATCGCCATTTTCTAGTTACTATTTAAACGGATTATGTACCGATAGAGTTTGAAAGTAGGATGTTTATATCTTCGTATGGGAAGTTGGCTGTTGATTCTGCTGCTGCGTGCATACAGCAACTTTGAGATATTATTATTGCGAGTAGTAATGCGCGAAGAGCTAGCTGTTGGCAGCAGTGGGACGCAGCCCGGCGTGGGGAGAAGCCGCGCGTCAGGAGAGGCTGCAGCCCGCCCTGACCGTGATGGTGGAGCCGGGGGAGAGCTCTGTATTAATCGAGGATTTCGGGTAATTTGCAATTTGGTGCGCCTCGTTGAGCGTTGAAGGGATTTTCTCAATTTTGTGTGTGCATACATTGAAAGTAATATTCATATCTTTGTTGTCACCAGATACGTAATTATTGATGTAAGAAATTGTAGAATAACTGATGTTTTCAAAATGATCAAGGAAAAGAAAGGTCTGATTGAGGTTTCTCAGTGTGGGAATCGTCAGTTTTCGGAATATAGCAAATTAAAAGTTTTTATTGATTCTTTATATTTTTTCACCCCTTAAGGTTTCTTGCCTAAACCACTCCTTACATTTAATTTCTATGAAAAAGTGGAGTGGTTGCATCATTAGATGTGAACATGCGTTGCACTCTGCATGGATCGCAGTATTTCTTTTGAATTATTTTAGCATGTTGCTGGATGCATAATATTCAAGCAGTTGCAGCGGAAAGACGAGGTAAGTTTTCTGTTGCTTGCAGGAACATTACAATATAACTGAATATTTTAAAAATTGCGGTCACATACAAAAGACCTAATTTTTCCTGGTGTAGCGGTAGCGTCATCGGTCCAGAGTCGAAAACTGCCACAGCTTAAATATTGATGATAATGACCGTTGACAGCTGAAGATTTCCAGCATAGGATGTCACCCTCATTCTTCCAGCAGCCATTTCAAAGAGGACGTAGGAACAGACTGAGAGTCATAGCACTCCCTTGTCCTTGGGATGGGAAACTGCACCTAAGGGTGAATGTATCAGCAATGAACAACGGCAAGAGGATACAGAAAGCAATAGAAACCATGCATTAAAGACACATAACGTGTATCCACAGGAAATCTGACATGTAATTGAAAAGGTGTCATGATGATCTCGCTATTGGCAAAAGATTCCGGAATAGTCTCGATTCTGGAATACTCTCGTATCTCCAGGAGCGGACTGCCAAAGAGAACGCGACAATGAGAAAAACATTGAATAACCAACGAAAGGATAACGTTTACGAGTTGTGGCGTGGAAAGTCAGAAGCTTGAACGAGGTAGGCAAGCTAGAACACCTGAAAAGGGAAATGCAAAGCTCAATCTAGATATACTTGGGGCCAGTGAAGAGAAGTGGAAAGAAGACACGGATTTCTGGTCAGATGAGCATACGGTAATATAAACATCAGCAGAAAATGGTGTAACGGGAGTAGGATTCGTTATGACTAGGAGGAGGAGGAGGAGGAGGAGATTAGTGTCATTAGAGACGGAGCGCAGAGAAAGTGTATGGTAATATTGAACGGGTAATACAGTACGAAGACTTCCGGCATAAGAAGTCAGTCTCATTCTGCCAAAGGCCTTGTCAAAGACGGCGGAGTAGCGGATAGAGGTTCAGGGCACTCTCTTGTCCTAGGGGTGGGAAATTGCCCCTATAGGCGGAAGAATCAGCAATGATCAACGACATGAGGATGCAGAAGGCAGTAGAAACCACTGTATTAAAGACAAGTAACGTCTATCCACAGGACATGTGGCCTGTAGTTGAAGAAGTGTCATGATGATATCTCCATTGGCAAAAGATTCCGGAATAGTCCCCATTTGGATCTCCGGGAGGGGGCTGCCAAGGGGGAGGTTACCATGAGAAAAAGATTGAATAATCAACGAAAGGATAATGTTCTACGAGTCGGGGCAATCTAGATATAGTAGGGGTCAGTGAAGTGAAGTGGAAGAAAGACAAGGATTTCTGGTCAGATGAGTATCGGGTAATATCAACAGCAGCAGAAAATGGTAGAACAGGTGTAGGATTCGTTATGAATAGGAAGGTAGGGCAGAGGTTGTGTTACTGTGAAAGGTTCAGTGACCGGGTTGTTCTAATCAAAATCGGCAGCAGACCAACACCGACAACGATAGTTCAGGTATACATGCCGACGTCGCAAGCTGAAGATGAACAGATAGAGAAAGTGTATGAGGATATTGAAAGGGTAATGCAGTATGTAAAGGGGGACGAAAATATAATAGTCACGAGCGACTGGAATGCAGTTGTAGGGGAAGGAGTAGAAGAAAAGGTTACAGGAGAACATGGGCTTGGGACACGGAATGAAAGAGGAGAAAGACTAATTGAGTTCTGTCATAAATTTCAGTTTGTAATAGCGAATACTCTGTTCAGGAACCATAAGAGGAGGAGGTATACTTGGAAAAGGCTGGGTGATACGGGAAGATTTCAGTTCGATTACATCATGGTGAGACAGAGGTTCTGAAATCAGATACTGGATTGTAAGACGTACCCAGGAGCAGATATAGACTCAGATCACAATATGGCACTGATGGAGAGTAGGCTGAAGTTTAAGACATTAGGCAGGAAGAATCTAAGGTTATAGGTACTGCCGTAAGACATAGCTCAGTAGGCGGTACTGTCGAAGAGGAGTGGACATCTCTAAAAAGGAAAATCATAGAAGTTGGAAACATAAACATAGGTGCAAAGAGGATATCTGCGAAAAAACCATGGGTAACAGAAGAAGTACTTCAGATGATCGATGAAAGACGGAAGTATAAAAATGTTCAGGTACATTCAGGAATACAGAAATACAATTCGCTGAGGAATGAGATACACAGGAAGCGCAGAGGAGGTAAGACGAAATGGCTGCGGGAAAAAAGTGAAGAAAATCTAAAAAGAAAATAATTGTCCGAAGGACTGACTCAGAATATAGCAAAGTCAAAATAACCTTTAGTGAAATTAAAAGTGAAACTGAAATTCGACTGTTAAATGCAGAGGAGAGAGTGGAAGGTGGAAAGAGTACTTTGAAAGCTCTATGAGGGAGAAGATTTGTCTGATGTGATAGAAGAAGAAACAGGAGTCGATTGAGAAGAAATAGTGGATCCAGTATTAGAATCAAAATTTAAAAGAGCTTTGGGGGCTTGAGATCTAATAAGGCAGAAGGGATAGATAACATTCCATGAGAATTTCTAAAATCATTATGGTAAGAGGTAAAAAACCGACTATTCACGTGTAGAATGTATGAGTCTGGCGACATCAACACAATTCCGAGTACTGCTAGTGCTGACAAGTGCGAGGATTATCGCACCATCAACTTAACAGTTCATACATTCCGGTACCTGAGCAGAATAATATATATAAGAATGAAAAGGAAACTTAAGGATGTGTTACATGACGATCAGTTGCGGTTTATGATAGAAACAGGACTAAAGAAAAATCAAGACACGTTCGTAGGATTTGTAGACCTGAAAAAAGCGTTCGTCTATGTAGAATGGTGCAAGAGATTTGAAATTCCGAGAAAAATCAGCTATATGGAAAGACTGGTAATATAAAGTATGTACAAGAGCCAAGAGGGAATACTAACAGTGGACGACCAAGAACGAAGTGCTCGGATTAAAAAGCGTGTAAGGTAAGGATGTAGTTTTTCGCCCCTTCTGTTCAATCTGTACATCGAAGAAGCAATGATGGAAGTAGAAGAAAGGTTCAGCAGTGGGGTTAAAATTCAAGGAGAAAGAACATTAATGATATGAATCGCTGATGACCTTGCTATCCTGATAGAAGGTGAAGAAGAGTTACATGTTCTTCTGAATGGAATGAACCATCTAATGAGAGTTTATGGTAACGATAATAAAGTTTCGCTAGGTAGCCTAGCAACTATAGGAGAAAAAGTATAGAGAGCTTTACACATTTTCGTGTATGTGTTTCCATAATAATAATTTTTGATGTTGAAGCTATCACTAGCCCTACAACAGTAATAATTTTTGACAATGTCTTTCAAGTTATTTAAACTGTGTTAACAGATTCCGATGTAAGCTAAGATGATTTAAATATGATACAGAATGACAATATTTGTCTGTAGGCTTGAAAGAAAAAGAGTAATTCTTGCGAAAAATTGTAAATTTCAGAGAGTTTGCTTTAAAATAAATGTATTTAATTCTTTTAAGTTACAAATGCAGACTATAAAGAATAAAAACTGTGTATCACTTTCGTGGACTAAAATTCTTAGACATGATACGTAGTTCCAATACGTAATATAAATGTGATATTGGTATGTACACAGAAGAGGAAAATTGAGATCTTAAAAATTAGTGAGAGAACCCACAAAACGG
This sequence comes from Schistocerca gregaria, assembly GCF_023897955.1. Classification (NCBI taxonomy): domain Eukaryota; kingdom Metazoa; phylum Arthropoda; class Insecta; order Orthoptera; family Acrididae; genus Schistocerca; species Schistocerca gregaria. The sequence goes on along the minus strand of NC_064921.1, from coordinate 821,828,593 downwards.
TACATAAATGCAAATGGTATATTCCTATGGGGCATATTTCTAGGAAATTTATGGCAAGAAATATATGTGAGACTTAAGTACAGAATTGTCTATTTCTTTTTCCTGTTTTAATGTGAGTACTATATAGTCAACCAGCAATGGATAGGAACTGTTTACAGTTGAACTGACTATACTGACAGTAATACAAAAATAGGATATTCTCAAAAGAAAATCACTGTTTTACATCAACAGGACCGTTAAACATGAAGCAGGTCCCGCGTATAATATGTTTACAACCCACGTAGGGACATGAGAAATCGCCAGTTTCCGTATCAAATCAGTTTTATTAATAAGAGATATTTATTTTACTCTTTGTATGCTGTAGACATATCTGTATCTGTATGAATTCCTCTTTCCACGTCGAAATTTAGCCAAGATACAACATTCTCCAAGAATGTGGTCTTGATCTGTCATTACAATAGGATCCAGTGTGGATTGTCCAAATGGGTTGACATTATCTACGCTGTCATCACTCTTGAAAGAGATGTCAGAAACAGAATAAGTCTCCTTAGTTTCTTTTCTTTTTTTGTGTACTTGTCGTAGCTTTGGTCCAAGCATAGCTTTCTATATCTCTTGATCATTTTTTGAAACTTCCTGGCAGATTAAAACTGTGCGCAGGACCGAGATTCGATGTCCTCCTTCTTTGTTGGGAGGCATTTCTTTTTCAGCAATGAGTTTACTGCGTATGGAACGGCGACAGCTCACGGTACACCGCTGTAAGGCTGGGTGATGTGTATCAGTTGACACTGTATCACTTTTTGAAATGAACTGTGTCATACACCGAGATGACATAAGTCACAGGTCACCTCCTAATATAGAGTCGGACCTGCCGTCGCCTGGCGTAGTACAGCAACTCGGCGTGGTATGGACTCAACAAGTCGTTAGAAGTACTGCCTCATCAGTCGCCTATGATTCCTAAAAGTTTGCCGCTGAGGAATTTTGTGCATGAACTGACCTCTTGATTATGTCCCATAATATTCGATCGCATTCATGTCGGGCAATCTGGGTGCCCAATTCATACGTTCGAACTGTTGAGAACGTTCTTAAAAACATTAGGGAAGAATGGTGGCCCCGTGATTTGGCTCTTTGTTATCCATAAAAACTTCATCGTTGTTTGGGAACATGAAGTCCATGAATGGCTGCAAATGGTCTCCAAGCAACTCATCGTCTTCACGTACAATCAGTGCTTGATTCACTTGGACAAGAGGACCCATTCCAATCCCTGTAAACAGACGCCTCACCTTTATGGAGCGACCAACACCTTCCACTGTGTCTTGTTGATGATTTGGATCCATGGCTTCGAGGGGTCTGTATCACACTCAAACCCTACCATCAGCTCTTACCGACTGAAATCGGGAGTCATCTGATTAGCCCATGGTTTTCCAGTCGTCTGGGATGCTACCATTATGGTCACGAGCCCATTAGAGGCGATATTGTGCTGCTACCAAAGAAACTAGCGTCAGTCTTCTGCTGCCAAATTTCTTCGTACTGTCATAATAGATACGTTAGACATTCGCCCCACATTGATTGTCACCACTGACAACTCTACATAAACGCCGCTGCTCTCGGTCGTTATGTTTAGGTTGTCGGTGACACCATTATTCGTGGTAAGAGACAATGCCTGAAATCTAGTATTCTAGCCACACTTTTGGAGCTGTGGATCCCGGAATGTTGAAATCCCTAATGATTTGGAATGTCCCATAGTCTAACTCCAACTAACATTCCGTGTTCAAAGCCCGTTAATTCCCACTGCGCGACAATAATCACGTCGGAAACCCTTTCACATGAAACAGGTGGGTACAAATGATAGCTCTGCCTACGCACTGCCCTTTTACACCTTGTGTAATTTATACTATCTTCATCTGTATACATGAATATCACTATCCCATGACTTTTCACACCTGCGTGTATTTTGGAATGAAGCGTATCATATTTAAGTATTATAGTGATTGCTTAACAATTATCTCATTATAATAAATCTGTAAATAACGAATAATCCAACCCACACAGCACAATTTTCTATGTAGCACAAATTTCGTTACTGGCACAAATTTGCCAAGTATTTTAGAACTGTGTGCATATTTATTTTCAGTATTTTAATTCAAAAGTGATGTTCCTGTTGAAAAATCAAATTATGATTACCTATTCCTAAATTTCGGCTGTATAACTGACAGTAGGAATGTTTGTAGTAGGTATAGTTTTCTTATGAACAGACTCGATGGATCAGATAGTTGGAAAGTTTTGGCTATATCATGTTTAGGGCACCTGACACTACGTTGTGTCGTCTGGTTCTAATAGCGACAGCCTTCGTGTGAGTGTGTCTTGTGGATGGACAGATCTATGTTTACTACAACCATGTACGAATCGCACATGGATTTTAAAAGTGTTCTGTAACTGAAGTCTTGTAGGACAGCACATTGTTCATATGTAGCCAACTTGTGACACTTGTACAAAGTATTGTTATGCTCTCTTACCGCGACAAGAATTCCTAGTTTAATATTGGTACCACTCAGCTGTTTCTGGGTAGCCTTTGACATTACCAAGGCCTGTGCAACACGTTGGGCTCCTGCCAATGAGAGCTTCGTGTTTATTGTAATTATTACCTCATTCTTCTTAATTGAGTGATTATTAACAAAATGAAATCGAGTCCAGACCATTCTGAACTTAAAGAACCTTATTGCCTCTTATGCTATGACACTGAAAAGTTTTAATTCAACGTTGTCTTAAGAGTCTTGTTATATCTTGAATTTTGGAGCAAAACTATGTATTTGACTGCTGTCCTAAGTTCGCTAGACCAACATGTTGTTTAATGCTACAATATTAAACGTGGTGCTAGAATTTAAATTAAATTTTTTGTGCAGTTATAATTTTTGGGGTAATATTTTCATAGGCTTAATGACTGTACCTGGTTGTAAGTCCATACATATTATAAAAATGCAGTGTGTGTGTGTGTGTGTATGTGTGTGTGTGTGTGTGTGTGTGTGTGTGTGTGTGTGTGTATGTAAGTTGCACATTTCCTTCCAAGCCACTCGATCAGTTTCAACCAAGTCTAGTACACGTAGCCCTTACTGTCAGGCAACAATCGCTGTGGAGGTAAGAACCAACTACCTACTATAGTTAAGGAGATAAGTAATGACGTCTTAAACAATGAGATTCGTGAGAAACTGCCATGTTGTGTGTGACGTATTGAATTCACGATACGTTTCTTAGGCAATATCCACGTGTGCCGCTAAATGCATTTTAAAAACTACTTCATCGAACCACGTATTTTTCAGCAGACATGACGTCATAAACACTGAGATTTATGAAAACCTCCCGCATCGTGCGTGAAATTTAAATCTTTTGCTTCTTTTCTACTACTTCTATACGCAACAAATTTTGTACACATATCCAATATGCCACTGAATGTACTTGCTAAAGCATATCATTACAGGACATATAGATTGGGAAATATGACATCGCAAACACTGACACGCGCAAAAACTACCGCATAGTGTTAAGACGTTGAAATTTTTTACGTGTTTGCCACTAACTCTTACCACAACGTATTTCGCTGTCAGTATCCACATATGCCGTTGAATGTGCCTACAGAAATATGTTACTAGATGACATATAGTTCGAGAGATATGACGTCAAAAACACTGAGATGTGTGAAAAAAACGTTACAACACGTATGAAATTTTAATACATTTATTGTTTACTGATAACAATAAGGCACTCCAACAGTCAGTCAACTTAAGGAAATCCCTGACACCTTGAAACGCCTTTAGCAGCTTTCAACTATGCAGCGCGAACGGTTGTAGGCGGAAACGACGGCCGTCTATAGAGCTATGAAGAGCCGTTGCCATAGAGACGTTTCCAGAACCGCTTTCTAGACACGCGAATTAGCTGAGTCGAGTGTACAGAAACTATCCGTGATCACGTCTCTTAATCTGGATACTGTACTTATACATCGGTACATTGTGCACATTTCTTTGATACGAATGTTTCATAATTTCAGAGGTGTTTTCACGAATACATGAAAATGAAATTTTTTCGATACTTCACTACAAATATAGTTCATTTTTGGTTTGCGTATAAACCAGAAAATTAGAAAAATAAATAATCGGGTATTTCCATGTTTGTGAGCTAGTCAAATTGTAAATTTAGTGTTTTCAGTAGACGGATATTATTTTACTGTTAACTCAATCTATAGATGTCAGCCTTTTATTTGTCCTTGGGCCTACCTGCTTCCTACAATATGAAAACGTCAAAGCTGTGTTGAAGTACAGGAACTATGAGAAATATTTTGGGACAATATGTGGGGATTTGAAAGCAGTTAGCACGGTAATACGTCAACAATCCGGCTTCACAAAAATGCCTTATGACATTTGTGAATGGGACAGCCAAGCGAAAAACAGAGTTTTAGGGGCAAGTAATTGGGGTGAAAGAAAAACCCTCCAACTGAATTCATAGAATGTAATAAATGAACTAGTTGTTCAACCATCCAAGGTACAAATATCTTTTCATATCACGTTTGAGCTTACGAAACAGTTAACTAAAGCATTTCCAAGAAATGCTGACTGCTTCATGTAGCTGGTAACAAGATTTCCAAAAGTATCTTATGAGAAACATAAATAAGCGCTTCTTGTGGGGCCACAGAACAGAAATTTAATGAAAGATAATTTGTCTGAAAGTGCAATGCATCCAGTGGAGAAAAGGGCTCTGATTCTTTTTGAAGAAGTAGTGACCAATTTCGGGAGCAACAACAAACACCTAAATTATAAAACCACGGTTAAAACAATGTTACCAGATTTCATGAAATTTGAGTGTAACATGTGTGTGAAGGTTCATTTTCTGCCTTGACATACTGATTTTTTGCCTGCAAACCTGGGCACTGTCACTGAAGAACAAGTAGAACGGTTTCACCACGAAAGGCGAAACGCAAACATTATGCAAAACAGAGATAGCATTTGCCAAGGCAGACAATCAATGACGAGAAGTTTTGCCCCTTGTCAGAAGGAACTTCATGCAGTGGAACCAGCGAAGCGAAATTAAATTGCCACACATGTGTTGTGCTTTGTAACAATTATTAGCTGGTTCAAATGGCTCTGAGCACTATGGGACTTAACATCTGAAGTCATCAGTCCCCTAATTATTAGCAGTTTAAGTTAATATGTGCTGTTATCTATTCTAACGCAGTGCGTAGTAATCATACACATGATACAAAATTAGTAATATTAATGGAATAAAAGAATCTCCTTTTAGAATAAAACGTGATTTCACCTAAAACATTAGATGTCATATGTAGAAAAAGCTGACTTGATACAGAAAAACGAAAATTGTCAAATAACACCTTACAGTCACAAAACATTCCTCTAAGAATGTTAAAGTTCAGTATAATGCTATTAATTAAAAACAGATAAAAGTGTGACAATGGTGGGGTAACTAGGGATTAAGGATCTAACTTATACGTTGAACAACTCATGTGAACGAGCTTATTCCGACTAATATACCACACACATACTGTAAGATGAATTAAATTCACACAAGCAAGCACAACATTTCAGTTTTAAACGTTCTTCAGGCAGTGTTACGAAGAGCACACTTTGGATGTTGCTCAGTAATGCTACACCTTACAAACTATCATTTTAGGGGGGAAGAACATTAGTGCTGAACTAGAAAAACGTGATCCCACTTTAAAAAACACATGTGGCTAAAATAACTTCCTAAGCAGACCTAAACGAGCTTCTGCCCAAACACCAACTGACCAGGCCTGTAACAGTGCAAAACACATGTTGCTTACAATACAAATCTCAGCATGCAAACATGCAAACAATAGGCAGTCCGAATCACTGTTCTGTAACTGTCAGCAAATGGAACAGTTCACTTAATGTGCGATGCCTGACACTTGACTGTAGACTCTAAATGAACTGACAAATTGTTATTGCCATGCCTAATTGTCATATAACAACATATAGCAGATATTGCTAAAAAAATCATGCTTAACAATTTGTTGATACTTCGTTTTTGGGTATAGATAAGGCTGTGCACGAATATGATCTTTTATGAAAGGCTGCGATATTTATTGATTGGAACTACGGCGCAGAGGGCTACCAAAAACATTTCAGCGTGTTTTCCTTTTTCTTTCCCTAATCAACTGCCAAATAATACCGAGATGTAATCGTGACGAGCAAAATCAAAATACGATATGTAAACACACAAAATGATCAAAGAAAATGTAGGACAAGGTTCCACACAGAGAGGAAAGTCTGTTTCATGTCTAAATTTTCTGTAATGTGTAGGCATACTTGGAGCTATTTTAGTTGTGGTACACAAATCCGTTGCCTTGACTTTTCAGAAGTTTTTCAGTAACGCATCACCGCCTAAAGCACGTTTCAGATCTCTAATGGTGAACCAAAATAAGATCTTTGGACTAAAATAAAATTATTTATCAAAATACGTCATATTTCGAGTGCAAAATCGACATGGCATTCCCACCAAGTCCGATTGTTCGGTACTGTTAGAAAGATATACGTGGCCCACTCAAAGCCCTATTAATTTAACCTACAGGTTAAATGACACTTGTCGACGCACTTAGTTCGATCTTGGTACAAAACTTCAATAAAACTAAAACTTTGTGTATTATTTATCGAAATAAATAAAAGTTTGTTCTATAACACGACAGAACACTTACAGGTATTACTACTGATGTAACTTATAGCTTAAAGTGCACTTGTCGACAAGAATAGTTTGACCTTTGCACCAAAGTAAACAACGTTAGTCTAAGTCTAAGCTGTCTGTATTATTTTGTCAAAAATATATCTTAATTCGATTAAAATCGAAAAGTGAGTCAAAGAGTACAGTGACAGCAATACATAATCATTAACTTTATCTAAAACACCTGCCATCTTCTGCTAATAATGCTAACATTGTTTATCACACAGTGGGGACTAAAAGGCGCTTAAGTGAAACAGTGTAACGAATCAGTGTGATCTCAAAATGGTAAGCCACAGTTTCATATAGCTAGCTATATCTCGTCATTTTTTAGCCTTACCATCAGATTATCGTGAATTTTGCCTACGTTATAGGGGCTGTTACATTGTTTCTCCCCTGATATATGGCTTTGTTGTTAAGTAACATTTTATAACAATATTTAATAACTTTAACAACCTGAGTATCAGGTGAACACAATAATTACTAACAAGTACCTCTTTCTTTTAACTGCCCTGTGCGAAGATAAGCGAGTATCTCGAGATAGATGTTATCTTCTATATCGGTTTGAAAGTGCAATAGCCGGCCAAAGTCGCCGAGAGCTTCTAGGCGCTACAGTCTGGAACTGCCCGACCGCTACTCTCGCAGGTTCGAGTCGTGCTTCGGGCATGGATGTGTGTGATGTCCTTAGGTTAGGTTTAAGTAGGTCTACGCTCTAGGGGACTGATGACTACGTCAGTCCCATAGTGCTCAGAGCCATTTGAACCATTTTTTCTAAAAGTGCAATATTAGTGCTGACTACCGGTCACTAGATAGTATCATCATCAGTTGAAGAGCTGACAATATATGGGTCTGCCATCATCATGAAAAAAATAACTTACATCACAGAATAATTTTGTTAAATGGAATATATATGCTTTTTGCATTGAAATCGATACACAGTGAAGGTTGCAGTTATCATATCTGTGGGTTCTGTCGTGTTAATCGATTACTGATCTTCTTTCACTAAATATTTCGTCTTGAGACTGATGGATGTTGTTCTTATTCAGAATTTTTGCAAAAATGTAATCTGTATTAGACATTCAACAAGATTGATTGGCTATTTATGGTAGCAACCAATTAATTATTTTTCTAATAGGAATTTATTTATTAAGCGAACTGTTTTATTCGTTCTGTGCAATGCCTAGTATCTGTACATAACTGGAAATGCGGTATGTGCTACCTATCTCTGCATCAATAAGGAAAGGACACACAAGCATAGGTTTCTTTCTTATTTGAAGAAAATAAACAGATTTTAACCATATTTAATTTATTCTGACTGAAAATACTTCAGAGATTAGTAATGTTTATTACTTTTATTATCACACGACCGGTTTCAGGCTCTTATAAGCCCATTTTCAGGTGCCGTAACTTGGTGGTGTGACCCCGAGCGCCGCGGTGAAAGTGTACCACCTCGGCTCTTGGGTGTCACAGAACCAAGTTACGACACCTGAAGATGGGCTTATAAGAGCCTGAAGCCGGTCGTGTGATAATAAAAGAACTTTACAACTGTAGCGGGATTTTCAGCCTCTGGTATAATGCTCAGTTGGGAATGTTCCACCAACAGAATGGTTTATAATTATTACCTTGCAATTGATATGAAGCCTCGGAATTACTTTTGCATCAGATTCTAGTAAAAGATTATATTATCACTAAGCATAACCAAATTACCATGGGAACATTTCATTCTAGTGCAGTATTTGATCTAGTGTTCAATCAATCAATCATCAAATCATTTGCAGTCTGCATAGTAACACTCTAAGTACAGCATATGTCCATATGAAGTTTTTGGTTTCAAATGAGAATTCCTGTAATATTCCTAAGTGTTGACTATTCCTCCTGTGAGACCCTGTACTATGTTTCGAATAAGGTGCTGAAATTCCCATTCTGTAATTTAATAATAAAATGAGTTCATTCGCGAATACACAGTTTGGTCAATGACTTGGAAAATAAAGGAACTAATCCAACAAGGTTATCAGAAGAACGTTTCCTTTCTAAAACCATTAGCTGTTAAAACTTCATGTTTGTGATTTTTGTATTTTGGTCAAACTCAAAATTACGAAAACACTACGTTTTAGTACTCCATTATATATTACTTCCTTTTTGTGTATGTTAAATGGCAAAAATTCTAATGATGTGATATTGTGCGATTGTTGGTCGCTATGCATGGCCTACATTCATACACAGGCTCCAGGAAGAGCAAACAGTATTCAAAAGACACTATACTAATTTGCAAATTAGAATCTGTAGCAATTTCGTAGATCATATACAGATGTTCACTTTGTATCTTCTCATATTTTTTAACTTACAATCTCGATTGAGTGAACCTACTATTAGTTCAAAAATATTTCTCATACTTATGAGTGATTTTTTTAGTACTGAACATAGTAGAAAAGTTAAATGAAATTAATGTTAAGCCAAGGTTTGGGAACATGATTGATGTTGTCCACAGATTCTTACTTGTTACTGGTAGATGTGCCTACAATTAAGCACACGCCAGTAGTAGTTCTGAACTTCTATGGATGTACTCGTAATTACATGGCTATGTACCTCATGTTGACTAAAACCAATTCAGCTACGATGCTACATTTGTATAATTCTAATTATAGCTGAGGTAGCTGTAGTTAATAAATTTCAGACTAGTCAAAAATCTAAAGTTTTCATTAAGAACATTTTCATGTATTATTAATTTATAATTCATTGTGCTGTAAGTGCCAAGTATGATCGTCTCCTTAGCAGAAATTGTTTCCCTGAGCTGCTGATGTCTGTCCCTTAGGCATGGTCTGAATGGAGTGGGGCAAGCAGCATGATTGTGATTCCCCCTGGAACAAGCAACGCAAACTTGGTTAGATGTAGTGTCCTGGATGCAAGCATTTTGAGGGGCATTTGCAATTAGCAATACCAGCGTCCAGCAGCGCGTGCACATGTGATGGAGGCCAATTTGTGTTTCTCGAGCGTTCAAGGAGCAATGAGCTATGTCCATTGAAAAAATTATCACAGTGGTACAATAAAGGCCAGAAATTTGGCAGTCTAGTCACTGTCAATATAAAAATAGGTCGATTGTAAGCATTTAAGATTAATGTTAACAGTAAATAAAAATTGTTTTTGTGTTATACTGTTTTGACAAAAATAATTCAGAAACACGTCTCACACATTTCTTGCTACTAGTGACAAACTATTATTTCGTCTACCGAGATCGCCATGTTGAACATTACGAGACTGATGGATTATCTCAACCCACAGCTTACCCATTGGCTTCTACAAAAAGGAAGCAATGAGATATGCTGGCATTCCTAAATCAAAAATTTTTACTGATGGAGAAAAGTTCAAGTGAAAATGAAGCACATGAGAAATTAAAACAAGATGGGTGTCATGTGTTTCTTATGAGTATTTTGCCTTCTGTGAAGAAGTTGTCTACAATACAGATATTGTATTTTCAGGGGAAAAAGTCGATGAGTGGTGGACTGAAGCGGCAAGTGAGAATCAGACTGGTTATTATTCTCCTCCCAGACTATGACAGTATCAGACAAATTAGTCTTGATAATTTACACATGACACATTACTCAAATTACCTCTCTTGTGCTTGCCTTCAAACTATAAGATGTTATAAGCATTTGACATAAACGTTTTCTGGGTATGGTTCCGCGTTATAATGTGTAAAAGTAGTGCTGCTGGAGAAAAACCAACGTTTCGGCCACTGTTGTAGAGGCCGTCGTCTGGATCTACTAGTGCGTTCTAGCTAAGCAGAGTCCCTTATATTGTGATGTTACTGCTCACTGCGCACGCCATTACGTCATAATTTTAAAAAGATAGTTCGTTACATTGGTCACTTAAGGAAGAAGGAGAGGGAACTTAATTTTGATAGGTTATTGCGGTGGAGGGAGAGCGTAACCTCTATTGTCTGTTGGCTCTTGTTATATGCGCCATGATTGGTGGCCACCGTCGAATGAGACGTTGTCTCTTGTTTACCAAATGCTGGACGTCTTCCCCTCGTCGGCAGTTACTCGCCGGTAGTGCTCGTGCCTCGTGTTGGCAGTGCGGTCTGTTGGGTTCCGACTGCTGGCAGCCAAGATGGGGCAAACCTGAGTCCATCTTCTCTTGGCTCTGAGCACTATGGGACTTAACATCTGTGGTCATCAGTCCCGTAGAACTTAGAACTACTTAAACCTAACTAACCTAAGGACATCACACACATCCATGCCCGAGGCAGGATTCGAACCTGCGACCGTAGCGGTCACGCGGTTCCAGACTGAAGCGCCTAGAATCGCACGGCCACACTGGCTGGCTCATCTTCTCTATTCATGTTCTTACGGTGTTTAAGTATTTCGACGGCCTCTCTGATTTTGCGATTCGTCATAACCGGCTGCTTCAGCGAAGCCTTTGTGTTGGCCAAGCAGCCGGTTATGACGGAACGCAAAATCAGAGGGGCCATCGAAATACTTAGACACCCAAAGAACATGAATAGAGAAGATGGACTCAGGCTTGTCTCTCTTGGTTGCCAGCAGTCAGAGCCCAACAGACAGTATTGTCAACACGAGGAATGAGCACTACCGGCGAGTGACTCCCGCCGCGGGGAAGACGCCCAGCATTTGGTAAACAGGAGCGAACTTCTCATTCAATGGTGACCACCAATCATCGCACATAACACAAGAGCCAATACACAAAAGGGGGTACGCTCTCCCTCCACCGCAATAACCTATTAAAATAAAATTCCCTCTCCTTCTTCCTTAAGTGATCTACGAAACGAACTATTAAAATTGTGACATAATGGCACGCGTAGTGAACAGTAACAACAAAACATAAGGACACTGCATATCTAGGACGCACCAGTAGACCCAGAAGACGGCTGCGGCAACCGTGGCCAAAACGTAAGTTTCTCTCCAGCAGCAGTAGTTTCATACGTATGACGCGGTACCACATCCAGAAAACTTTTATGTCGACTGACTCCGGCCGCGGAAGCGTACGGAATTGTGTTACAAGCAATTGTTTAAACCATTTTCGTTAAAAATAAAATTGTGAATAACCAACAAAAATTTCAGATCTACTTATCTCAAGGTAACTATAAGCTTTTCCTCTGGCAATATAGTTGAATGGAAATTTTTGCAAGTACTCTCAAGTGTGCGCCGAGCTTTTTCCAAATATAATCAATTGTAGGCTCAGATGTCCGTGTATTAATGGAATTTTTTTTGGAATCTGATTGTAAACTGATTGTAAACTCAAGTACAACGTATTAAACTCTCCAAAAAATTCTCTCTCTTTCACTAGTATTCTTGGAAACTTCCTCACAGTAGATAAATTTTCCATGATAGCTCTGTCACTGTTTTCCTGGTAAGTCCTTATAAGATTCCCTGAATGCTTCCTGCGCTGGCCAGTCATGAGTCCTGTTCGGCATCTGACATCAAGATCTACAGGGTGAGAACTCTCAGACAACCGCAGTTAACTCTCGAGGTGAAACTGAATGTCACGCGCCCCCAATCGAACTGCAGTCTGTCTCAATCGATTATAAGTACATTATTCGGTAAAAAGCTTGATTCTCACACATCTCACAGCTTAATTCGTTAGCCTCATGTTCATCTGCCTACCGTTTCGTTAATTGTAGTTACTGTGATATATCCAGATAAACTAAACTACTGCATGAAACAATTAAACGATCGCCAGTTCTCTAGGGCATTGAGTCACCAGAATCTTAAGAAAGGTAATAGCAAAGAAATTTAAGCAAATAATCACTGGCGTGGAGACAGCAGATTTGTAACACGAATGGTAGGAAAAGGTGGTAGATATACAGTACAAATAAAAGCTAGCCTTTAGCACTCGAGACAGTACAACACTCCTTACACACAGGAACGGGGCTGGATATTTAACGACCGTATGCTTAAACCCACGTACTTGGTCCTTCCCGTGGCGGTTATCTGCTGCTCTCTGAACTGCCTGCAATGATGTTTCCTGTAATAATTATTGTCTAGCACGGACAGGAGCCATTCACACCAACCATTCACATCAACAATACCAAGTTGATCTGGTGGAATTCGTTGTATTCTGTTAAACATTCGCACAGTGTGGGGCTGCACTGTTCACAATTAACATTATTCCACATTGGTCGTGATCAGTATTTGTACTCCAAGTAGGTGTCTATTGTGATGTGTAAGGTTGCTGTCTAATTGATGGCATCCAATGCAAAAACACGGCGCATAGAAAACATAATCACTGTTCAACGGATGTTTTATCAGTCGACGATTGGCACAGTTCTTCCTAGAGTACTAAACAATTGAACAGCTTATAACACTAGCATGCTCGTGACGGAATCGCGACGCGGATGCTCCATAGAATTTCGGGTAGGATACACGAACGAGGAAGTAGCTGCTCTCGTGATATTCAGCCAGTCATAACGATATGTATTTATTTCACTTAGAACTTGCAGTTAGGATTATACCAGTCCACATTATTTTTTCGTAACCGTCGCGTCGGGGTAGATTGTTGTTCTCCCTACACGACACACGAAACCGAGATACATCAACTTTTGGATAAATAATGATACTACGTCGTGAACACGGAAATTAAACGCAAAATTTGTGTGGAAAACATTTTCAATTACCTCTCCATAACTTGTAAAGTAGGAGCTGGAGCCACGGCATCAACACAACACTCCGCCCACGCTCCACGAAAGCTACGCCACACTCCCCATCCCTGCTCTGCGCTCGGCAGAGAGGCGACTGTCGATAGTCAACGATACAGTTCTATGCTTACAGGATGTCACGCTATTCCACAGCAGAATACATCACGAGAAAATAAATAAATCAGAAAACACTGAGTTTGCAGACATTTATTCTGAAATACTAAATTTTGAAAGTAAAAAATATGATGCTACTAGTTAAATAAATGACTGGCTTAACTTCAACTTTACTACGTAAAAAAATTACTTTCAGTAACCTCAGTGCAACATAATGAAAAATTTAGAAAAATTCAAGCAAATTACTTTTGATTATTGAAAGATTGAATGGAATTTATTGTAAGCGAGTGAGAAACCGATTTTAATTTTAAAATAACAACAGTAAAATACATACCAAGCCAAAAGAAGTCACTCGCTAAGCTAAATACTGAATAAACGAAACTGTGCGCTCTTTATTTGTGCTGTATCTTTAGCTATTAGTTTTCCATTGAATTTTTGGGTAAACTTAAATGAATATATACTCAAAATTACAAATTAGTTAAGCCTCTGTTCTACAATATGACAATGAACATTTACTGTTACTGAGGCAGAAAATTTAGACTGAAAATTGACGATAATGACAACACAGGTACACTAAAAATTATAGCTATTGCACTTTACTATTCAGAAGAGCGATACTTTGAGAAAGAAATGCCTCTAGGTAATGCCTATGTCAGTTTATAGGTGTAGCTGCGTATACGACGTAGAATGTAGCCGACGACAATGCTGAACTGCCGCTATTGCTGTTGAGGCTGGTTGGTAACCGCGAGTCATCTCCAGAGCCACGGGTCATTATGGGACAGGCATTAGATACAGTTGCAGTTTCCTCTGCCTGGCCGCTCCTACCGTGCTGTCAATACTCGCGAATTAATGAATTTGGTGAGAATACACTGGCGCGATCATAGCGGAACACTGAGTCTGCGGGAGTGCCCAACAAACACTTGCGCACTCTTTCACGACTCAAGCTACTTTGCTTCCTCTCTCCTCGCAAAGCGACAGAAACACTCCATACGCAAAGACAAACAATGCGACAGCTACTGCCATTTCGTCGATGCTTTCGGGACAGTTAAATAAGCTTCCCTTGGCTATTACCCAGAAATTTACAGTATATTCATTATAATTACGATCAATTATACACACATCAAAAAACGTTTCGCATCACCCCAGATCCTAGAACTCCTGAAGATAGATGTTGACTGTGGATTTTGTATCACAGACACAGTTTCTTTGACTATTCAGAGATGTCACTAAACTCGGCCAGAGATGTGAACAACTATGCACGAACAGAGGATATTAGACGGAGGGGGTCCGACAGCCGATCACTTCGTCATTCCACCAGGAAAGAGGTACACGGCTCGTGTTGTCTGTAGTTCAACCATGACTAGACGGTAAATACCACTGTTCGATGGTGTCCGCGTTGTTACTTCGTGCCAGGAAGGGTTCTCAACAACGGAAGTGTCCAGGCGTCTCGGAGTGAACCAAAGCGATGTTGCTCGGACATGGAGGAGATAGAGAGAGACAGGAACTGTCGATGACATGCCTCGCTCAGCCGCCCAAGGGCTATTACTGCAGTGGATGACTGCTAAGTACTGATTATGGCTGGGAGGAACTCTCACAGTAATGCCACCATGTTGAATAATGCTTTCCGTGCAGGCAGAGGACGTCGTGCTACAACTCAAACTGTGTACAGTAGGCTGCATGATGCGCAACTTCACTCCCGACTTCCATGGCGAGGTGCATCTTTGTAACCACGACACCATGAAGCGCGGTATAGATCGGGCCAACAACGTGCTCAATGGACCGCTCAGGATTGGCATTACGTTCTCTTCACCGATGAGTGTCGGATATGCCTGCAACCAGACACTCTTCGGAGACGTGTTTGCAGGAAACCCGGCCAGCCTGAGCCCCTTAGACACATTCTCCAGCGAGTGCAGCAAGTTGGAGGTTCGCTGCCGTTTTGGGGTGACATTATGTGGGGCCGACGTATGTCGCTTGTGGTCATGGCTGTACGATACAGGAATGCCGTCCTCCGAACGGTAGCGCAATCATATCGGCAGCATATTGGCGAGACATTCATCTTCAGACATTGCTCGACTAGAGTGGTCAGCATGTTCTGCAGACATGAACACTATCGCAAATGCCTGGGATAGACTGAAAAGGGCTGTTTATGGAAGACGTGACCCACCAACATCCTGACGAATTTACACCGAACTGCAATTGAGGAGTGGGTCAATCTGTAGAACAGTGTCTTGACGAACTTGTGGATAGTATGCCACGACGAATACAGGTATGCATCAATGCAAGAGGACATGCTAGTGGGTATTAGAAGTACCGTTGTGTACAGCTATATGGACAACTACCTCTGCAGGTCTCGCCGTATGGTGATACAACATGCAATTTGTGGTTTTCATAAGCAATAAAAAGAACGGAAATGCTGTTCATGATTATCTCTATGCCAGTTTTCTCTACACGTTACGAAACTCTCGGAACCGAGGTGATGCAAAACTTTTTTTGATGTGTGTAGACAGAAATAAATACACTGTTAAATCGATTATCTATTAAATATGGTTTCTGTGATAAAGATTACACATTCAGAATCAAAAATACAGCACAAGTTATCAACGGATATTAAACGGTGAAAAAATTTGTATGGTACAGAAGGTATTTCATCTGCATTTTTGGTGTACATATGCCATATATTGTTTGAGTTTTTTCCTAAGGTAAAAAAGAATCGGGAAATGTCCGACGAATACAAAAGGAAATGCAGATGGGTAAATGCATTCAATTTTGTTTACATAAAATTTGTTAATAATTCATTAAGATTATCATTAATTGTCATAATTAAGTGAGGGCATTTAATTAGCATGACAGCACTGTTTCATTATAACTCAGCCTGCCTGTGTGGGCGAGCGGTTCTAGGCGCTTCAGTCTGGAATCGCGTGACCGCTACCATCGCAGGTTCGAATTCTGTCTCGGGCATGGATATGTGTGATGTCCTTAGGTTAGTTGCGTTTAAGTAGTTTAAGTTCTAAGGGACTGATGACTTAAGATGTTAAGTCCCATAGAGCTCCGAGCCATTTGAACCATTTGAACCATTCTAACTCAAATCATCAGAGTATACCATAACATTTAAAAAAATCAATACATTTGAAATGAAAACTCCAGTCACTGATGTACAAGAAAACGTAAGGAATATAGTTAAAGGTATATAAAAAATGACTAAGAGAATAAGAAGCGAGACACGAAATCTCTTGTTACAATATTTACTTTAGACAATCTTTCGTAAATATCATAATTATTAACAGACTTCGTTTCTCATAATGAGAGTTTGTGTGTTTCAAGCAAGCGTCCCGAGGAAACTTAAACGTCTACAACAAAGGTTTACAGAGGTTGTGCTGAAAAGGGAAACACTGCGTTCCACACGCCTATTTACAAAGGACGCCACATCGGTCCAAGAGCCCACAGCGGCACAGTGCCGACCTGGCGTTGTTGCGTATGGCGCAGTGGCACGTTTGATTTCTCAGTTTGTGTTGTGACATTCCAGAACTTCCACCTGCTTTGCATGCTTCGGACACTCACTCCCGAGTAATCTAGAGGATTCCTCATATTTCTGTCAATGTGGGTAACTCAACGTTGTCCATATTCACACGCATACACAGCCCTGAAACTCACACATTTTCTGAGTGCATCGGTATTAGCTTACATAATACATGGGATGAAAGAATTTTTACAACATATTATTTACAAACTTACAGATGATGCAAATACCAGAGTGACATTTACACAGATTGGTCACAGCTTCGGTTTCCCTTTCATTTCATTTGTTTCCAAGAACATTTACTCTTTATGCTAAATTTCCCGTTATACTTTTTTTTAAATTCGTTGATGATCGTCTGGTTCAAGAAATAAATTTGGAATGAATTTTCAAAATTATAGTTTTAATTAGGTCGTCACTGGAAATTATTTCTCAGAATAATCAGTTCTTTACTGATCCAACTTCAGGTCAGCAATGTTACGAACACCTAACAGCTTGCCAGAATTAGGAAAAGCTAAACAGTAAGCATTCGTGTGAGGTATACTGGCAATCTTAAATGGTCCGGCATAAATAAATTTAAATTTTGGAATCTCAATATCAGTCTCGCTTGATTTGTCGTTCTCGTTAACGAGAACGAGGCTGCCATTTGCGAACTTAGCAAACTGCGATATCGCGTCATGACGTCGTATTCGTGCGTCCGCTTTCTTTTTCATTACCTCTCGTAAAAGTTCTTTCTTCACCTAAATGTCAACATTACACTGAAGCGTCAAAGAAACTACTGTACTATGGGCATGCGTACTCTAAAACAGAGATATGTAAAGAGACAGAATACGGCGCTGCGGTTGGCAGCGGCTATGCAAGCCAACGAGTATCTGGCGCAGTTGTTAGACCGGCTACTGCTGCACTGGCAGATTGTCAAGATTTAAGTGAGATTGAACGTCGTGTTATAGTCGGAGAAACAGCGATGGGGCAAAGTGTCTCCGAGGTAGCGATGAAGTGCGGATTTTTTCTACAACCATTCCATGAGTGAGCCATGAATATCAGGAACTCGGTATAACATTAAATCTCCGACATCGCTGCGGCCGGAGAAAGATCCTGCAAGAGCGGGACCAACGAAAACGGAGGTAAACTGTTCAGGGCGACAGAATTGCAAGACATCCGCAAATTGCGGCAGATTTCAATGCTGGGCCATCAACAAGCGTCAGCAAGCGAACCATTCAACGAAAGACACAAGCGCTTTCAACTACTCAACTGCTACAGTGTGCCATGCAGTTATCTGTGGCATACTCCCATTATCCTTGGTCGCTGGCTGTACCCAGCCTTGAGGTGATGGTCTAGGCATCGGCCCTTCGCAAACATAAAATGATGTAAAGCCAATTAAACAGTATGAGGCAACTGAGGACCATACCAAGTACAAACTGTTTGTTCATCTAAAATGTTGCTGCACTGCACTGCCCCTCATGCTGCACCTTCGGTTGTGGGGCAGCTGCTCTAGTGACCTCACACAAAGAAGGCTCACCCCAGAGTGTGGTCACCTTTCTGAACGTGAAAACACTTCGCTGTAACAATATTATTTAATGTCAAATCACTTCTTGTATGAGAGCATCTTTTAAAAAGGAAAACACACTCAGTATAGATTTTACGTTTGCTACAGGATACAATGCGCATCTTATTATTTTGCGACACCTAACGAAGTGAAAAGAAATGCAGCACCGCCATCGAGAGGCCTATGCAAGTATACCTTGCATGAAACTGAGGAAAAAATACTTCCTCTACATTTCTGCGATAATTACTGATCACCGCAGAATGTCCTCATATCGAAACCATCATTGTTGTATTTTTTTGTTGATGTAACAGTTCCAAGCAGGATACAACTACAGCTTTGTGCACTGCCACTTTTTCTACTATGTCCTCAAGGTCTGTGTGACGTGCTAAACGCAATGCCCACTACTCAAACAGTTCATACAGCCATAATCATTCGCTCTCAGCAGCAGTCATGTGTATCATAAAACCTATTTACAGATACCTGGAAAATCCAGGATTACTGAAGTGTGCATGGTTAGACTCAAAATCCCAATGAGTCGTTAAATGCTCTTACACGGACTCCCTTGCCAAAAAATGTTTTTGTTGGAATGAAGACACTAAATTGGGGGCTCAGTGATGTTGTTATTGTTTTTAGAGATGGCAAAATTGGTACGGTGAAAGTGCTACAGTATGTAGAATTTAATGCTGTAGAAAACTGCATCAGAGAACCTGAAAAGTTGACAAGAGTATGATACACACTATGGTGCAGGATGCTTCTCAGTGACTAAAAATAAAAAAATAGCATATATTGAGTTACCGTCTTTCCAAATTTCAGAAGCCGTTCATGAGAATTTACGTTTTCTGTTGCATTTTTCCTTAATCTCAAAAATCACTTTGAATGGAGTATTCCAATTTCAAGGAGTAATAACAATATATACACTCCTGGAAATTGAAATAAGAACACCGTGAATTCATTGTCCCAGGAAGGGGAAACTTTATTGACACATTCCTGGGGTCAGATACATCACATGATCACACTGACAGAACCACAGGCACATAGACACAGGCAACAGAGCATGCACAATGTCGGCACTAGTACAGTGTATATCCACCTTTCGCAGCAATGCAGGCTGCTATTCTCCCATGGAGACGATCGTAGAGATGCTGGATGTAGTCCTGTGGAACGGCTTGCCATGCCATTTCCACCTGGCGCCTCAGTTGGACCAGCGTTCGTGCTGGACGTGCAGACCACGTGAGACGACGCTTCATCCAGTCCCAAACATGCTCAATGGGGGACAGATCCGGAGATCTTGCTGGCCAGGGTAGTTGACTTACACCTTCTAGAGCACGTTGGGTGGCACGGGATACATGCGGACGTGCATTGTCCAGTTGGAACAGCAAGTTCCCTTGCCGGTCTAGGAATGGTAGAACGATGGGTTCGATGACGGTTTGGATGTACCGTGCACTATTCAGTGTCCCCTCGACGATCACCAGAGGTGTACGGCCAGTGTAGGAGATCGCTCCCCACACCATGATGCCGGGTGTTGGCCCTTTGTGCCTCGGTCATATGCCGTCCTCATTGTGGCGCTCACCTGCACGGCGCCAAACACGCATACGACCATCATTGGCACCAAGGCAGAAGAGGCTCTCATCGCTGAAGACGACACGTCACCATTCGTCCCTCCATTCATGCCAGTCGCGACACCACCGGAGGCGGGCTGCACGATGTTGGGGCGTGAGCGGAAGACGGCCTAACGGTGTGCGGGACCGTAGCCCAGCTTCATGGAGACGGTTGCGAATGGTCCTCGCCGATACCCCAGGAGCAACAGTGTCCCTAATTTGCTGGTAAGTGGCGGTGCGGTCCCCTACGGCACTGTGTAGTATCCTACGGTCTTTGCGTGCATCCGTGCGTCGCTGCGGTCTGGTCCCAGGTCGACGGACACGTGCACCTTCCGCAGACCACTGGCGACAACATCGATGTACTGTGGAGACGTCACGCCCAACGTGTTGAGCAATTCGGCGGTACGTCCACCCGGCCTTCCACATGCCCACTATACGCCCTCGCTCAAAGTCCGTCAACTGCACATACGGTTCACGTCCACGCTGTCGCGGCATGCTACCAGTGTTAAAGACTGCGATGGAGCTCCGTATGCCACGGCAAACTGGCTGACACTGACGGCGGTGGTGCACAAATGCTGCGCAGCTAACGCCATTCGACGGCCAACACCGCGGTTCCTGGTGTGTCCGCTGTGCCGTGCGTGTGATCATTGCTTGTACAGCCCTCTCGCAGTGTCCGGAGCAAGTATGGTGAGTCAGACACACCGGTGTCAATGTGTTCTTTTTTCCATTTCTACTGAGTCTGCTGAACTAACAGAAGAACATAATGTTATGTACAGTTAAAATTATTTAGGATAACGTACAAAAAAGTACACAAAATTTTAACTGTGTAATTAAAAAATTGTTTTCTCGAAGGCAGTGGCTGTAATGCAATAATTGTAGTTCAGTTAACTCAGAAGATACAGTTTAATGTCCTGTAGAAGTTTCATGTCAATGGCAACAGGGGTTCTGGAAACACATTGAGCCAAGTCACTAAATTTTACGTTGTTGGGATATGGTCTTACAACTCCCCTCAAAAAGACATATAAAAACCATTAATTTCATAAGAGAGAGACAGCAGTGTCCTGTCTGCGCTCTAGTTGGTTTGTAAGCTGCTCGAGCAGTGGTTATACACTGACGATGCCTTCCTAGGTCACCAGAGTAATGCAAAACGAAGTAGTTTTATCATTTTAAAGTTTGTCGAATTAGTGTTTGGGATAGGAAACTTGCAGGGTATCTATCCGATGTCACACAAATATATCGTGCATTGGAGTGTTAAGAGCGTTTCATTCCACATGATTAATACTTCAGAAACCATGTGTCTTTAACAATATAGCATTTTTAGGGGCAGAACGTTGTAGCTACAAAAATGCGTGTTTATGCCCTATAATCATTTCTCTCATACTTGTACCTTCCTGGTAGTGACTCCAGACAGTGTAATAATACTTCAGAATTGATAGCACAGTTGATATACATGAAATGTTTCAAATTTCTCTGTCTGGAGCTCCATCGTGTATAAACCACACGTTTATTCTTAACCATCCTTTATATCATTGAAACACTCTCAGGTCTACTATACACCGATAAGAGGTGCTACCCTCCTCGATTTGCATTGATCTGGAGACATCTTTGCATTTGGATGGATGCCGTGTGTAAGACTGATGCGGAACAGTCTTTACTGAATGGCAGTTACAGACACAGCTCGCCCTGTTTCTTCACGAGAGGTGGAATGTAGTAGGTGTCAGCTGCAGATTCACAGGATAATATTAAAACCATGTGGTCAGTTGTGAACAAAGTGTCTGGTCAGTAGCACAAGGTCGACGATATCAAGTCATTTCGCAGTAAAAATATTTCTGTTACTGATAAATCAGATATATGTAAAGTATTTAACAATCTTTTCTGAGCACTGCTGGTGAATTAAATAAAAATTTAGTTTATACAGGAAATCATATAACTTTCTTGGGAAATGCATTTCCGAGATTGATGTCTGAAATACTCCTCTGTGATACAGACACGAGAGAGATTGAGTCAATAATTAAATCATTGAAGAGTAAGTACTCTCATGGTTATGATGGAGTGTCTAGCAGAATATTAAAGTACTGTGCTGCACATGTTAGCCCTGTATTTAGCCATATTTGTAATGTTTCCTTTAGGACTGGTCAGTTTCCTGAGCGATTAAAGTACTCAGTAGTAAAGCCGCTTTATAAGAAGGTAGATAGAAATCATGTAGATAATTTTAGACCTATTTCTACGCCATCATTGCCGGCTTGTGTGGCCGAGCGGTTCTATGCGCTTTACTCTGGTACCGCTCGACCGCTATGGTCACAGGTTCGAATCATGCCTACGGCATTGTTGTGTGTTATGTCCTTGGGTTAGTTAGGTTTACGTAGTTCTAAATTCTAGGGGACAGATGACTTCATATTAGGTCCCACAGTGTTCAGAGCCATTTGAACCAATTTTTTATGCCATCAGTGTTAGCTACATTTATTGAAAAGGCTTGTATGTAAGGATAATTGATCATTTTATATCACACGATTATGTATCACATGTACAGTTCAGCATTATAAGTCGTTTAACAACTGAAAATGCTATATTCTCTTTTCTCTGTGAGATAATAGATGGGCTAAACAAAAGGTTTCGAACGCTTGAAATATTTTTTGATTTAACTAAAGCATTTGATCGTGTTGATCAGAAAATATTGCTCCAGAAATTGGAGCAATTTGGAAAACAGGGAGTAGCTCGTAACTGGTTCACCTCTTACTTTATCAACAGGCGGCGAAAGTCACTAATCACAATGTTGATAAAGGCTGTGATGTGGAGTCTAAGTGGGGTACTGTCAAGTGGGGAATGCCCCAGGGATCAGTGTTGAGGCCACTCCTGTTCCTTATTTATATAAATGAAATCCCCTCTAGTATTACACATAACTCTAAAATTTTTCTGTTTGCTGATGACACTAGCTTGGTAGTAAGGGATGTTGTACGCAACATTGGTTCGGTTTCAAATAGTGCAGTACCTGGCTTGTAGAAAAATAAACTAATGCTAAATCACAGAGAGACTCAGTTTTTACACTTTCTAACACACGTTTCACCAAAATCTGACCACCAGTATGATAACAGTACCTTTTTTATGATTACTGCCTCACATGTGCTGTGAAAACACCTTCCAGCGAGGGTCAACACTAGAACAGTAATCATGGACATGACTGAAAAATGAGGGAACAATGCTCTTCGAAACAGAACGCTGATATATCCGCTATCCCATCATTGTGGAAGATGAGATTAACTGTATGGGTTACCACCTTCAGTTGTTGGAAATGTTCTACAATGCCGCCAGCTCTTCCAATTTCAAATTGTTGCGATGTATTCCCGACTTTTGTCATTCGGTAACATCACATGTTCATTTTATTTCTACCAACCTGCACGTGGTGGTAGCTGCATAGTTACACCATGCTGTGTTCAGCGTTCTGTAAGAGCCAATGGACTGAAACGTAATAATGTCGGTGTAGCACGTGACACAGACCTTGAGGACATAGTAGAAAAAGGGGCAGTGCACAAAGCTGTAGTTGTATACTGCTTGGAACTGTTACACCAACAAAAAAGACAAAACAATGATGGTTTCGATATGAGGACATTCTGCGATGATCAGTAATTATCGCAGCAATGTAGTAGAAGTATTTTTTCCTCAGTTTTATGCAAGGTACACTTGTATAGGCCTCTTGATGGCGGTGCTGCATTTCTTTTCACTTCGTTAGGTGTCGCAAAATAATAAGATGCCCATTGTATCCAGTAGCAAACGTAAAATCTATACTGAGTGTGTTTTCCTTGTTAAAAGATGCTCTCATACAAGAAGTGATTTGACGTTAAATACTATTGTTACAGTGAAGCGTTTTCACGTTCAGAAAGGTGACCACTCTCTGGGGTGGGCCTTCTTTGTGTGAGGTCACTAGAGCAGCTGCCCCACAACCTAAGGTGCAGCATGAGGGGCAGTGCAGTGCAGCAACATTTTAGATGAACAAACAGTTTGTACTTGGCATGGTCCTCAGTTACCTCATACTGTTTAATTGGCTTTACATCTATTTATGTTTGCGAAGGGCCGATGCCCAGACCATCACCTCAAGGCTGGGTACAGCCAGCGACCAAGGATAATGGGAGTATGCCACAGATAACTGCATAGCACACTGTAGCAGTTGAGTAGTTGAAAGAGCTTGTGCCCCCCCCCCCCCCCCCCACTGCGCAATGGTGAAAGGAGGGGTGAGAGAGATAGGAGAGTGAATTATGGAAGGTGGGAGTGCCTATAATTTGGTACTTCTTAGCTGTACCATGAGGAAAATGCATGTTCAACTGCCACCCCTCTGCCATCTTTCGAAACTACATTTTCCCCCATTTATTATGAGTGCTGGTTTTTTTATCACGACGAATTCACTGTGTAATTGAAACAGTGAAGCCTTTTCCATCAGCTGCAGTAGCATATATTGGCTTCAATTACCTGGGCTGTAGTGTGATTGTCGAGTAGGCATCTGTAGCGCGTTCTGACGCCAAAGAGCGATAGATACAGTGCTCAGCTGCAAGCTTACAAGTAATACATTTATTAAACTCCTCTCTTCCCCCCATGAATCATGGACTTTGCCGTTGGTGGGGAGGCTTACGTGCCTCAGCGATACAGATAGCCGTACCGTAGGTGTAACCACAATGGAGGGGTATCTGTTGGGAGGCCAGACAAACGTGTGGCTCCTGAAGAGGGGCAGCAGCCATTTCAGTAGCTGCAGGGGCAACAGTGTGGATTATTGACTGATCTGGCATTGTAACACTAACCAAAACGGCATTGATGTGCTGGTACTGCGAACGGTTGAAAGCTAGGGGAAACTACGCCCGTAATTTTTCCCGAGGACATGCAGCTCTACTGTATGGTTAATGATGATGGCGTCCTCTTGGGTAAAATATTCCGGAGGTAAAATAGTCCCCTATTCGCATCTCCGGGCGGGGACTACTCAAGAGGACGTCGTTATCAAGAGAAAGCGTGGAATGTCAGATCCCTTAATCGGTCAGGTAGGTTAGAAAATTTAAAAAGGGAAATGGATAGGTTAAAGTTAGATATAGTGGGAATTAGTGAAGTTCGGTGGCTGGAGGAACAAGACTTTTGGTCAGGCGAATAAAGGGTTATAAATACAAAGTCAAATAGGGGTAATGCAGGAGTAGGTTTAATACTGAATAAAAAAATAGGAGGGCGAATAAGCTACTACAAACAGCATAGTGAACGCATTATTGTGGACAAGATAGACACGAAGCCCACGCCTACTACAGTAGTACAAGTCTATAAGCCAACTAGCTCTGCAGATGAAGAATTTGAAGAAATGTATGATGAAACAAAAGAAATTATTCAGATAGTGAAAGGAGACGAAAATGTAATAGTTATGGGTGACTGGAATTCGGTAGTAGGAAAAGGGTGAGAGGGAAACATAGTTGGTGAATATGGATTGGCGGTAAGAAATGAAAGAGGAAGCCACCTGTTACAATTCTGCACAGAGCACAACTTAATCATAGCTAACAGTTGGTTAAACAATCATAAAAGAATGTTGTATACATGGAATAAGCCTGGAGATACTGTCAGGTTTCGGATAGACTATGTAATAGTTAGACAGAGATTTAGGAACCAGGTTTTAAACTGAAGGCATTTCCAGGGGCAGATGTGGACCCTGACATCAATCTATTGGTTATGAACTGTAGATTAAAACTGAAGAAACTGCAAAATCGTGGGAATTTAAGGAGATGGGACCTGGATAAACGGAAAGAATCAGAGGTTGTACAGAGTTTCAGGGAGAGTATAATGGAACAAATGACAAGAATAGAGAAACAAATACAGTAGAAGAAGAATGGGTAGCTTTGAAGGATGAAGTAGTGAGGACAGCAGAGGATCAAGTAGGTAAAATGACGAAGGCTAGTAGAAATCCTTGGGTAACGGAAGAAATACTGAATTTAATTGATGAAAGGAGAAAATATAAAAATGCAGTAAATGAAGCAGACAAAAAGGAATACAAACGTATCAAAAATGAGATAGACAGGAAGTGCAAAATGGCTAGCTAGAGGACAAATATAAGGATGTAGAGGCTTATCTCACTAGGGGTAAGATAGATACTGCCTACAGGAAAATTAAAGAGACCTTTGGAGAAAAGAGAACAATTTGTATGAATATCAAGAGCTCAGATGGAAACCCAGTTCTAAGCAAAGAAGGGAAAGCAGAAAGGTGGAAGGACTATAGACGGGCGGAGTTCTTGAGGACAATATTATGGAAATGGAAGAGGATGTAGATGAAGATGAAATGGGAGATATGATACTGCGTGAAGTGTTTGACAGAGCACTGAAAGACCTGGGTCGAAACAAGGCCCCGGGAGTAGACAACATTCCATTAGAACTACTGACAGCCTTAGGAGAGCCAGTCCTGAGAAAACTCTACTTTCTAGTGAGCAAGATGTATGAGACAGGCGAAATACCCTCAGACTTCAAGAATAATATAATAATTCCAATCCCAAAGAAAGCAGGTGTTGACAGATGTGAAAACTACCGAACTATCATTTTAATAAGTCACGGCTGCAAAATACCAACGCGAATTCTTTACAGACGAATGGAAAAACTCATAGAAGCCGACCTCGGGGAAGATCAGTTTGGATTCCATAGAAATATCGCAACATGTGAGGCAATACTGACCCTACGACTTGTCTTAGAAGGAAGATTAAGGAAAGGCAAACCCACATTTCTTGCATTTGTAGACTTAGAGAAAGCTTTTGACAATGTTGACCGGAATACTCTCTTTCAGATTCTGAAGGTGGCACAGGTAAATTACAGGAAGCGAAAGGCTGTTTATAATTTATACAGAAAGCAGATGGCAGTCATAAAAGTCGGGGGCATGAAAGGGAAGCACTGGTTGGGAAGGGAGTGAGACAGGGTTGTAGCCTCTCCCCGATGTTATTCAATCTGTATATTGAGCAAGCAGTAAAGGAAACAAAAGAAAAATTCGGAGTAGTAAAATCCATGGAGTAGAAATAAAAACCTTGAGGTTCGTCGATGACATTGTAATTCTGTCAGAGGCGACAAAGGACATGGAAGTGCAGTTGAACGGAATGGATAGCGTCTTGAGAGGAGGATATAAGTTGAACATCCACAATAGCAAAACGAGGATAATGGAATGTAGTCGAATTCAGTCGGGAGATGCTGAGGGTATTAGATTAGGAAATGAGACACTTAAACTAGTAAAGGAGTTTTCTATTTGGTGAGCAAAATAACTGATGATGGTGGAAGTAGAGGGGATATAAAATGTAGACTGGCAATGGCAAGGAAAGCGTTTTTGAAAACGCGAAATTTGTTAACATCGAGGATAGATTTAAGTGTCAGGAAGTCATTTCTGAAAGTATTTGTATGGGGTGTAGCCATGTATGGAAGTGAAACATGGACGATAAATAGTTTAGACAAGAAGAGGATAGAAGCTTTCAAAATGTGGTGCTACAGAAGAATACTGAAGATTAGATGGGTAGATCACATACCTAATGAGGACGTATTGAATAGAATTGGAGAGAAGAGGAGTTCGTGGTACAACGTAACAGGAAGAAGGGACCGGTTGGTAGGACATGGTCTGAGGCATCAAGGGATCACCAATTTAGTCAATTTAGTATTGGAGGACAGCGTGGACGGTAAAATCGTAGAAGGAGACCAAGAGATGAATACACTCAGCAGATTCAGAAGGTTGTAGGTTGCGGTAGGTACTGGGAAGCAAGAAGCTGCAGGGGATAGAGTGGGATGAAGAGCTGCATCAAACCAGTCCCAGCACTGAAGACCAGAACAACAACAAACTCCTCTCTGTTGAGTGGTATTGTGAAATCTATCCCGAGAGAGATAACATCAGTTGAACGGAAATTTTTGAGTCCTATTGCTATTTTCTGCATTTCGTACGTAGTGCTATGCATATGGTTGTCTAATTAGGGCAGATCTCTACGATTAATTATATAATTAAGACCAATCTGTAGTTCCACTTCCCAAACAAATTAAATAAAGTATACTAACCTAAGCTTCCTCTCCTGCATCTGGACAGTTTCCTTGTGTTGAGGGTGCACTTGGGCTTTCTGTCCAAAAAGACCAGAGTTCGAGTCCTGGAAATAGCAACATCATTTTGAATTTCAGACCACTTCCTGGGTAAGGTGGGGGTGGGGTGTGATGTCAGGGTAGCGGTGGGATAAACTAATTGCCATCAAATTTCGATATTTTTGCCATAATTCGAAATTGCCACCAATCGGAATGGGTGTGGGGGATGCGTTGGTGAGCAACGTGCAGGCTGAGGAAAACACATGATGTCATCTAGGGATGTGGTGGGTTTGGGGTGGGGGTGTAGGTGGTAGTGGGTGGTGGGACTGTTATACGGGTGGGGGTGGGAGTAATAATTGATCAACTGAATAAATTTGCATATCAATTTGATATCAAAAGTGCCCTGGGAGCCTCAGTACCCTACTGCTCATATGCTAGCATCTTAAGGGTCTTACAATTGCAGTTGCGATAACCTGAATAAAATGTCTGAACGCAGCTGAGACGTCCTGCTAAACCTCCAGGACAGGACAAGTAATAGGAATTGTGGAAGGGGGCCAGAATGAGCGACTGTCAGTTGCAGTCCAAACATAACACTTTATGTAGTTGTCCAAACATTACAGTGCTTGATTATCGACAGAAAACGACATTAACTCTTAAATGGCTGAAGGCCCATGAATTAAATACAACAGCTATAAATATTTTTTGAGACAGAGGGATCCAGGCTTTAACCTTAAATAGTATATAAGCCCAAGTGATGTAAGACATGATAAGTAAGAATCGAAAATTTTAAAGCATCCAAAGGTTCATTGTTTTACAACAAGACAAGTACGATAAATTTTTAATAATCAGAAGGCCCACAGCTTTATCTTGAAAGAATGTAGTACATGATAAGTAAGAACCTTAAACCTTAAGGCGGCTGAAGGTCGATGCTTTAAAACAATACAATAAATTTTCATCATGCAAAAGGCCCAAGCTTTATCTTCAGACAATAAGACTTGCCCAGTTTAGAAAAACTTACTTTTATAACGGCTGAAGGCCTTTGATTTTAAAAACACAACTACAAGCATACAAATTCCAACCATCGGATATGAGCCATTAAAAATACACATTTAAACGCCAACACGAAAAGCAGTAAAGGCAATCTATCCCGAGAGAGATAGAAGTTTCCAGGGGGCTCGGTCTGCCCTTGAAATCTTAACGCTCGCTTAGGTGAGACAAGAAGTCGGCCCAACTATACTCGATCCGCCGGCAACACAACCAAGAGACAGTCAGAGACCCACCCACATGACGACCTGCTAACCACCGACCAGAATACGAGAATTCCAAAGCCAAAAAGTTACAGACATAGCCGCCCACAACCAAAAGTACATTAAGCTGTCAAAAACAACACACCATGTTCAACAGTGACAACAGGTGAGGAAAGGACACTGCCTAATTTTACGTCAGCGACTTGGGCAGGTAACCGGAACACTAACGGCCAATAGGTGGAAAACTCCGCTGGTGAACTTGAATTTCAAACCGACAAATATAGTTCATTCCACCACACGGCGGCTAAATCTTCACCAACTCGAACACTCGCTGTTGCTCCCAGGAATACCACCAACAGAGAACCACCAACCAAGGGAACAACGTGAACAGACGTGGCTTCGGTAGTTAGATCACCACTCAACTTTCATGTCCTGGGTCGGTGAGCCACGAACCTCGTGGCACTGGGAACACCCTCACATCCCCTGACACTGCACAGAGACCGACAGCGGGCCCGGCCGACTGCGCCACGCGGAGACTTGCTTGCTGATCCGCTCCAACTGACTTACTGGCTGCGCACCGTCAAGCCGGAAATATAAACACCAGACCGAAGATGGCATACGGTGCAAATGTCGATACACACCGCTGGTGCCACACGTAAAAATAGGAAGAACCATGGCATAACCGCAATAACCGCGGGAAACCAAACCCAGAGTAACAGCCAAGTTTTAAAGTAACGCATAAGCCGGGGTCAGCACGGTTCAGCAACGACTTAGACGTAGACGGTAGTGTGAAACAAACTGCAGCC
Source organism: Schistocerca gregaria (assembly GCF_023897955.1). Classification (NCBI taxonomy): domain Eukaryota; kingdom Metazoa; phylum Arthropoda; class Insecta; order Orthoptera; family Acrididae; genus Schistocerca; species Schistocerca gregaria. The sequence continues at coordinate 821,798,339 of NC_064921.1, read as the reverse complement.
AAATGTCCACTCTTTCTGTCGTTAAGTTTCTTTTAAGGAACGGGCAATACAGATACATAAAATGTGTACCTAACTTAATTGTCTGAATGTATTACAGTATAACAAATACGAGTATAATACTCCCGATGCTATAGTCAGTTCGTTCGATCAATGTCTCATGTAATGATCTTTTTGTGTCAGTTGCAGCTGTTCTAGGACAGATTAAAACATTATTGAGCAACAAATATGTATGCTGAATTAAGGCCATTTTGTATGAAGTGTACAGCCAATTTATAAGTATTTCACTATTAGTTCTTTGAATCACCAGAGGACGAAAGCCACGTCGTAATTACATTTACCAAAGAAAAACAAACAAAACCTTAAAACAGTATTTTCTGTTAGGGAATAAAATTGTATTATAATTTCCGCAGTGAAATTTAAAACATTAGTAAAATACGTAAGATTAGAATGCCAGCTAACCATAAGTATTATACGAAGGTTAGAACGTAAATAGTGGCAACTATTTATTCACAACCGACGCAAAAGAGTTACATGTTTGCACCTGTTACTGTCCTTCAAAGTAGACACCAGCATTGTGTGGAAACAGTTGCCAGCTATGTGGAAGGCGTAGTATACCGGTTAGCAGAGCCCGTTTGCTGTCACTATCAATAAAATTCTTTTGAGCTGTTGACAGCATTATCGATATATAAAACTGTACGACGTTTCTGAAACTACTGCACTCTCCGACGTTTCGGCCACTGCTTCAAACGAGCTTCCTCAGGAGGCGGAGAAAGTTGCTTTACGTAATTTGATGGGGCACTTGAGGATAGGAGAAGGGATGTTCGGCGTACGTTGTTAGTCTTTATACACTCCTGGAAATTGAAATAAGAACACCGTGACTTCATTGTCCCAGGAAGGGGAAACTTCATTGACACATTCCTGGGGTCAGATACATCACATGATCACACTGACAGAACCACAGGCACATAGACACAGGCAACAGAGCATGCACAATGTCGGCACTAGTACAGTGTATAGCCACCTTTCGCAGCAATGCAGGCTGCTATTCTCCCATGGAGACGATCATAGAGATGCTGGATGTAGTCCTGTGGAACGGCTTGCCATGCCATTTCCACCTGGCGCCTCAGTTGGACCAGCGTTCGTGCTGGACATGCAGACCGCGTGAGACGACGCTTCATCCAGTCCAAAACATGCTCAATGGGGGACAGATCCGGAGATCTTGCTGGCCAGGGTAGTTGACTTACACCTTCTAGAGCACGTTGGGTGGCACGGGATACATGCGGACGTGCATTGTCCTGTTGGAACAGCAAGCTCCCTTGCCGGTCTAGGAATGGTAGAACGATGGGTTCGATGACGGTTTGGATGTACCGTGCACTATTCAGTGTCCCCTCGACGATCACCAGAGGTGTACGGCCAGTGTAGGAGATCGCTCCCCACACCATGACGCCAAGTGTTGGCCCTGTGTGCCTCGGTCGTATGCAGTCCTGATTGTGGCGCTCACCTGCACAGCGCCAAACACGCATACGACCATCATTGGCACCAAGCCAGAAGCGACTCTCATCGCTGAAGACGACACGTCTCCATTCGTCCCTCCATTCATGCCTGTCGCGACACCACTGGAGGCGGGCTGCACGATGTTGGGGCGTAAGCGGAAGACGGCCTAACACCACCAGATAACGAAGGGACAGACGCTTGGTGCCATTTAGAGTAAAACCCTCGAAGGAACGTTAACTAAAATTCTATGAGACGTGATGCGATCTAAGTTTGTGGAGTAATTTATCTTGATTTTTAATATAAAATTTGTCTTGTTCGCACGTCTATAAAAAGGTGCTCTGACTCGATTGCTAACTCATGATTTTCATGTTTAAAATAGAAAAAATATTAAACTTCCTGGCAGATTAAAACTGTGTGCCCGACCGAGACTCGAACTAGGGACCTTTGCCTTTCGCAGGCAAGTGCTCTACCAACTGAGCTACCGAAGCACGACTCACACCCGGTACTCACAGTTTTACTTCTGCCAGTATCCGTCTCCTACCTTCCAAACTTTACAGAAGTCGTGCTTCGGTAGCTCAGTTGGTAGAGCACTTGCCCGCGAAAGGCAAAGGTCCCGAGTTCGAGTGTCGGTCGGGCACACAGTTTTAATCTGCCAGGAAGTTTCATATCAGCGCACACTCCGCTGCAGAGTGAAAATCTCATTCTAGAAAAAATATTGTTAGCAAAATACTTCTACCTACTTACAATATTTACACTATAAAAATAAAAGAAAAAAAATAGCATCAGAATTTCGTTACAGTAAGTAACTCGTCAAATGTAGTACAACCATGTACAGAGTCATAAAAATTAATCTGTGGTCTATGATGCTGCAATTTAACATAGAGACAAATGCGCAGCTGCTAGAGAGCAGAACGGCGTGCACGGTCTCATGATTAAAGTTATCGTATTAAAAAATCATACTATTGGAAGTTAAATTATGTGCAGTTAAGGGTTACATTTTAGCATGATTGTTTATGTTATCCTCATGTTGTAACCAATTGGGAACATACCACGGCATCAGTTGTAATTTTGTTTTTGAACGCTAGAACCGGTTTCATCCACCAGGGACGTTTCCCAATAGATTATGAACGCAGCGCAGTTGAGATACACAGAAAAGGAAAACAGCAACTCGTATTCTAATATGTAGGCTATTATTAACCAACTTGTGACAAAACATGTAAACTTACTCGTATGGTACACTGTGATGTATATTATAATTTTTAGGCTCCTCTAACTGTGCACGACCAAAGACAAAATCGGTTCACAACACTTACTTATACTGATCACATTACGGGTCTGGAGATGTACGGAAGTCTTATTTTACGAAAAGTTCGTGTTATTAAATGTTATTAATATAGAAAAAGTGTCCATCAAACAGTTCTAGTAAGAAATTCAGAAATGAAAAAGAAGGAGTGGGTCACCAATAAATTCCTTAGGATCTTCTTAAACTGATTTTTACTACTAGTTAAAGTCGTTATGGCTGCTGGAAATATATTGTTAATGTGTGCTTCTGAATAATGGACACCTTTCTGGACGGGAGTAGGTAACTTTAAACTATAGTAAAGATACTTAAAAATTGTTCCCATGGGGCGAACTGTTGGTTTCAAAAATAAGGTATATTATTTACGATAAATCTCATTAACGCGTAAATAACTGGGAAGCCATAGACAGTTCATTTCGGCCTTGGTTTTGAAACGTCCCCTTAGAACAATTATAAATGACTGTGCTTAAACCGACACACAATATTTTTTGGCGCAACGCAAACTGACTTTCAAAAATCCATACAAAAGAATGGAACAGACTAACATTAACCTATACCTTTCACAAATCACTTACCTCACAAAAATCTTCGTTACTTGAACTACTGCAATACAGCGAGCGCCACTACTTCCAGCTAAATAAAAGATTCAAAGTACTGAAAGCACTAATTTTGATACAGAACAAACACTGTATTTACCTCAATAGAGTTCAAATGTCATTATATATATATATCAGTTCATGGCATCCAGTCATACAAATTTACTGTTTCTGTCCAAAACTGCGCCATCTCACTCCCCACATCCACCACTGCTGGCGGCTCACCTCCAACTGCGCAACGCTATACGCTGTTAACGTCCAGTTGCCCAACACTACAATGGTAGACAACAATGCAAACTAGCCAGAGACTGCACACATCACAGTCACTGATATTCATACAGAGCGCTACGTGCCGTTACCAATAAGAAAACCTAAACAGCCTACATACATAGTCCCCATGCTCCCCACAAAAAAATTTACAAATTGTTTTGGGCAGTGGCTAATACATATTTGAATTTTTTTTTCATAATTACAATAACAATGAAATAAAATGAACAGACGTATTGATACAATGTTGGTCAAAACCTAAAATTTTCTCACAGTCCATACAGTCCAAATCGTTCATCACAGTAAAATAGCAGTGTTTTTCTGAAAGTCTGAGCAATAAAAGAAAATGCACACAGAAGTAGTTGATTTCCATGCAGTCTTGAAGAAGTAGTGTTGTCCTTCCAACGGAAAGACAGTGCTGACTCTTGACATGCAGACAGGTAATGGGCCACAACAGAGCAAACCCACCACAGAGTCAGTCGAAGTTTTGAAGAATGTTGGTAGGTAGGTCACCACACAGCATACCCACTGTAGACCTGGTAGAGTGTATGGGATTGGTGGGCCACCAGAGTTGCAGACCCACTGCAGTCCTTGTAGAAATAATGGTATTGGTGGGCCATTAAAGATGCAGACCCACTTTAGTCCTTGTAGAGACGGCCAGCAGCCATCTGTTGCGACTGTGCAGGTGCACAATCACCATTGAAGAGTCTTGCAGAGAATATAGCAAGTCCATAAACCACTCACAAACCACTCACAAAGTTTTGGAATTGTCCTTAGGACCAGCAATGCTGTTAATCAGTCTCTTGCTGAATTATTAACACACGTCCAAACACCAATGGACATCTTTTTTTCACATATTGTCCATATACCATAACCAACAGAAATATGTGTAGTGAAATCAATGCTTACAAGTTACTTAATTTGATGAACTGGTGTCAATTACAATTTTATAACATGAGTATACAATAACAAAGGTACAAAATACATCATTAAAGAACATAACAATACAGATAACATTTGTAGTAATACAGGCTTTACAAAAGAATGGAAATTACACATACATCAGTGTTACAGGAATTATGACATAAGTAAATAAATAAAATAATGAGAATAGTTTTCGAAACATTAATTTCACATATGAGCATTAAAACAAAATAGAATAAATAATGACTAAATATCTTTACGAAGAAAATAACATAGTATTTGGAAAATTCTACAATATAAATCTTATTATCTAAACACATAAGACAGGAAAAAGACAAATAGACAAGGGTACATAAACACATAGCAAAAAATTACAAAAGGAAAGACAGGATTCGTTTTCAGTGTAGCATTTGGTACTGCAGTCCAACCGAAAACTTCATTCCATAGATCTTTTCTCTTATTTCAACATTTGTTTCCACCAAAAAAATCCTATCCAAGTATGCTTTCTGTATTTATATGTTCACATATATATTTCTTCATTATTTATTTTCCATTATCTTGCCTCATCATTTATTTCCAAGAAAATCCTACCTAAACCTGTTGTCCACAAACCCTACCACTTTGCTCATATCCTCTTTCAAAATACTTTTTTTGCCAAACCATTTTCTTATAGATTGTCAGTGCATTTCTTCCAATTCATCACAACTCGTTCTCTTATATAGCCTATCCCATCTTAAAGTAGCTTAAATCTACTGAGCTCAGACGCATAACTAAGGGACGAAGCAATGCAGCAGCACAAAATAATTAATACAAACAGCAATGAAAAAATGGAAATTGTCAAAGCAAGCAGCAGAAAATCTAAATTACCAGAGCAAATGCAACATTACAACTAATATCAGCCAATGTGCAGCAACAAGAAAAGTAAATCAGTAGTAAAACTGGCTTAACAGAGTAATACAAAGTTACATTCAGTAGCACTATGCATAGCAAACAGCAACAGAAAGTGCTATAACTTATACCTAAACATGGCAAAGCTCAAGCAGAAAAAATATTACATTAAAAATGGCCATGTCTAATACCTATGTCACATCTTAACACTAGAGTGATGCATCACAAAAATTTACTCTGCAAGAAAGTTGCCAAGTCATTAGAAAATTATTTATGCAATTCCTATGAAGAGAAATGTCTATTTGTGGTCTCTTTTATAAGAAGGTACATCATAAAATTATTATTTACTGGGTCTGTAGACAGAAAGTAGTGATATTAGTACATCTATAAAATTTTATTTTAACCAATGCTGCAGTGCAGCTAGAAACTAGATATTAAACAAAATGAGCAATCTCTCAACTAGAAAGACAATAGATGTAGAAATGTTTCTCATCATTTCATTAGGCAGTTTAGTAAATATCATAAATTAAGATCTCCACAGTGTAATCATATGTTTTCCAGTTTGCGCGTGTCGAATTTGCGATGCGTTCTACAAAGGAATGTCAGTAGTGAGGATAATGTCCTCTTTTTTTCACCTGTGCCTCCGAAAGGCACACACTAATGGATTTTTTCCTGGTGACTGTCGTGCAGACAGGTGCATATTTACATCAGTTTCTGCTACAGTGACAGTTTGATATAAATAAATTTTCACAGGTCGAAATATTTGCATTACAAATGTGTAGAAACAAAATCCTATAATTATAACAGTGTCCAAAAAATTTTCGCCGGCATTGTGATACATTCACTCATTTACACACAACTCATGACTCTTAAAGCACGATTCTTGGTTTCCTACATCCTTTTTTCACAAGTCAGAGTCCCTAATCACTACACCTTATTACACATGTACATATTTGTCGACATCAATATTTCGTCATAATAAATACGTAGCATAATCAAATTCCTCATATAGCTTCAGCTTATTTATCATGAACATACCTCAACAGCATAATACACATCGTCATCGTAATAATAACATCATAAAAGCTCAGCCAAGTCTCAAAACCGTCGTAGCTTCCTCCAATAATTTCAAAACCCAAAAATAATTCTCTGCTCATTTCAATAGTGTCATCTACCTCAAACGTATTTTAAAATCATAATCCCATATCAAATACATCATTCAGAGCTCTCATAGTATCACAATGGTTCTGAAAAAATATGAACAGTTCACAAAGTACAGTCAAAATACAATTTCATAAGGGTGAAGTTATCCAACTGTGTAATTACGTAACCATCTGTCACTGATGTAGTAAAATAAACGTTTGTCTCTCTAAGTTAAATGATCAGATAACTGTGTACTTTAAGTGTCAGAGAAATGTGGTATCGATTTGTAAAGCTGGCAAATACCATATTAGCTAGGGCTCCTTGTGCTTACCAAACACATCGTATACAAAGAAAGCGGTTACCCCCCTGAGGATTAATGTAATTATACCCTCAGGTGTTAGAGATTACAGCAATGTAATGAAATGTATCACGGAGAACTCTCTTCAAAATTAATCACTCAAATGCGTGTCCTGTAGCGCTAAATTGTGCGTCTTGTGGTCACATAATCTCTGTCATTACGTAAAGGTAAAAAATTTGCCAAGTGTCGTAATTATCGTCGTCCGTAATCATAGTTCTGTGGAAGTCAATGTACTTACCTTGTAATAAACAAAAGCGAAATGGTATGCGCATAAATATCGTAGTTATTACGTACAGTTCCGTGATCAAGAATGTACTACACTGTAACGTATTGCTGTGCTACAAAAAAGGCTGTCTTATTGTAGCTATACCACAAAGTTACTACTAAAACATGTTTTACTTTCCAGAAGAATTCAGAAAAACTGTGCAGATATAAAGCAGATACAGCACAAAAGCAATAATGTAAATTGTGTCACTCATTAGTATCTTCGTGATATAATCGTGTAGCTGTCAAATAAAGTAACCACTGTGTCATCTGGTATCTCTCAGGAAGTACTTTAAATTCAGAATGTATTTTCAAGTAAACCAAAATGTTGCATTAAAATATCATTAGCGGTACCAGAAGATGTTGTAAGTATGTGAGCCTTATAGTCGTTACGTAATTGTGCAACTAACAAGCAAAAATGTGCACACATAATAACACTGTGTCGTCTGTTCATTATAACAATGCATTCGTAATTACTGTCTAAATAAGTTGCCCAGGTTCTTGACTGGATATTTAACTACAAACATTGTTGCATAGTAACAGTTTCTTAAGTCTGACAAAGCATACTAGAAGTGTGAAGTGGAAAGTTTTATGGCAAAGACAAAGTTAAAAAGCAGATTATCTTTCAACAAACGATTTTACATGTGAAGTGTGGTGCAATCCTTTACTCTTCATAGTACTCAGAGTTTGAACTTGATGCAATTATCATGCGGTATACGTCGGTAAAGAATACTGGAATTTTTCTCAAGATTAGCGTCCATGTTATTTTTCTCTGAGCCAGCCGGCGCACGTGGCTGCCTGCGGTGCGAGTCATTGTCTGTCTCTTTGTTGGCTAGCGTCGTTATTGTGATTTGGAGACCTAACTTCTATAAATTCACCTTGTCGAGAGGGCCCAGCCCTGTTTGAATGTCGCCAGTTCTGATGCAATTCAAGTCTGTCGTTACGATTATGTCGTCTGCCGTCATGTCGGTAGTTCCTGTAGTTTCTTTCTTGTCGGTTAAGTGGTGGAGAATTTCTCGCCGAATTATCACTGCACGGTGGACCGTTGCGTCTGAAGTTATTCTGTCTATCGTGATAATAATAGTTCTGGTTGCCATATTGTCTATTTTTATGATTCTCTCTGTTATATTCATTACTACGGAAATGCGGTCTTTCTCTGTAACTATTACTCTGCCAGTGGTTTTCATATGGGTGGTGTCTGTTTTGTTCACGATTTAGGTTATTATTTCTGTCATCGCGGAATTGTGACGGATGTTACCTGTAACTGTTGTATTTCTGTTTTCGCATCCCGCAACTGTCAGTGTCAATTTCCAATTCTTGTAAGAGTCCCTGAAAAGCTTCAATGTCGTCTTTTAACGTCCTGCCAAAATATTATGTCGCAAATGTTAAGGTAATTTGATTAAGCAAATGCGGATGAGTTCTAAGGGGCTGTATGGGTTTGACAGGTACTGATTCTTGTGCAACGTGTCTTCAAAATATTTCACAAGACTGGAAAATTCAGATTGTTCGTAATGTTTCATTATTATGATGCTATGTTTTACTCGGTCTTGTGTAGCTTGAGACCAGTGTGCTGAGAGGAAGGCATGGTAAAATTGTCCTTCACTGTTGGCAATCGTGAATGATCGGTCGCATTCTTACAGCTGGTTCATTCTCTAAATAGCTACACATAAATTCTAATCTGTGCTCTAATGACCTGTTGGGAGGAAAATAGTGAGAGAATTGATGAAGCCACGCTTGTGGATGAATGTCGTTCCCGGAATTCTTAAATGTTTTCAATTTACGTGTAGTAATAAACAGCTTATAGTCAAAATCATCATGTCGGCGAGTCGCATGTCGGTCATTGTTACTTCGTTTCGGCGGTTCCATCTCAAAATTCTGTGTACCTTGCCAATTTCTTTCATAATTTCCGAAGTACCCCGTGTTATTATTTTGTGGCTGTTCCGTATTTCTATGTCCCTCTTCCCGTATTGATGCGAGAGTTTCCTCTGAAATACGTAATTCTTGTATTACCTGTGTCAGCAGATCTAGTACTTCCCGGATTTCACTGTTCTGTTGCGTTTTAATTTGACTCTGATTTTGTTTGAATTTCCTAATTTGTTCGCACTCTTCTGTGACATTAAAGACTAACGGTTTTGTGTCATTCAGATTATCATCTACCTTCGTAGATAAATTATTTAGCTGATAATGAACTAATTTCCGCCATGTGTCTTTGTGCACCAATTTTCATAGTATCTACTGTGTCCTTTAAGTTTTGCTGAGTTTTTGCAAGTTGCGTAACCGAATCGGTAGATGCAATTTTAGCTTGCAAGGTGTAGTGATTTTCATGAACTATAGTTTGCAGTTTCTTTATGGCTGCTTCGTGATTCTGTAATGCATTTTCATGAGGCAAAAAAATAGGTTGGAAATGCTCAAAAATTTGTGTTTTTACATCATTACAGACTTTTTGACATTTCGATTCGATTTTATGTAACTCAGTAGTTAAATCTTCACGTGTTTGTTCAAGTGTGCTGGCTCACTTTTGAATATTTTGTTCCATTGTGTCTAACTTTTGAAGCTTTTGCTTTGTTTGTATCTGGTTTTGTTCCATTTGTTGCATTAATTGCAATAATAATGTATTAGTGTCTGGAATCTGTATCTCTATGTTTTTTGGCAGTGCATTTTCACCGGCAACATTTACATTTTGACAAGCAGAAAATTAGTCTTGACTCATCTGAGGAAACGGTGAGGACCCAAAACCTGAGCCAGAAGTATTTGCAATATTGTGTTCTGTCATTCCGGATTCCTGAGGCGAGCTGTTGCCGACCGATCGATCGATAATGCTTCCCTGTTCACTATTTATTTCACTGTCTACACCATTATTTGCCGCCCGCTCCATTTCCCCATGCATAATTACCAAATTACTACTTCGAATGTCTGATAATTCATTACACAGTGGTGCTGATAAGCTACATTTGTCGTCACTATTATTTCTCAGTTTACTTTGGGGCGTAGTGGTACGTTTCTTACACGCCATTATTGTCACAATATAACACTCGATAACACGGAAAAGCACAATTTGAAGAGCAAAAACAAAATGTTTCATGTGGCTCTGAGAACTATGGCTTAACATCTATGGTCATCACTCCCCCAGAACTTAGAACTACTTAAACCTAACTAACCTAAGGACATCACACACATCCATGCCTGAGGCAAGATTCGAACCTGCGAACGTAGCAAAAACAAGAGAACACATTAACATAGCACTGAAAATAAAATCTACACTCCTGGAAATTGAAATAAGAACACCGTGAATTCATTGTCCCAGGAAGGGGAAACTTTATTGACACACTGCGTAGGAGCCTACGGTCTTGGCGTGCATCCATGTGTCGCTGCGGTCCGGTCCCAGGTCGACGGGCACGTGCACCTTCCGCCGACCACTGGCGACAACATCGATGTACTGTGGAGACCGCACGCCCCACGTGTTGTGCAATTCGGGGTACGTCAACCCGGCCTCCCGCATGCCCACTATACGCCCTCGCTCAAACCGCGTCAACTGCACATACGGTTCACGTCCACGCTGTCGCGGCATGCTACCAGTGTTAAAGACTGCGATGGATCTCCGTATGCCACGGCAAACTGGCTGACACTGACGGCGGCGGTGCACAAATGCTGCGCAGCTAGCGCCATTCGACGGGCAACACCGCGGTTCCTGGTGTGTCCGCTGTGCCGTGCGTGTGATCATTGCTTGTACAGCCCTCTCGTAGTATCCGGAGCAAGTATGGTGGGTCTGACACACCGGTGTCAATGTGTTCTTTTTTCCATTTCCAGGAGTGTAGTTAATTGCAAGCGCAGCTGCGAAATACTTGGCGCAAAACTACATGCAAGCCAAAACTGTTTTACTGTACAACAAAATGAAAGACTGCAACTACAAAGGAGATTCTCTCTACAATTACGCGTTAGCAATAAACAAAAGCTACACTATTTACACAAACTACAAGAAAAAGTAGAAGATTCCAGTGAGGTATCCTCGGCGAAGTGTCGACATATGAAACGTCCCCTTAGAAAAATTAATTAATTACTGTGCTGATAAACCTCTTACATTATTTGATTTTCAAACAGCTGAGCATAACTGAACGTACCGAGACATTTCTCTCTTTCCCTATTCTGATCAACACTAAAATGACACACAATATTTTTAGCGCAACGCAATCTGACTTTCAAAAATCCCTACAGTAGAATGGCCCTGACTAACATTAGCCTATACCTTTCACAAATCACTTACCTCACAAAAATCTTCCTTACTCGAACTACTGCAATACCGCAAGTGCCACTACAGCCAGCTAAATGAAAGATTCAAGCTTCTGAAGGCACCAACTAATGATAGACATAGTTAGCAAATGAAAGATTTTGATAGAGAACAAACAATGTATTTACCTCAATAGTGTTCAAAAGTCATCATCATATATAAGTCCAGATCATCTGCTCTCAAAACTCCGCCATCTCTCTCCCCACATCCACCACTGCTGGCGGCTCACCTCCAACTGCGCAACGCTACGAGCTGTTAATAGCCAACTGCCCAACACTACAACAGCAAATTCCAGCAATCCAAACCAGCCACAGACTGCACACAGCACAGTCAGTGATTTTCATACAGAGCGCTACGTGGCATTACCAATAAAAAAACAGAAACAGCCTACTTACAGTTTAAAGACATCTTCCATAAACTGACTAGTATTCCGTCTCTAATGACAAAGGGTGAACGTCCACCTTCCCATTAAACTGTATCCGATGTGGAGGGGGATTTCTCTAAAAACTTTTTTCTTCCAGGCATCAGCATCTTGTTCCTGTCTGTGAGGGGGATAGACTTCTAACCAGCATGGATAAGCCGGACTTGTACAACCTCGGTTGCGCTCCCCTCACGCTACTGACCGCCAAACAGGTTGACGACCTGTGGTCGGTCTTCACGTGGCCGAGGCAGCCGCTGCCGGTGCTCGACATTGGCTGCGGGCCCGGTGACGTCGCCAGGAAGGTGGGTTCTTCACTTCCAGTCACTTTATTACTCCATCAGAGAAATCGACGACTAAGGAACTCTATTGTGCTTTGTAAAGTATCGTCGCTCCTGGATACCTAGGACCACCGAAAAAAGGAGGTATACAGAGTGTTCATTTTCACAGAAGACACTGAAGTATATCGAAACTACCCTTTGGAACAAAAAACAGTTCAAATTCCAATTTGCTTGTCTCGGAGGGGGACATCCAATGATATCACACTCAACCAGGCACCCAACCCCGTGCGTGGCTGGTATGGGCAACTTTGCAATCTTCAATGGGAACTCCCGTTTTTTTTAATTGCACATTATTATTTTACGGACAAGTCTGTATACTTTTGTCTGAAGCATTTTCTTCTTTTCGCCACAGATGACGCTGTAATCAGAGGAACAGAAATGGGTACCCCATCGTCATTTATGGCATGATACTCAGTGGCCCCTGAATGGCATTTGGGACCTCACCTCCATGCTGTGAAGTTAGGCCAGGCCAGTATTTCGTAACTTTTAATTGGAACCCCATTCGCATCGTCGTATTCCTCCGACACATCGAACAACGGAGTAATTGACGCGGCACTGTGGCCATGGCTCGCGACGAGCTCTACTCTCCTTTTCCATTTCGAGTAAGTGTTCAAACGTAGTATCGCCATCTCCAGTACAGTTAATTATCCACTTTCCAAATGACCGTACACAGGACAGAGCCATAGATGCGGGAATAGCAGCATCGCCCTTTCCGATGCTGTCACCCAAATCTTCACGGCCTGTTGGCACTTGCTGCTGCACTTCATCTTTTACATATCCCCACAGGAAGAAATATGGTGACATCAAATCCGGCGACCTAGCAGAACAATTAACAGGGCCACTTCTCCAGATCAACCTACCAGTGTAAAAACGGTTTAATAGCTCCGGTGCTTCAGTTGCGTAATGCACTGGGCAACCGTCAGGCTAAAACCATATACGTTATCGTTCGTCAGGGGCAATATCTTACAGTTGTACCGATAGTTCCCGTTTGTGCCCCTTCTACGTGCCGTCGATAAGATACGGACTAATGAGTTTGTTTCTTATGACGCTACACCATATGTTAACCGACCAAGGCCACTGATGGGCAACTTGCTGCAGCCAGTGGGGATTGTCTTCACTCCAGTAATGCATATTATCCAGGTTAACGCAACCATCGTTTGTGAATGTATACTCACGGGAAAATTGTTTCTCGGCAAATAACGTGGAAGTCGATTGCATTTGGTGACGTCTCCATTTACAAACCACTACCCGGTTACGGAAACCGGCGCCATGGAATTCTTGATGCAGCGACTTGTGGTGTGGATAATCAGTATGACAATGCAATATTGTACAATACTACCAACGAACATATTAGAATCGCGGTGTAATTGCTTATCCGTGGGCTGTGGTGCACTGCCGGTATTGCAGCTATTTCATTAGCTTCTCCTTCAACAATTTGATATGCCACATTACGAGTAAATGGTAGCTTTAACGCGCCGCTGCACATATTGAGTAAATGAGATAATATAGTGAGTATCAACTATCTTTTTCGTAGTACTGTTACTTTCTGTCTTAAATTTTCCATTGCGTAATAAATAACAGATCGATATATCTCTTTCGAAAGCAAGAAAAATTATGGTGCTCACGATTAAACAGGGATTATTTATGCAAAATGTTACACAATGGTCCCATAATTTGAGAGGCGATGCCAACGGCCTTGCCGCAGTGGTAACACCGGCTCCGTCAGATCACCAAAGTCTGGCTGTGCTAGCACGTGGATGGGTGACTACACAGTCTGCCAAGCGCTGTTGACAAGCGGAGTGAACTCAGCCCTTGTGAGGCAAAGTGAGGAGCTGCTTGATGGAGAAGTAACGGCTCCGGTCTCGTGAACTGACTTACGGCCGGGAGAGCGGTGTGCTGACCACGTGCCCTTCTATACCCACATTCAGTGACGCCTGTGGGCGGACGATGACACGTTGGCCAGTCGGTACCGTTGGCTCCACCAGGGCGTGTTCGGACGGAGTTTTTATGTTCGAGAGGCGATAGTGTGGTCCAAATCAAGACAAAAATATCCACTTAACATGGCTTCTAAAACGTATATATTAAGAGCTGTGACCATTTGTTCAGTATTAGAAAATTGTTTCACACGAGCGTATATGAAGAAATGCTCATAGCACTTAAGGTATACATTTTATAGCCCATGTAAACTGGAGTTTTTTTTCTAGTTTGAGTCCATACTGCCACCTTTCAATATACGGTATGATTTTTTTAACTTCCAGTATAAATAAAAATTGGCCTTTGCGTTTAGGTCTCGCGTTGTGAGAGTTCGATACAATCTTAATTATGTATATAGACAATTCATCCGTACCGGAAACCGAGAATGTCGACAACTTTTGCCTGTTATCAACATTGATACTGGCAAAATATTGGTCTCGGGAACAGCAAGGCTTTCGAGAATGTTTTAATTTCAAGTTTGAAGTCGGATATCAAATGACAAAAACATATTTTTGCTAGTGATACAATTACAAATTTAAATAAATTGTGCAATTTTGATTTTGCCTAAATTTATGATTCTAGGTGAACTGGAGTGACTATAGTTTTGATGAACGAGTTTGCGAGTGTCAAAATGTGTCGTAAATGGCCGTACCTTGTGATTTCACTGTCTTGGAAGCTTCACTTTTGTACTCCGTCAAGGGACCGTAGATCTTAGCATGTGACATAAATTTTCGCAGTAAGGCAGACATACAGACAGAAAAGTAATCCAACAGAGTTTCGATTTTTACCGGCTGAAGTAAGAAACCCTAAAAAGAAACGAATTGTAAGTACATTGTGTTTTCGCCAGTTTATGAGCAGTGTTCTGACACAAAGACACACAAATCAGGAAACGAATCCAGTTCCAATAAATCCCAAAAGCAGCCGATGTCTTCTCATCAGTGTTCAACGCTTACTGAAGGCGTGGAACCGAAAAGCACACCCTGTGTACATAAGTCGGCCACCGATGCAGTTTCCAAAATACAGGCCGGTTTTCAAATAGACTTCTGTTGATAATGGGCCGCCTGAATTATCTTTCAGTTGTCGCAGGGTGGTCATAAACAGTCTGAAAGGCTTGTAGGGGGGTTGCAGGGTAGGCTGTAGTGAGAAATGTTTGCTGAGAACAAAATTCATACGTTGCGGCAAGTCCGATTTAATTAGCAATTCAAGCATTTGGACGGGCAAAAGTGCGGTGATGCACAGACATCTGTTAGTCTGTGAGTTACCACATCTTCAAATGCTCTTCACCAGCTAAAATATGCCTTTCCCGGAAGTTAGAAATTTAAGCTAGGTGAACAGAAGCTACGTTTGTGTTGACTGAGGAAACGAAGGAAGAACCCATTTAGAAAAAGCTTCTCCGGTACGCTGCTTGAATTCACGCGTTCAAACACTTGTCGAGCTAACTTCAATAATAACAAAATCAGAAACGATTAATAATTATTTTCCAGTGCAACCAACCCTGCAACACGCTTACAAGCTTTCCAACACATCACCGACCGCCCTGTACATCTCTCAGGCTTTAGCTGGTTTGGTGCGCTATGTTCCGTAGTACAGCGCGGCGAGCCACCCCCACGTACCAGACCACGACACACGGACTGGACGATCTGAAACATGCACCGTGCTCTCCATTTGACAACTGCAGCGTCTTCTATCAATCTGCTCTATTCTCAATCCTCAACAAGTCTGGAAATTGCACAGCACGCTTGTATCAATGATCTGCAATACCTGTGAAATACTTTGCCTCTTCAGAGAAGCTTAAGCACTGATTAACTTTACATGCTGCATAGCTTAGAAGAGCAAATCAGAAAGCATATTTCTGCAGTGGCAGATTTTAGCCCCGCGGCTGCCACCGGGTACGAAGCTGGTGGCCTGCGACCTCAGCCCAGAGATGCTGGAGTTCTGCAGGCAGCATAACGCACTGCCAGGCACCATCACGTACGAGCAGCTGGACGTGGTTCAGCCCGACCTGGAGAGCTCCACCGTGTGGCAGTACGCGCTCTTTGGCAAGGTGTTCTGTTTGCTGCTGCTGCATTGGGTACCCGACAACAGGTGTGTACTCATTTTGTCGCCTTATCAACTACTGTGTAAAGGCTGGCATGTCTTAATTCTCCGATTGTAGTTCAAGAGGGGTTAAACTTGAACACTCCAACTATTGCTATAGTGGTACTTCCAAGAGTAAGAAATGCCGTAACAATCAGTCATACATTTTCTCCAATAATATGTTTAGTTTATTTATATGTATATGTTATGTTACTGATAAAACTAGAATATGTAAGGCTTGTTGCCACACTGGCCGGAGAATGTATTAGCCGGCCGCTGTGGCCGAGCGGTTCTAGGCGCTTCAGTCTGGAACCGCGCTGCAGCTACGGTCGCTGGTTCGAATCCTGCCTCGGGGATTGATGTGTGTGATGTCATTAGTTTAGTTAGGTTTAAGTAGGTGTAAGTCTAGGGGACTGATGACCTCAGATCTTAAGTCCCATAGTGCTTAGAGCCATTTGAGCCATTTTTGAATGTATTAGGTTTTAAAACGATGTCACAGAGCACCATGTAACTACAAGGGGAAGTCAAAAGGTAAAGATCACTGTTTAAAATAGAAATAACTTATTTTATATTCAGGAGAAACCGCAGGTTTTGAAAGGCATGATGTTAGGAAGAAGTCCGCTAACAGAGAGTTAAATTATTTTTCATTAAAACACAATAAGTTTCACTGCCTACGGCCACATCGTCAGGTGCAACATACGCGGTGAAAAGCAAAGTACAGTGTCACCATGTTTTGTGGATATTATAATTAATAAAGGAATGTCTAAAATATAGTCACAACTTAAAAAGATTGTAGGCATACCCGTCGGTCCTAAACAGAATTTACTGTTCAGTGAATATCTTCATATGGCGTACCTCCATTTCTTAAAATTTGTTTACGTCAAAAAAGGCGAAAGAAACTATTTTGTAGTGAGTCGCCGCTAAAAGTTTTTTTAAAAATGGCCGGCTTAGTGTTGAAAAATTGCCACTACTAACATGATTCGTCGCGACACTACGCAGATTACTATGTGGAAAGTGTCAGGTGGCAGTGTCTTACCGCTGTGACAGAAGGGCAGCTCAGTGTAGGCCAAAGCAAAAGCGCCCTGCATGACCGACAAGGAGAGACTACCTGGCTGGCGGAACGGAAGCTATCCGTGTGGACCGAGGCCCACAAGAAAGACAGGCCGCGGCGCGTACGTCACGAATGTAGGCCTGCGCTCGCTCGTTCGCTCTACTCAGCAGACAAAAACTACGTTTCTACGTCTGTTAACTCATAACTAGTTGCGTACGGTACGAACGAGAATTGCATCTTTTACAGGAATCCGCTATTATGGATTATTACTGTTATTAGTCCTACAATGAAAGGAAGTCCGTACGTCTACTTAAAATTTATTACGGCTGTACTGGGGTACAATAAAGTTAAAATAATGCCACAATGATTATCAGTTGCAGAAGGAACCACTTCTTGTATGAAATGACTGTTAAGCAGAAGAGACTAAATGCTATACACATTTATATCGAGCATTAAATTTTGTTATAATACTGTTAATCAGTAGGACTTCGTAATAGCAAATTCCAGAGATGATGCAATTCTCGTTAGCGTGTACACACCCAGCTGCGAGGTAACAGGTCTAGGAACGTATTTTGTCTGCTGCGCTGAGCGAGAGAGCCATTTGCAATACTTGGCACATGATGATTAATAATTCTAAAAATGCCCTACCTCAGTAGTGGGATAGGAGATTAGTGTTAACGTCTCGTCGACAACGAGGTCATTAGAGACGTAGCGCAAGCTTGGGTGAGGGTAGGATGGGGAAGGAAACCGGTCGTGCCATTTCAAAGAAACCATCCATGCATTTGCCTGAAGTGATTTAAAGAAATGACGGAAAACCTAAATCAGGATGGCCGGAGACGGGATTTAACCGTCGTCCTCCCGAATGCGACCTACCTCAGTGGTAGTCAACTTTGTTTGCTACGGTAAAATTTCTAGCTTCTGAGCGCTGATGTGCCTAGAAAGTCTCTGTTCGGCAGATACGAGGTCGTGCTAAAAACTAATTCCTCCGAGTTTTTAATTCTGTTCTCTATACGGGTTGAGGTATTAAAGATCTCACACATTACTCTGTCGACATGGTTTCGAACTGTTACTTGTAAAATAGAGGTGTGTAACGTTAAGTACGTCGGTGCGTAACAAACGCCGTGTTGTAATCAAGTTTCTAACCGCAGACAACATGCCTCTTGTTGAAATCTGTAGATTAATGAAAACTGTGTACAGTGATGATTGTATCGACATCAGAATGTACGATGCTGGGCTGTTTCTGCTTGTAATGAAGCGAGTAAAAGTCGTCGAGGGAGACCAAGAGATGAGTACAATAAGCAGATTCAGAAGTATGTAGGTAGCAGTACTTATTTCGGGATGAAGAGATTTGCGCAGAGATAGAGTAGCATGGACAGCGGCATCGAAGCAGTCTTCGGGCGGAAGACCACAACAACAACAACAACAACCACATTGTGTGTGGCAGAGCATCATCTCTTTCCAAAACTTCAGAAACACCTCCTTTCTTTGATAGTGATGAATCAGTGCAATTAGAGGTAAGTTTTTAGCTGAGTCAATAACGTCAGACACTCTACAATGACTGTATCAACAATCTGGTCTCTCAATGGGGTCCTGTGTTCCTCTCCAAGGTGACTTTGTTGAGCAGTAAATATGTAGACATGAAGAATAATGAAGTAGAATGTTAATAAAGTTGGTTTATTTAAATAGCCTTACAAGTTTTCAAATTTAAAAAATTCAGTATACCCTCTCACCCTCTTAATTACGATTCTCTAGTGAAATCGAGCCACAAACCTGGGGGAGGAGGGGGAAGGGGCGTTCCCCGGGAGAAATGATCAGTAGTTACGAATATGACACGAAGAACAAGTGTCCAGTAAACATGGACTGTAAAATTGGCATCTTATAAGCTATTAGCTCTTCTTCTTCTCCGATACTGTGAAACCAGTCGGACATCGACAACGACCACGTCCTCTGCCACTTACGCAGAATCGTCACTGGAGAGTGGGGCAATCTGGACCAGGCTGGACAGTCTCATCGATGGTACACAAACTGCAGTTTCAAGCCTGCATCCGAACAACGAAACATTCCACCATGTATTAACTTTGGCTCAGGAGTGCTGTGAAAAACCTCTCATGGGAAACAGGGGATTTTGCCATTACAAAAATGTCTGTGTTTCTGATTTGGTGTTCTGGACACATCGCAAATGAAAATACACGCTTGTCTCAGACCCAAATTTTGTTTTCTGTGCCGTGGATTTCCAAACAAACGGGCAATGCAAAATTTCTGATGTTGAGTGGATTTTTTAGAGTAACTAAAAGTAGATGTTTGGAAATGTTTGGGTTACACTACTTTACCTATTCTTTCATTTCTACAGAGTGAGGAGAATTCAGCATACGTTCTTTGTCCAGAACATCAGCTATGAATTTCGTCTTGGTCATTAACTGATTTTCGTTGCTATTTCTTGCTTCTGTTACTATATGTAGATTTTATTTTAGTAAATAGAGTTATTCCTGATAACCTCATTTTCACCAAATAAGATACAAACTGCTGAGCAGACAGCTCTCACAAGGAAGCAATTTTGGCCCTGATGTGTCAAAAAGGGCAACAACTCACGACAGATGACACTCGCTACAGGAATAAAATGGCAGGGCGCTGCAGTAGAATCAATTGCCACGTGTAGTCAAAGGAAGCCACAAAACCGTCCACGTAAAAGGGGCTTCCGACGTCCTGTTGTGGGACATTCCATAATAAATAGTTTTTAGGCGCAGACTCTGCACCAGTAGATAATTATGACTTTTACAGGATGACAATTATTGAACTAGTTGAATAAAACGTAAATTACTTATAAACTACGACGTGTGCACACAATTTATTCAACATCGTCACTACGGATATTCATATTTAGATTATGACATATTCGATATACCTACCACATTGACGGTGATGAGAGGCAGACGAAGAGCAAAATTCTGCATGACCCACTGAAGTGGTGGAACGTCGATAGTATCGATGACTTCCTAAATGGTTGTTTTCAGCCCCACCTGGAGAATATGGCGGCCAGTAGAGGCCCAAGCCATTGGTCTCTGGGTACCCCAGAGCCACAATGTGTGTCCCCAAAGAGCTGCTCCAGGACATCAAACACTCTCCTGCTTCGATGGGGCCGAGCTCCGTTTTCCATTAACCACACCTTGTCGAAATCTGGGATGGGGATTAAATCATCTTCCAAAACCTTCACGTACCGTTCGGTAGTGTCCTCGCAATCAAGGAATATGGCACCGATTATTCCGTGACTGAACATTGCAAACAATGCAGTCTCCTGTTTAGGGTGACGGGACTTCTAAACTGTGAAATGCGGATTCTCAGTCCCCAAATGCGTCAATTTCACTTATTGCAGAACCCATCCAGGTTAAATTGGGCCTCGTCACTAAACCAAACAACAATGGGAATACTAATTCCCATTATGTCACGCGTCCAACAGTGCAGTTTGAACGTCCTAACGCAAACCGTTCAGAAGTTATGACGATTTTATTTCATGTTGTTGTTGTCTTCAGTCCTGAGACTGGTTTGATGCAGCTCTCCATGCTACTCTATCCTGTGCAAGCTGCTTCATCTCCCAGTACCTACTGCAACCTACATCCTTCTGAATCTGCTTAGTGTACTCATCTCTCGGTCTCCCTCTACGATTTTTACCCTCCACGCTGCCCTCCAATGCTAAATTTGTGATCCCTTGATGCCTCAAAACATGTCCTACCAACCAATCTCTTCTTCTAGTCAAGTTGTGCCACAAACTTCTCTTCTCCCCAATCCTATTCAATACCTCCTCATTAGTTACGTCATCTATCCACCTTATCTTCAGTATTCTTCTGTAGCACCACATTTCGAAAGCTTCTATTCTCTTCTTGTCCAAACTAGTTATCGTCCATGTTTCACTTCCATACATGGCTACACTCCAAACAAATACTTTCAGAAACGACTTCCTGATACATAGATCTATATTCGATGTTAACAAATTTCTCTTCTTCAGAAACGCTTTCCTTGCCATTGCCAGTCTACATTTTATATCCTCTCTACTTCGACCATCATCAGTTATTTTACTTCCTAAATAGCAAAACTCCTTTACTACTTTAAGTGTCTCATTTCCTAATCTAATTCCCTCAGCATCACCCGATTTAATTGGACTACATTCCATTATCCTCGTTTTGCTTTTGTTGATGTTCATCTTATATCCTCTTTTCAAGACACTGTCCATTCTGTTCAACTGCTCTTCCAAGTCCTTTGCCGTCTCGGACAGAATTACAATGTCATCGGCGAACCTCAAAGTTTTTACTTCTTCTCCACGAATTTTAATACCTACTCCAAATTTTTCTTTTGTTTCCTTTACTGCTTGCTCAATATACAGATTGAATAACATCGGGGAGAGGCTACAACCCTGTCTCACTCCTTTCCCAACCACTGCTTCCCTTTCATGCCCCTCGACTCTTATTACTGCCATCTGGTTAGCGAAGTTGCAGCTAGCGAAGCCGAAGCGGGTGCAGCAAGAGGTGCATGTCTGGAGTGACCCCTGTTCTGCACCCTCTGGCTGTATATCGGGAGACCCTCTGTGGGTTCAGCAAGATACCGCGGCAACCAGCATGGACGCAGGTGATGGATTAACGATAACACACTGAACAGAGATGCGATGCAGGTTGGCGGCGTCGAAGACGAAGCCGAGAGAGACACCAGTTTGCTCGACAGTCGGCCCACAAATGATAACAAATGTAGCTAGAATGACTGCACAGTGTTACTAAATTATTAAAACTGCTTAAAATTTATTACTAGCAAAGAAAGAAGCATATCATTCTAATGGTAAATTACGTCCCCTTTCTGCTAACATAATCAGATTTCTTGTAACAGGTCCATCTGACTCCTTGATTGTTAATTTATCACGTATCATTAAACATCTTTCCAAAATGTATCTATTGCCATTTTTTTCGCCTAAATGAATCTCCGTTAATTTTACGTGCTACTGATACAACTATACTGAAATGTCCAGTGGGTGGAGCTTTATTAAGAGGATATACTATGCTTCCCTGACTTTGTATGTTGCAGCAACACAAACACAAAAGTAAATCGTTTCGAATAGAAGCAACGCACGTAATCAGATGACCAGTACTTGGACGCACTGGCCACACGTAAGTCCGACATTTCCGCTTCGCTACCTATACCTGTCCATCGCGAGGTGAGTCTTCTCTGCAGTGACAGCTTTAAGCGACTGTGCCACGCCCCCTCTACTACCAAGGGCGCCATGTTCGTATCAGTCAGACGTTGCCCCGGCTCATCGCTACTCGGGACAGCTTTTCGTGTGGCAGAGAACCGTTAACGTGTGCTACAATACTACCTATCCTTTGCCGAGCTTTGTGCAGGTGTTTGCAGAGTATGTGTGTATGTGTCATGTAATCTCACAATTTCACTTATTATCGTAATTACTATAACTTGAGGATATAATGTGATTTTTAACATGACATCAGAAACCAAGATGGCGATCGAAGATGGTGGACCTGAAAATACGAATACACTTCCTAGGTCACTTTTCTTAACTTTAAAGTGGCGGGAAATGAAAAAAAGACATTTCTTGCAAAAGAGAAAAGTAAAAATAATTTAACTGTACCCAACGATGGTACAGAGATTGAAATAAATATTGATGACTTCATCCAAACTATGCACAATTTTTCGTGAACTTTAGAATTGTTGTAGCTAGTCCAGATGGATCAGAATCGTATTATCCATCGTATGATGGAAAATCCTATAATTATGTGGCAAAACCGTTTGATTTTGTGACTGTAAAAGAAAGAAATAATGTTTTACCCATAATCGAACATCCTTTGATTTCATCAAGAGCTGTTCTATATCTGACTTCAACTGTTATTACTAAAAGAAGCTTAGAAGGACACATTCTAAATAACAGAAAAATAAAGTACATTATCCATTACCAATTCTTCACGAATTTTTAAAGATTATAAAGAAATTATGTGCGAAGGAGACTTAACGTAATTTTTACTAGGTCTTCTACTTCTGGACAGGCAATTCTTAGATGACCTCATTATAATGATGCTGGATTGAAACTACAGATACTCTTCCTAAAGAAGGATAAGTAGTAATAGAATTGATGGAAATTCGTGTAATAATTATTAAATATGAACCAACTTACGGATTACAACAACGAGAAAATATTCTGAAAATTCCAAAAGTTCAACAGTAGAAGTTGCAGGATTGAGTGATAAGAAAAATTTCGAACTAGATATCACATAACTATGCTGAATTTGATATGCTATATTTCGAATTTATTACAGTTCAGACAAATCGTAAAAATAATCAGTTACTTCACCCTTCATTATACGACCACGTTAATCTACAGAAAAATGGAAGAAATGAAAATTTCCCACAGAAAATTTGGAATATTAATCGACCAAATAATATTCTCAAAGCATACAATCCATTTCTCGATTTTAAATGAGTTATACTACTCAAATTAGATGCTGCCATAACTCCATAAATTTCATAAGTAACTATCCTATGTATGTGATTAAGATGGCGCCCGTCTATAATGGCCTCGTTGTCAATGGGACGTTAAACACTAACCACCACCTAAGATGGCATGTAGAAATAATATTGTAAGTTCAAAGGAAAGGTCTAAGAAACTTTGTGCTGAACTGTTAATGAAAAAATTCCTTCCGATACTTGAACGTATGTAACAATGTATTGTAAGAAAAATTTAACTCATAATTCTTGGCACAGGATACTTACTGAAAATTTTTAACTATATAAATGAATAAAAAATTAGAAAATATTACATAAATTTTAATATTATGTGTTCATTTGATTTTGAAAAATTTTCAGGAAAATAAAGAAAATAGAAACTGAAAAAATTAGTATGTTAATTAGGAAATGATTATTCATTATATTTTTTTTCTAAATAGCGTTTTTTATCTAAATTATATTAGCCTTTTCAATTTCAATATCAGTTAATATTTGTGTGAGATCGATGGACACCGCTGGCCGTAGGACAAGTCTGCTTCAGCTGGCACTAGGAGCTTACAACTCGTATTTCATCCGACACCGGGTGGTCTCTAGATAACGATAATACTGGCCAAGAGCAACAATTCACGTCAGTGAAAGCAAGGATGCGCGTTGAGTGAACTTACGTAAACTTTCTTCTGCGATATTTGCAGCATGACGTACGTGACACATTCTCTCGCGCCAATCTAAGGCAGTTCAAAACTTCTTTCAGAGATGGCGCTGATGGACGATCCATTGAAAATAATAGCTGAAATGTTCTACTTTAAACTTTAATTAATTGTCTTTAAAGTTGTCTTTAAAGTTGTTTTCAGTATTCATACTATCATTTACATATTATTTGCATTCATTCACTTCAAAATAAGCACTAAAATGTGAAGTAAATAACTTATTTATATCCATAATGAACTGATGGAAATAGTTCTTATTGTATGTACTTTTTCCTTCGAATACCTGATACACATACAATTTTAGAGCTTACTTACTCTGTCAGAGCTCTAAACCAAGTATGAAGACTGAAGGATTTTGACCATTATCTCATGCAATCATTAAAGCGTCAGTGGTTAGTGAAGAACTAGATATTTGACAAAATGTTTTCCATCCTCGCTTCCGTATGATTTATCACAATCCAATGGGCATGTTTAAGACCCGCCCTAAAGAGTGGGTGGTGTGTTTCAGCCCGAAATAATGGAGCTATCTGTTAACTCAGAGGCAACGTTCCGAGATGCACCGACGTACGGGATTTCAGAGGCCAGATGCTCGATTTATAGGAATAACCGAGTAGAAGGTGTTCGATAGCGAACGTTTTGCACTCTTTTGGAATGAAGTTAATTTTGTCCTATTAAATTTCATAATTATTAAAAGGACAATACCAAACAGCTACAGCAATGTGGTGACTGTCTAGAGAAAAGAATGTTAATGAATTTTACAAAGATAAGTAACGAAAAGATTGTTTTTGATGGATTTGTGAAGAAATTGTATCGAGACATCAGAAAATTACAGTTACGCGTGAATAAGGTAGAACTGTCGGTAAAAAAACGCTAAAATATCAAGTAAAATCGAGAGTTCATAAAAATCTTATGGCTGCTCCAGAAGAAAGAATTGGGAAAATTTTGAGCAAGGGATAGATTTCTTACATTCACCATAATTCATTATGTTTATGTCCTTACATTCACTTTTTATAAAGAATTAAATTTTATTTTCTTAAATTTACATTTTATATGAAATATTAAACTATATTTTCTTACATTAACCCTTTGTATGAAAAAAATTGATTAACGTGGTACGAAAAAGTTTGAGTTTTATTAACTTTCCTAGCCGGCCGGAGTGGCCGTGCGGTTCTCGGCGCTAAAGTCTGGAACCGAGCCACCGCTACGGTCGCAGGTTAGAGTCCTACCTCGCTCATAGATGTGTGTGATGTCCTTAGGTTAATTAGGTTTAATTAGTTCTAAGTTCTAGGTGACTGATGACCTCAGAAGTTAAGACGCATAGTGCTCAGAGCCATTTGAACCATTAACTTTTCTAAGTAATTTAGAGGATATTAAGTGAGTTAGACCTGAAAAACGGATTATAGTAGGAAGTTTTGTTAACTTCTGTGTACGTTCTAGTGATCTAGCTTAAGACAAACGAATCAGCTAGTGAGCTAGAACTGAGATAGAATCTACCAAAACATCCTACTCTCATAGTCTGTACGAAATCTGACATCCACGCAGATTGAACCTCATGTGGAATATTTGTAAGCTACACTGAAGCGCCAGAGAAACTGGAAGAGGCGTGGGTATTCAAATACAGAGAGATGTATACAGGCAAAATACGGCGCAGCGGCCGCGAACGCCTACATAAGACAAAGAGTGTCTGGTGCAGTTGTTAGATCGGTTACTACTACCACAATGGCAGGTTATCAAGATTTAAGTGAGATTGAACGTGGTGTTACAGACGGCCCTCGGGCGATGGGACGCAGCATCTTCGAGGTAGCGATAAAGTGGGGATTTTCCCGTGTGGCCATTACACGTGAGTACAGCGAGTATCAGGAATCCAGTAAAATATAAAATCTCCGACAGAGCTGCACCCAGAAAAAGATCCTGCAAGAATGGGATCAATGTCGATTGAAGAGAATCTTTCAGCGTGACAGTCTTCCACAAATTTCTGCATATTTCAATGCTGGGCCAGCAACAAGTGTCAGTGTGCGAACCATTTAACGAAACATCATCGATACGTGCTTTCAGAGCCAAATCTCGTGTACTCTTGGTGATTGCACGACACAAACCATTACGCCTTGACTGGGCCCGTGAACCACGACATTGCATTCTCAATGACTGGGAACATACAGCCTGGTGGACGAGTCTCGTTTAATATTGTGTCAAGCGGATGGACATGTTCGGCTATGGACACAACCTCATGAATCCATGGACCCTGCATGTTAGTTGGGGACTGTTCGACCCGGTGGAGGCTCTGTAATGGTGTGGGGCGTGTGCAGGTGTAGTGATATGGGACCCCTGATACGTCTAGATACGACTCTGGCAGGTGACACGTACGTAAGCATCCTGTCTGATCACCTGCATCCACTCATGTCCATAGTGCATTCCGATGGGCAATTCCAGTACGACATTTCCACACCCCACACTTTCAGAGTTGCTACAGAGTGGCTCCAGGAACACTCTTCTGAGTTTAAACATTGGCGCTGGCTGCCAAACTCCGAGGACATGAACGTTTTGGGCATAACTGAGATGCCTTGCAACGTGCTCAGAAGAAATCTCCACCCCCTCGCACTCATACGGAATTATGGACAGCCCTGCAGGAGTCATGGTGTCATGTCCCTCCACTGCTACTTCAAGTGTTAGTCGAGTCCTTGTCACGTAGCGTTGCGACACTTCTGCATGCTCGCGGGTGCCCTACATGATATTAGGCAGGTGTACCAGGTTCTTCAGCATTTCAAGATATCATAAACTTGAAAAAGTCTGAGTGCGATGTCTGTCAGAAATACTTTAAGGTGTAACTGTTGTGAACATTTTTCAGTTTCCCACGACCTAACCGACTTGCAGAATTTGATTAACTTCTCATGTCTGGGATTCAAAGTCATATAATATTTCTTAAAAGACATCATAGTCGCCGTACACTCTATAAAATATTTATTGTTACTATTGCAACTTCGGCGTTATGGCCATTTTCAAGTAACACTGCAAAGTTACATTCTGTCAGAATATAAAACTATCTGACATGAGTAGAAATTCCTCACAGTCCACATACAGAGCATGTCACGACTCGTGAACGTGCAACCCTTACCAGCAGAAGATCTCCTGTGCGAGAACCCTTGTTGAAGGGGTCATACGAGCATTTGATAGAAAATTACTTAGAAATCCCATGGAAACACGTGAGAAAACAAATGAAAGTCCCATTACCTACCCAATAGATTATGATCATCAGAATATAATGTGTCGATTACACCTCTAGATTCCTCTTATGTCACCATTTAGAAATCCATTATAATTGCTAGATGTCCTATGGTTGATGGTGAATCAAATATCAATTGAAATTTTTTATGAGTTGGTTTAAGCTTCAGAAAAATTCACACATATCAACTACTTTTTCTATATAGTCTCCTGAATGGCAACCACATTTTTCCCAGTGGACAGGCTGTGACTTGATCCCATTTTCGTGAAATGAATGTGGCTGTGACAGTAGCCAGTTGTGCACAAACACTTCGAAGCACCAACATCGTAAATCTGCAACCTCCGATTGCTTTCTTCAGTGTTCCAAACAAAAGAAAATTGTAGGGCGATATTTCCAGGCGGTAGGATGGATATTCGAGTGTGGTCCACAAAAATTCATGAATTTTTATTGATTTCGGGTAGCTGTGGACGGTCGAGCGTTGTCATAAAGCATAGATCACATCCCGGAATCATTCGGAAATCACTTAAAACTGCAATGTTTGTATTTATATTAGGTCTCTTTCTCTTTAAAAGACGGATTGTTTAATTTAACGTTTTTTCTGCGTGAAAAAGGTCAAATTTCCATCACACAAAGGTATACCTACAGCAACAGCAATATTGAAGAATAAGTGTCATGCTGCCATACACCAGGAAGGCTTGAGGTCATAGCAGTGAAGCTAGTTGCGGACCGATTCTAATCTGCAGTTAGAATCTAATGATACTATCATATTGAATTCACCAAGGAATCTACTGTTTGAATCTACGGAATGAATGTACTACTACCAGTATCATAACTGCTAGTGTCCATTACACTGGCCACACATCTTATGAGCTATTATAGGACATTTAACTGCACGAGCATCCTTATAACTAACTGGGCTATAATGCCGAAATCGTACTTCAGTGGTCTGAGGATCACTCACGTTGATGTCTTCACATTCGGCCACAACATCCAGAACATTTATACTGCCTAGTACGTACATTCTTATATGGAGTGACATTGCATGTTGCCGGTCATGTAGCTCTGCCTACGTTGTGAGAAAAACGTCAGGTGGCTATACAGCGCTTAAAGGCCTGCGTCGTACAGACCAGTGTAGTATTGGTCGGATGATTTTACTTTAAAATATGCGTCTACAGACTGTAGGTTGTTGTTACATAATTGACAACTTAATTTTGTGAGTTCTGAGACGACATTCGCCTGCTTTGTTTCTTCGTTTGTTGTCCTGGCTGAAAACTGGAGTGTGGAAGGACGATACTGACTACTTTAAATAATGTAGCCTACAGGTGTCCAGTAGCATGTCACAGCTGTTAACTTTCACTTTTCACAACCTTCCATATACTCATATAATATAGGCAGTGTACTATTGTTTAACTTTCGATAAGTCTCATTAATAAGTTGCAGGCGAACATCCACATACTGCTACAATAATTTCCCATTAAACATCTACGAAGAGTTCCTGTAGAAAAGAAAGGTATATATGGAGGAGACACCGTCCATTTTTAACACACGGCCTAATTGAGTAACACTTACTTCACTGTTAAGTTCACGCATTGATGTCGTTCTAACTAACACAGGTTCCTCGTCTGAAACTCAGGCGTGATCTGACTGCCTCGTGGCCAAAAAGCGGGTCCTGCTGAAACTACACATTGTTCTAGGTTAAATTTACAGAAACTACAATTAGTACTTAACTCATTAAATTAACTGAATAGCTCCAAAAATTCCGGCTTTTTAAAAGTTCCTTCTACTACAAGAGTTGGGCCGAATAATTTATTTAAATAATCCAATTAACAAATATTGTTACACAAACAATATTTTTGGCAAAACTGTTAATTACTTTGGAACATGTTTTCAAATAGAGCCAAATAGATCCTTTAAGAATACAATTAGTGGTTTCTCCAAATGTTTATAATTAGTACAGAATTTGTACTTGTTTTTACGTCAACAACAGAATTTATGTTACGAAGAAAATACTGATTTCGTCCTATAATGAAAGATAGTAATAGGAATAGTCAAAATAAATTACAAAATCAATTGCATATATAAAACTAAGCACAAATTTAGATCTAGTGTTGTATTCTTTAAAATTGAGGGCCAGCCTTTCTCTTTTATGAAAATGCAGATGATGCTCACGTATGTTAATGGTAATTAGTTAAAAGGTAAAAATTAAATTTTAAAGAGGCAGATGGAAAAACAAGAGGGAAAGTAAAAATATCACAGCTTGCTTCGTCACAACACTGTTGAAATTACTTTAAAAAAATTGCGACTGCCAAACTGGAATCGGGGGGGGGGGGGGGGAATTTTACAAAAACCTTGTGCCATCTCTTTTGCTGAGTGAATATACATACTTGACTGTTTAATGTATAGTTTCCATGGTAGAAAAGCAGGTTTGGTTATTAAAAAATAAGATATACCACATAAAGCAATGTTAGCAAAATAAAATTGGAGACTTATATATGTTGGGGTAGTTCACGGAAAAAGTCACGTACTGTAAAGAAAAACGCATAAAAGATCCTAGTAGGATCAAGTATACAGGGTTGTTTGGAGGCTTATGAAGAGAATGGTAGGAGATATTAAACGAGATTGGCGATGTACTGCTAGGACAATAATAATTATTCATAACACAAATATAACAGTCACAAAAAACTTACAAAAATCAATATCGCTGAACTACTGTCACGATGTCGAACGTCGTTGCAAGCTACCACTGAGCTCTTAGCTGGCAGAGCCACGGCACTAATCATAAGGTTGCCTGCCAATGACCGTCTGCTCAGTGAGTCGTGTGACTGTACCAAGCATTGGTGTTGTCTCCTGGAGACAGGTAGCAGAACTCCTGTGTGCTGTTGTGGACCTCTGTGTTCAACATCGCTTCACTAGATGGCACTAAGCCCTGCAGATGACATACAACTAGGTTTTACACACTCCTACTATAATGAAATGTGGTTCTTTCTTCATCCTATATATTTCTGAGGTTTTCAAGGTTTACAGTTCGACTTGCTGCTTTGAATAAGTATACTTGGTTCTCAGGTTTTCTTGATTCATGGTGGGTGCATATTCACTCCTGGAAATTTAAATAAGAACACCGTGAATTCATTGTCCCACGAAGAGGAAACTTTATTTGCACATTCCTGGGGTCAGATACATCACTTGATCACACTGGCAGAACCACAGGCACATAGACACAGGCAACAGAGCATGCGCAATGTCGGCACTAGTACAGTGTATATCCACCTTTTGCAGCAATGCAGGCTGCTATTCTCCCATGGAGACGATCGTAGAGATACTGGATGTAGTCCTGTGGAACGGCTTGCCATGCCATTTCCACCTGGCGCCTCAGTTGGACCAGCGTTCGTACTGGACGTGCAGACCGCGTGAGACGACGCTTCATCCAGTCCAAAACATGCTCAATGGGGGACAGATCCGGAGATCTTGCTGGCCAGGGTAGTTGACTTACACCTTCTAGAGCACGTTGGGTGGCACGGGATACATGCGGACGTGCATTGTCCAGTTGGAACAGCAAGTTCCCTTGCCGGTCTAGGAATGGTAGAACGATGGGTTCGATGACGGTTTGGATGTACCGTGCACTATTCAGTGTCCCCTCGGCGATCATCAGAGCTGTACGGCCAGTGTAGGAGATCGCTCCCCGCACCATGATGCAGGGTGTTGGCCCTGTGTGCCTCGGTCGTGTGCAGTCCTGATTGTGGCGCTCGCCTGCACGGCGCCAAACATGCATACGACCATCATTGGCACCAAGGCAGAAGAGACTCTCATCGCTGAAGACGACACGTCTCATTCGTCCCTCCATTCATGCCAGTCGCGACACCACTGGAGGCGGGCTGCACGATGTTGGGGCGTGAGCGGAAGACGGCCTAACGGTGTGCGGGACCGTAGCCCAGCTTCATGGAGACGGTTGCGAATGGTCCTCGCCGATACCCCAGGAGCAACAGTGTCCTTAATTTGCTGGGAAGTGGCGGTGCAGTCCCCTACGGCACTGCGTAGGATCCTACAGTCTTGGCGTGCATACGTGCGTCGCTGCGGTCCGGTTCCAGGTCGACGGGCACGTGCACCTTCCGCCGACCACTGGCGACAACATCGATGTACTGTGGAGACCTCACGCCCCACGTGTTGAGCAATTCTGCGGTACGTCCACCCGGCCTCCCGCATGCCCACTATACGCCCTCGCTCAAAGTCCGTCAGCTGCACATACGGTTCACGTCCACGCTGTCGCGGCATGCTACCAGTGTTAAAGACTGCGATGGAGCTCCGTATGCCACGACAAACTGGCTGACACTGACGGCGGCGGTGCACAAATGCTGCGCAGATAGGGCCATTCGACGGCCAACACCGCGGTTCCTGGTGTGTCCGCTGTGCCGTGCGTGTGATCATTGCTTGTACAGCCCTCTCGCAGTGTCCGGAGCAAGTATGGTGGGTCGGACACACCGGTGTCAATGTGTTCTTTTTTCCATTTCCAGGAGTGTAAGATCACCACGTTTATGGCGCTACTGTTGTTTGACTACTATCAAGCCAAATTATTGTTTGTTTTAACGGCTGTCATCCATCCCATAGATAAAGTTTTGTAGTGAAATTTTTAACAAGATCATAGCACACGTGTTTACTTCAGCTTAAGTCTTCCACTAGAAATTTTGAAAACATTCTCGTAGATTGACCAAAATTATGCCTGGAGCAAATTTTGTTTTAACGGGAAACCTGATTGACAAAATATTATGACCGGAGCATATCCAGTTTTAAAGAGAAACCAGATACCATACTGCATTGAAACTTCCTGGCAGATTAAAACTGTGAGCCGGACCGAGACTCGAACTCGGGACCTTTGCCTTTTGGTAGGTAGGAGGCGAGATACTCGCAGAAGTAAATGTGTGAGGACGGGGTGTGGGTCGTGCTTAAGTAGCTCAGTTGGTAGAGCAAAGGTCCCGAGTTCGAGTCTCGGTGCGGCACACAGTTTTAATATGCCAGTAAGTTTCATAACAGCGCACACCCCGCTGCAGAGTCAAAATCTCTTTCTGGAAACATCCCCCAGGCTGTGGCTAAGCCATGTCTCCGCTATATCCTTTCTTTCAGGTGTGCTGGTTCTGCAGGGTTCGCAGGAGAGCTTCTGTAAAGTTCGTGTCCGATTCACTTCTCTGAGTGACTCATGTTGAAGTGAGTGTGATACAGTGTTGTACACAATGGTTCCGACAAAGTGTTCACTTGCGGAAATGCAAATGTCAAAGGGGGGGGGGGGGGGCGGAGCAGCAAGATTGTACTATTTGCAACAGTGTATCGCCATCTGTCTGATACAGGGTCGTTTCAGGATACAGGAAACCATGAAGAACGTACCCGAAATGTTCAAACACCAGACTTGTAAGAAGATATAATTAATACATCAGGAAGGCGACGCTGTGTCAGTACCATTCGGTTTGCCCGCCAGTAAGGGGTAAGCCAGACGACCGTGTGGAACGTTCTCTATATCAGTTGTTACTGCCCTCATCACTTCAGACGTGTGCAGGGCGTTCTAGAGACAGACTTTCCACATCGGCAGCAGTTTCGTCACTGGTTTCTTCACCAGGCAACCATGATTCTGGGATTTGTGTTGTCTGCCCTATTCACAGCTGGGACCACCTTTACGAAGAGTGGTATGTTCAACTTTTATGTCAGTGATCTGTGCTATAATATGCAGAACCCCCATGGTATGGTGACAGCGAATTATGAGCATCAGAGCAGCCGGAATGCGAGGGCCGGAATAATTGACGATCTTCTTTTGCCACCAGTCTTCCTTCAGCGTCGCCTAACGTGCCGGAACTATCGGCGTTTCTCGCGGGTGACTTTGCCTCCATGACTGGAAGAAGTGCCATTGATGATTCGAAGGGTTACGTGGCAGCTAAATGATGGTTCTCCAGCCTACTGGACCCATCATAATCGTGTCTTGCGAGGTCGGTGGACCGGACGAAGGTGTCCAGTTTCATGGCCTCACGTTCACCGGATCTCAACCGGTGTGGTTTCTGGTAATGGGGCCATCTCAAAAGTGTCCTGTACACAGAACCCATTCCAGATATGCAGACAAGGAAGGAGGATATTCATGCTGCCTTTGACAGTGTTCGGATGCAGCCTGGCCCGCGTGAACGTGTGAGACAGAGCATGCTACAGCGCGTACATACATGCCTTGAGGCACTCGAAAATCGTTTTCAACACATACTGTAGCTATGTCTGCATGGTGCAGCGTGCATTAGACCGCAGTCTGTATATCAGTGTACGATCAAATACCCAGAAATCATGAATTTCCGAACATATGTTCATTAGACCTTTTCTGTTCCGTATCTTCTCATCGATCAATCCATAGACTTTGTACACGGGGAAGAAATCACCCTGTGTTGTCGAAAACGGCCAGTTTTATAGCATAGATAATTATTAAAACAATGAAAAATTAATGTTGAGGTAGAACTACTATCTGAAGGTTTTGACGTTTACTACTAAACACAATGAATAAAACAAAACAATAAAGGGAAAAATTAATTATGTAGGCTCCCTAGAGAAATTGGTTTGTTTTTCTACTAAGATAAAATGTCTGACACTGTCTGCAAATGCTCCATCGATGAATAAACAACTAATTAACAGTGCCTCGATAGATAAATTCTGAAGCATTGAACATACTGTAGAACATCCTTCTTTTGCGAACTTTGTCTTGATAAAATGCTGCTCTCGATATCTTAAACCATTATTCAAATATAATATTTGTATGCCTTGTGATTTTTCATCGTAATGTAATATTGACCTTTTTATTTTTTTAGATTTTCTGAAGTCAGTATGTCCATTCCTGAACCGAGTTCCGGAAGACCAGAAGGATAATTTCTTAGATGATTGGCTACAGCGTATGGAGAAACTGAATGGATTATCAAAGGACGTTGGAAGCAGTGGAGAGCCATAATACTACATGCACTTTAACATAATGGTGGCTATGGCCAGAAAACTGTAATTGGGAGTTTTCCACCACCGCTTGAACAAGAAACAATATTTAATAATGGAAATGACAAACAACACAGAGCACAAACTGAATTCCCCGGCTAGTCTGTTGTTAACAGAGAATTAAACTATAGACATTTATATGTAATTATCTTCCCGTAAACTATCTGTTTGGAAAAGCCTGTCAGGTTTAAATGGCACTATAAGAATATCCTGATCTGTACAGTTTTGACGATACTGCTGTCCAAGATATCCCAACTGTGCTAGTGTTACGTTTTTAATTACCAGGATGTGAACATGACGATCCTTTGCTCCCTTAATTCATTGGCTTCTCTCTCACTTTAACATCAGGGTCATAAATGATTCGTTTCGCACCTCTTTCGAAATGAAGAACTACTAAAGGTTTGCTGCTTTAGTATGAACACCAACAGAAGTGTAAGCAGAAAGCTTACTAATCGCACGGAGTGAAGTAACCGAACAGAGAGACTACTAAAGGTTTGCATCATTAGTCGTTCTTCATGTCGACAAGGGTGGTAAAAGGAACTATATTGTTAAGAAGAGTTGTAATTTATACCTACACTGGTATTCACTGAGAGTTGCAGCTAAGATTATTACGAAAGGGGTTACTATTGCATAATTTATTCTTATGGCAAATTTTGTGAACCTTGCAATACCAACAATGTCACAAGCAGGAAGTTTACCCCGCAAATAGTGTGAACTAATAGGGCCTGCTCGAAAGTAATGCCTCCGATTTTCTATGTGGAAACTATTACAACTTTTTAATTTTATCCAACCTTATTAAGATAATGCATCTTCATTTTTCATGCGTACATATTTATTTCTGAACGAAGGAAGCCTGGCGAATAACACATTTCTTCCAACGAGGGACATGTTTGTTAATATCGTCACTGCAGAATGGTTGACTTAGTTGACGAAGCCACGCCCTCACCTCTGGTGGCACCGCTTCATCCCTATCAAATTGAAGAACTCAAAGGTGTTCTTTAAGGTTTTGAAACAGCTGAAAATCGGATGGAGCCAAGTCAACATTGTATCGAGGATGGTCGATGACGGTGAACCAAGTACGTCGTATTCTTGCAGATGTCGCAGCGCTCGTGTGTGGTCTGGCAATGCCGCGCTGAAGGACAAACTCTTGGATTTCGCGCTTTCAGGTTTTTGAGTATCCCGCAGTACAATGACACTGATACGTTACACATCGCCATGCTGCATACTATAGTTTGGAGCACTCTAGCGGCAGAGGGTTGCAACTTGTGTCAGCGATGCGGAAAAGTCTACCGGCTAATATCAGTGTCATGTAACAGCCGATATTGAAAAAAAAAAGAAAATAATTCGGAGGCATTACTTTTCAACGCACCCTCGTATTCGGACAGTGTGGTATTTGAAGTTAAGAGCCGATCAGAAAAGCAATCTTCAGCGAAGTTCTTTGTTGCCCAGTATTTGATATCTATGCATATCTAAATGTTTTCAGAGTGGGCAGTAGTGGCATGAATTTATTTAGGTTTGTGAAGAAAGTGATACTAGACAACTTAAAGTATTTACATTTCAAAGCAGAATAAGCTGGAGAAGTGTCACGAAGGAAAATGACGTCAAACCCGTGCATTTACACTATTGCAAATAATGTAAGGTACGAGGGCGAAAGAAATACTTTACTGAAACTTACTGGCAGATTAAATATATGTGTCGGACCGAGAGTCGAACTTGGGGCCATTGCCTATCGTGGGCAAGTGCTCTAAGAATTGAGCTACCCAAGCACGACTGATGACCCGTCCTCACAGCTTCATTTCTGCCAGTACCTCGTATCCTACCTTCCAGACTTTATAGAAGCTCTTCTGTGAACCTTTCAGAACCAGCACTCCTGGTGGTGGTTAGTGTTTAACGTCCCGTCGACAACGAGGTCATTAGAGACGGAGCGCAAGCTCGGGTTGGGGAAGGATTGGGTAGGAAATCGGCCGTGCCCTTTCAAAGGAACCATCCCGGCATTTGCCAGAAACGATTTAGGAAAATCACGGAAAACCTAAATCAGGATGACCGGAGACGGGATTGTGCCGTCGTCCTCCCGAATGCGAGTCCAGTGTGCCAAACACTGCGCCACCTCGCTCGGTAGCACTCTTGGAAGGAAGTATACTGCGACGACATGTCTTAGCAACAGCCTAGGGAATGTTTCCAGAATGATATTTTCAATCTGCAGAAACAAG
Organism: Schistocerca gregaria; assembly: GCF_023897955.1. Classification (NCBI taxonomy): domain Eukaryota; kingdom Metazoa; phylum Arthropoda; class Insecta; order Orthoptera; family Acrididae; genus Schistocerca; species Schistocerca gregaria. Next base: position 821,761,335 of record NC_064921.1, on the reverse strand, counting down.
TTTTATAAAATGGTTTAAGGTTATAAATGATCTTTATCAATCACCGAAAGTCTTCCTGAACGTGGAGAGTCACTACATCTACATCTAGATCTACATGGATTCTCTACAAATCACATTTAGGTGTCTGTCAGAGGGTTCATCGAACCACTGTCATAATTCTATATTATTACAATTTCGTACAGCGCGTGGAAAGAGCGAACATCTATATCTCTCCATACGAGCTCTGATTTCCCTTATTTTATCATGGTGTTTGTTCTGCCTATCTAGGTCGCTGTCAACAAAATATTTTCGCTTTCGGAAGAGAAAGTTGGTGATTGGAATTTCGCGAAAAGATTGCTACGCAACGAAGACGCCTTTGTTTTAATGATGTCCATCCTAAATCCTGTATCATTTCAGTGACGCTCTCTCCCCTATTTCGCGTTAGTACAAAAAATGCCGCTCTTCTTTGAACTTTTTTATGTACTTCGTCAGTCCTGACTGGTAAGGATCCCATATCTCACAGCAGTAGTCTTAAAGAGGATGGGCAAGCGTAGTGTCCTGCCAATAAAACGCAGTCTTTGGTTAGCCTTCCCAATAACGTTTACTATGAGTTCTTTCCAATTTAAGTTGTTTGTAATTGTAATTCCTAGGTACATAGTTGAATTTAGTGCCTTTAGATTTGACTGATTTATCGTATAACCGAAGTTTAACGAATTCTTTTTAGCACTCATGTGCATGACCTCACACCTTTCGTTATTTAGGGTGAATCGACAATTTATGCACCATTCAGATATCTTTTCTAAACCGTTTTGCAATTTGTTTTGACCCTCTGATGACTTTGCTAATCGATAAACGACAGCATCATCTGCAATATTCATTTAAGATCTCTGCCATCGATTCTATATTGCGTAGCCGTGGGTTTCCTCTTTGGTCGTTTTTTGGCTATATAAGCACATGACGCTGTGGGGAGAATTGTCATCTCCTCCAGTTGGCTGATGACACTACCTTCCTAGCCCTTTATTCTAATGTTCAACGGTCCCAACGTACCTTCCAAATTCAACAATTGACTGATTGGTGCGACCTGTGGTTCCTCTGTACCAACCCCTCAAAGTCCCAGGCAATCATCGTAGGTCGAACCACCCGCTATTTGCATCTCCATGATCTCACCATTTATGGCCGTCCTATCCACCTCACTCCTACCCTCGAATACCTTGGCCTCACCCTCGACCGCCACCTCGCCTGGACTCCCCTTCTCCTTACCATCTAACACAAAGCTCACAACAGACTCCGCCTCCTGAAACTGCTGTCAGGCTGGAGATGGGGTCTGCATCCTTCCACCATCCATCACACCTACAATTCCTTGATCCACCCCATCATCTGTTACGCCAGCGTGGCTTGGATTTCCGCCCCTCCCAGGTTCTATAAATCCATCCAAATCCTCGAACACAGTGCGCTCCACCTTGCCTTCTGCGTCGGCCTTCCGTCTGCCATGCACATCCTCTACGACCTCATCCCCTTCCCCCACGTTCTCCTTTTCCTTGAACATATCTGACCACTATATATTGTCCACCACATTGATCCCCCTCACCCCCTCGTGTCTCCCTTCCTCTACATCCCCAGCCCATTGTTTTGCCTTTAGCGCTATGTCCCATCCTCTGTCCATCTCCACACCCTCCGCCTCCTTTCCCAACTCAACTTCAACCATCTTCCCCTCCCAGACCAGTCAGTTTTGATCTTCATCGTATGTGCTCCAAGTGGATTTAAAGTTTATTTTTGTGGAGTGTTTATAACACTGTGGCTGATTTTAACCTGTGCGTTTGCCTTCAGTGTCTTCTAAGTGTTCTGAGAATTGCCAAATGTGTTTTTTAACTTTATGGCGACTTTTTTAATTGCCCCACATGAACGTCTCCATGTCAGTGTATTTTTACCTCCATTATCTCCTCTGACTCTGTCTTATGTCCCCCTTTTTTATCGCCTTATATGTAACATTTTACTCTCGTATTATTGTCATGTCACTCGTCTGAAAAGCGGTGGACTGTGCCGCTGACAGCCCTCCCCAGCTCATATGGCGCAGGTGAATGAAATCACAATAAAGAAAGAAACGGGGAGATGGCTGGTTTTGGTCAGATGGCTGGCACTCCGGTGTGCAGTTTGGTTGTTGACGGTCGCTCTTCGAGCATTCTCTGCCTGTTTCTGTCACGTGGGCTGTGGGGCTGTGGACGGAGACTCGCGTGCGGTCGGCGAGTGTGTACTGCGTCTTATGAGAGGGCGATGTTCTCGTCTGTACTGCTAAACGATGTGAAGGTGTGAAAGTGCTTTTCGTATGCATCAGCCTGCAACCAGATACGCTAAAGAATAAAATGGTGGGAATTATTCAGGTTCTTAGAGTTCTGTTGTATACATGTTTATTGAGCTTCGTTCTGTTTCCAGTTAAGGGATGTTATAGTGTTTGGACTCCCTTGTAGTCTGTTTCGTATTGACCACTGGTGCACAACGTATTGAACAGTGATTACCTGTCTGAATGAGGTTTGCCTGTTTTGGTTTCATGTTGGTGTTTCCGTGGTATAATCAGCGGTGCGCGTCCTCTGTTGTAGCTGATCGTTTAACTGGGGGACGACGCCTTGACGGCGGCCAGTTTGAATTGTAACCGATAGCGCGATCGCCGTGTTTGCCAGTAGACACCAGTTCTTCGGTGAATCTGAGTATTTCACTATTTGTTCCTGGTGACGCCGAGGCTTCCGCCTTTCCTTCTTCACCTTTCCTTTCAGCTTTCCTTCAGGATCTATTTGAGTTGTAGTTTCCGCAAAGTAGTATGGTTCTACTTGTTACTGAAGTTTTGTAATATCTGAAAGATGCCTTTCATTCTACTGTGTTTTTAATATCTTACTGCTGTTATATCTTAGAAAGGTGTATTGCTTCTATAGGAGTGCGTGTCAGTAAACCATTTATTGTTTGTATAGTTCTTAAGATTTATCTAAAGAGGGTTCTGAAATTATTTGTTTGGGATGGGCCTTGACGCCTGTAGACATTTTGCCTGTTTAGTAATGTTTCAATTTCTAGGATAATTATGTATCTTATTCTGGGGTAACAGCAGTCTGCTCTTGTCATGCAATTGTTAAATAAAATATGTTGAAAATTATGAGCCAGGGTGTGTGTTTCATTGATAATTAATGCCTTGTCTTTATTGGGTTGAAGTATCCTTGGGCGTGAGTCCCACGTCACAATGATGTTGATGGTAGAATCTAAAATTTAAGATGGTGTTGGTGGAAAACAAAAAATTAGAAGATGTGAAACTAAGCCGGTTGTGCTATTGGGCAATTAAAAACAATTATATTACAAAAATTAAAAAGTCCAAAAACGTCGGAAGTATACCAGTTGCACCTTGAAAGACTGCTGACTCTACAGTCCAGGACGGCGCTATGCTCAAAAGTGTCTGAACGATTTGGATTTTGTGCCGCATTCAAAGGCACTCGATTATACAACCCAATATGATTTTTGATTATGTGAAATTTTCACTGTTCTTGGAGAACTTTTTCGTACTGATTTCGGATTTGTTATTAATTTTTTTGCATCGTGTACAGCTTTTTCACAAGCGAAGTAAACTCATTTTTCAATTAGATTTATGTTTCACCTGGAGAAATTTTGTTGCAAGTAAGGAAAATTGTATTTTAATAACATGGAGTAGCTGGCTACACTTGTGACAACCATCTGACAGTTAGGGGGAAGCTTTAACTGATTGTGGACATGCTACAGTGTCATGAGACTGCATTTGTATTGTTAGATGTACTTTTCCAGTTTCTTAGAAATGAGTTTCAACAAGTGCTTGAATAACAGAAACGTATTCTATTATGCTTGTGTTAACTATGTAATTGGTAAGAAAAGACTGGTCATTAATAGTTTTGTGAAAAATGTCTGCTAAACAAACTTTTTTGGTATGAGACTTGGCAATCAAGACAAAAGATGAGCACAACACAAGATGCACCGTACATATGTTGAGGGACTGAGATTGTGGAATAATGTGAAGAGGAAATCAGTGCTTTTTGCAATTCGCATAGTGTAGAGGGAGCTGCAAATATATATATATATATATCGTTGATGTTGTTTTTGTATGGTTATTGTTGAGCATAAATAGAAAGAAGGATATAAAGTATCCTAATATTTCTTCGCTCTTACGACCAGTTATGCATTGTGAATCTCTCCCTATTCCAAATCAACATACGATTCTTAAGAATTTTCGAGAGGAGAGCACCACTAAAAATGAATGCGGTGATGGTGATGATTACAAGCTAGAAAAAGATTATGTACCATAATTATTTAGGTAAAACGATCTAAGTGATTTAACTCGTGACTTGACTCTGACAAGAGATCCTGCTAAACTGTACGGGCTTATACTTTAAGCCAAACACCTATTACCTGGAGACTCATTCTCTTTGTACGGGAACAGAGAATCAGAATAAGTAAAATTATCTGTAGAACAAATGGCTCTTCGTTGTTACACTGAACGCTTATGATCCAAATCAGTGGAGGTTATTTATAGTCTTGTCAAAACATAGCTGAAAGATGTACTTTTATGTAATGGAAATTTGTTTGGATCAACACTAGTTGCACACTCAGTGTACCATAAGGAGATGAACTGTTCCGTAAGCGGCACTATTGCCTAGGTTTGCATTAGCAGTGCAAGGCCATCGAGTGCCTTTACTGCCTATTGTTTTCTGCTCTTTCCTCTCTGGAGGCAGAGGTGGTTATTGGCAGCAGTCAAGACACAGACGAGATCAGTCATCTGGTCCTTGGTCGCAACCACTTGTTAGCTCAAGAAGAGCTTTTCCACAAGCTCTCAATGTGGTTGTCTATGGGCCCACCGCACACACTGAGTGACTGCTGCCCTGGAGTAGTGTGACTTCTGGGAATGGAGCAGCCTGAATTTAACGGCAGCTATTATAGCGCGTTTACTCACGTTCGTAGTACGAAAGGAATCCGTGTATGCTTCTGTTGGAAACAGATACTTTGTCTTGGAGTGGTCATATCGCCATTTTCTAGTTACTATTTAAACGGATTGTACACCGATAGAGTGTGAAAGTTGGACGTTCATGGCGTCTTCTGGAGAGTTTGCTATTTATTCTGCTGCTGCGAGCATACAGCAACTTTGAGATATTATTATCGCGAGTGATAGCGAGCGAACAGTTTGCTGTTGGCAGCAGTGGGACGCAGCCTGGCGTGGGGAGAAGCCCCGCATCAGGAGAGGTTGCAGCCCGCCCTGATCGTAATGGTGGCGCCGGGGAGAGCTCTGTATTAATCGAGGACTTCGGGTAATTTGCAATTTGGTGCGCCTAGTTGAGCGCTGAAGAGATTTTCTCAATTTTGTGTGTGCATACATTGAAAGTAATATTCATATCTTTGTTGTAACTAGATACGTAATTATTGATGTACGAAATTCTAGAATAATTGATGTTTTCAAAATGATCAGGGAAAAGAAAGGTCTGATTGAGGTTGGTCAGTGTGTGAATCGTCAGTTTTCGGAATATAGCGAATTAAAAGTTTTTATTGATTCTTTTAATTTTTTTCACCGCTTAAGGGTTCTTGACTAAACCACTCCTTACCTATAATTACTATGATAAATAGAGAGTGGTTGCATCATTAGTTGTGAACATGCGTTGCACTCTGCATGGATCGCAGTATTTCTTTTGAATTATTTTAGCATGTTACTGGTTGCAGAAAATTCAAGCAGTTGCAGCGGAAAGACGAGGTAAGTTGTCTGTTGCGTGCAGGAACATTACAATATAACTGAATAATTTAACAGCTTCAATATTAATTGATAACGACCGTTGACAGCTGAAGATTTTTAGCATAGGATGTCACCCTCATTCTTACAGCAGCCATTTCAAAGAGGACGTAGGAACAGACGTAGATTCATGGCACTCTCTTGTCCTTGGGATGGGAAACTGCACCTAAGGGCGGAAGTGCCATCAATGAATAACGGCAAGGATACAGACGGCAATGGAAACCATATATTAAAGACACGTAACCTTTATTTGCAGGACATCTGACCTGTAATTGAAAAGGTGTCATGATGATCTCGCTATTGGAAAAAGATTCCGGCATAGTCTCGATTCTGGAAAAGTCTTCGTATCTACAGGAACGGACTGCCAAAGAGGACGCGACAATGAGAAAAGCATTGAATAACCAAGGAAAGGATGACGTTCACGAGTTGTGGCTTGGAAAGTCAGACGCGTGACGTGGTAGGGGAGCTATAACATCTGAAATGGAAAATGCAAAGGCTCAATCTAGATATAGTAGGGTTCAGTGAAGAGAAGTGGAAAGAAGACAATGAATTCTGGCCAGATGAGCTGAGGGTAATGTAAACAGCAGCAGAAAATGATATAAAGGGAGTAGGATTCGTTATGGTTAGCAAGGTAGGGCAGAGAGTGTGTTACAGTGAACAGTACACTGATAACAGCTAAAACCAAAACCGATAAACAGGTATACATGCCGAAGTCGCAAACTGGAGACTAGGAGACAGAGAAAGTATATGACGATATTGAACGGTAATACAGTACATGAAGGTAGATGTAAATCTAATAGTCGTGGGGAAGTGGGATGCAGCTGTAGGGGAAGGAGTAGAAAAAAAGGTTACATGAGAATATGGGCTTGGAACAAGACAAGGGAGAGGAGAAAGACTAATATGAGTTCTGTCACAAGTTTCAGCTAGTAATAGCGAATAGACTTTTCAAGAATCACAAGAGGAGGAGGTATACTTAGCAAAGGCTGGGTGATATGGGAAGGTTTCAGTAAGATTACTTCATAGTGAGACAGAGATTTCGAAATCAGATTCTGGATTGTAAGACGTAACCAGGAGCAGATATAGAATCAGATCACAATATATCAGTGATGGAGTACATATATATACCTTCATAATGTTCCAAATATGAGTTGTAAACACACAACATGCCCACACCACCAGAGGCGATGGTGGAACAAACTTTCACATAGAGGTTAGAGTTTGGTATCTTGAAAACACAGTCTTTGACTAAACTAAAAGTACTTCTCAAATACCTATTGAATTCTAGTACATAACACGCACACACGTTACTTATAACAGTACGTAAGTACAATTTCAGATCTCTAATGGTGAACGAAAATACGATCTATGGACCAAAATAAAATTATTAATCTACATCCGTAATAATTCGAGTACAAAATACATATGGCATTCCCACCTAACCTGATTGTTCTGTATCGTTAGTCTGAGTGGGGTACTGTCGGGTGGGGTTGCCCCAGGGATCAGTGTTGGGGTCACCCTTGTTCCTTATTTATATAAATGATATGCCCTCTAGTATTATGGTTAACTCTAAAATATTTCGGTTTGTTGATGACACTAGTTTGGTAGTAACGTAAGTTTTGTTCAACATATGCTCGGTTTCAAATAGTGCAGTACATGACCTAAGTTCATGGCTTGTAGAAAATAAACTAAAGTTAAATCACAGTAAGGCTTAGTATTTACAGTTTCTAACACACAGATACTAAAAGATATCAGATAGATTATATAATGGTAAGACAGAGATTTAGGAACTAGGTTTTAAGTTGTAAGACATTTCCAGGGGCAGATGTGGACTCTGACCACAATCTATTGGTTATGACCTGTAGATTAAAACTGAAGAAACTGCAAAAATGTGGCAAATTAAGGAGATGGGACCTGGATAAACTGAAAGAACCAGAGGTTGTACAGAGTTTCAGGGAGAGCGTAAGGGAACAATTGAAGAGAATAAGTGAAAGAAATACGGTAGAAGAAGAATGGGTAACTTTGAGAGATGAAGTAGTGAAGGTAGCAGAGGTCAAAGTAGGTAAAAAGACGAGGGCTAGTAGAAATCCTTGGGTAACAGAAGAAATATTGAATTTTTATTGATGAAAGGAGAAAATATAAAAATGCAGTAAATGAAGCAGGCAAAAAGGAATACAAACGTGTCAAAAATGAGATCGACAGGAAGTGCAAAATGGCTAAGCAGGGATGGCTAGAGGACAAATGTAAGGATGTAGAAGCTTATGTCACTAGGGGTAAGATAGATACTGCCTACAGGATAATTAAAGAGATCTTTGGTGAGAAGAGAACCACGTGTATGAATATCAAGAGCTCAGATGGCAACCCAGTTCTAAGCAAAGAAGGGAAGGCAGAAAGGTGGAAGGAGTATATAGAAGGTTTATACAAGGGCGATGTACTTGAGAACAATATTATGGAAATGGAAGAGGATGTAGATGAAGACGAAATGGGATATATGATACTGAGTGAAGACTTCGACAGAGCAATGTGTACAACCAGTGGGTGGGGGATTATTTTATGACCTCAACAAAAAATTTATAAAATATACACTTCATTAATTATAGTTGACTTTTATTCACCGCATACTTTTTAAAGAGATATTAATATGTGCAAATGGTCGTGAAGCTGGAAATGCTGAATGTGACATTCATTGTGAAACATTACATTTACTGCTACGACAGTTTTTGGGTTTCGTTTGACTGAAGGATAAAAATTTAAAGCAAAATTTTAGAATATGAACTACCTGATTACATTACAATATTTTCAACAGATGGATACAAAATAGCGCCTCCAACCCCCTTGGTATCGCGAGGGTTAATCGGCAAGAATTAACGAAATGCACGACAAAGATATAAATTTACTAGATTTGTTTTAATCAGGAAAGCAAGCCAACCGTAGTCTCTGCCTCCTGTTCCCAAGACCGAAACTGGATTTATTGTATGGTATCTGTCCTTGTCACTCCCGTAAAGCCAGCCAGCTCCCTTAAACACAGTAGCATGAGTCGCTTCATAGGGAACAGCGAAAGTGGTGGCTGGACAGGGAAGTGTAGCCACCAACCCCTCCCATTCGTCCCCCCCCCCCCCCCCCCCTGTTCTTCACACTTGCCATTTGGTGGCTTCTGTAAAGTTTGGAAAGAAGTGGTAGATGAGGTATGGTAGATGAGGTATTGGCGAAAGTAAAACTGTGAAGACTGGTCGTGTTTTGTGCTTGGGTAGATTAGTAGGTAGAGCATTTGCCTGCGAAAGGCAAAGAAATTGGCTTCCAGTCCCAATGAGGTGTACGGTTTTAATCAGCAGGGAAGTTTCGTATCAGTGTACACTCTGCTGCCGAGTGAAAATGCGTCTGGAAACATTCCCCCAGGTCTGTCAGTCTAACTTCTAATACAACAGGTCCTTCATTTCTTAAAACCTGTGTTGGATTTCAGCTATAAACGAGAAAAACGGTGAATCTCGGCTCCACTTCCTACAGTCAGCTATGACAGAAACACAGCTTTTCGCCCTGCGTCACACTTCTTACATTTAGTTTCCAAATTTGACGCGTTAGAGGTACGATTCAGAGTCATTTTGATGACCCATTCCATTTCCTTAAATGGTTACTCGATCCATTTTTTAAATAATTACCCATTCCTTTTTTAAAAAAAAAACAGTGATCAATTCTGAATTTGTAAATGGCTACCCTCACCATTTCTTTAAGCAGTGCCCTACACTGAAAGGCAAATATAGCATTTTATGTAAAATATTTTATACCATTTTATGTAAATATCTTTGACTTTCATGGAAATTATGTAACATGAAACCAATTATCACATCATTTTAATATTACGTTGATCAAATACTGACTTATGTATGTATATGCAAATATCAATGACTGCCATGAAAATAATGGAACTTGAGGCCATTTTTACACATACCTTTAATATCACATTATTAAAAACAGAGGTACGTATATGTACAGAAATATATTAGACTTTATCCCAAATACTGCATATCTTGACTTTGTTACCTATTCAAATGAAGTTTATGTAGTTCCTTACTGCATTGCTTCGAACTTGCCGGCATTTTAATACAGTTTACTGTCTCATTGTAATTCTACCGTGTGACTGCCTGGAGAGGAGGAGGGGAGATGGTACGAAACACAGTTGTGCTAGTTCTACCATCTTTAATTTATTTTTTCACGATAGCACAAGTGCTTCGGCAACTTTGGATTATAATTGGCTTTAGAGGAGAGAAGGAGGCTGAAAGAGTGGCTTGGTGACACCATCGATATTGTTGATGAATTTAATGATAAGATTGCCACTCCATGCAGGCAGCCCGCTCTAACATTTGCATTTATTTTTCTTTTGGTGCCAAATGGCCTCTATCTTGGAGTGTGACATCAGTGGTATCACATACTTCCACATTGTGTTTAAGTGCAAAGTGGGCTAGAATGCCCATAGATGCGAGGATTGGAACTTAAATAGTGACAACTATTTATTCACAACCGATACCAAAGAGTTAGATGTTTGCACCTGTTACTGTCCTTCAAAGTAGTCACCAGCGTTGTGTAGAACCCGTTGCCAGCGATGTGGAAGGCTTAGTATACCGTTGAGAGAGCCTGTTCTGTTGATGGTACGAATGGAGAAGGTCTAAAGTTATAGAGATTCTCGTGTACGCCTGTGATGGTGTTATCCTAACGCATTACGTTCCTCCACGGCAGACCGTCAATGTACAGTATTACTGTTCGTTTTTGTAGCATCACCTGCGACCAGCTTTGGGAAAGAAGCGGCGATCATTTTGCACGACAATGTGCGGACGCATACAGCGGAAGCTGCGGCTGCTCTGTTCGGTCGATGGGACTGGGAAGTACTGTACCATCCACCATACTCCTCGGACTTACGTCCTTGTGACTTTGATTTGATTGCGAAAATGAAGGAACCACTTCGTGGCATTCACTTCAGAACTGTTCCAGAGATTTGACAGGCAGTAGACCGCTGCATGGTACAGTACTTCCCAGTCCCATCGACCGAACAGAGCAGCCGCAGCTTCCGCTGTATGCGTCCACACATTGTCGTGCAAAATGATCGCCGCTTCTTTCGCAAAGCTGGTCGCAGGTGATGCTACAAAAACGAACAGTAATACTGTGCATTGACGGTCTGCCGTGGAGGAACGTAATGCGTTAGGATAACACCATCACAGGCGTACACGAGAATCACCATAACTTTAGACCTTCTCCATTCGTACCATCAACAGAACAGGCTCTGCTAACGGTATACTACGCCTTCCACATTGCTGGCAACTGATTCTATACAATGCTGGTGACTACTTTGAAGGACAGTAACAGGTACAAATATGTAACTCTTTTGTATCGGTTGCGAATAAATAATTGCCACTATTTAAGTTCCAACCCTCGTATAATATTTATGGTTAGCTGGCTATCTAAACTTATGTATTTTAGTAATGTTTTAAATTTCACTGTGTAAATTATTATACAACTTAATTCCCTAATAGAAAATGCTGTTTTAAGGGTTTGTTTGTTTTTCTTTGGTAAATGTAATTACGAAGTGGCTTTCGTCCTCTGGTGATTTAAAGAACTAATAGTGAAATGCGTATAAATTGGCTGTACACTTGATACACATGGCCTTAATTCAGCATACATATTTGTTGCTCAATAAAGTTTTAATTTGTCCGTTACATGGGATGTTGATCGAACTAACAGACTATGGCATCGACAGTATTATACTCGTATTTGTTACACTGTAATGCATTCAGAGAAGTGGGTTAGGTACACATTTTATGTATCTGTATGGCCTGTTCCTTAAAAGATGGAGTGGATATATGGCTGCAGCTTCTTTCACACTACCGTCTACGTGTAAGTCGTTGCTGAGCCGTGCTGAGCCCGGCTTAGGCGTTGCTTTAAAACTTGGCTGTTACTCTGCGTTTTGTTTCCCGCGGTTATTGCGGTTATGCCGTGGTTCTTCCTCTTTCTACATATGGCATCAGCGATGTATCGATATTTGCACCGTATACCATCTTTGGTCTGGTGTTTATACACTACTGGCCATTAAAATTACTACAACGAGAAGAAATGCATATAATAAACGGGTATTCGTTGGTGAAATATATTGTACTAGACCTGACATGAGATTGCATTTTCACGCAATTTTGGTGCATATATTCCGGGAAATCAGTACCCAGAACAACCACCTCTGGCTGCAATAACGGCCTTGATACGCCTGGGCATTGAGTCTAACAGAGTTTTAATGGCGTGTACAGGTACAGCTCCCCATTTAGCTTCAACACGATACCACAGTTCATCAAGAGTAGTGACCAGCTTATTGTGACGAGCCAGTTGCTCGGCCACCATTGACCAGACATTTTCAGTTGGTTAGAGATCTGAAGAATGTGTTGGCCAGGGCAGCTGTAGAACATTTTCTGTATTCACAAAGGCCCGTACAGGACCTGCAACATGCGGTCGTGCATTATCCTGCTGAAATGTAGGGTTTCGCAGGGATCGAATGAAGGGTAGTGCCACGGGTCGTAACACAACTGAAATGTAACGTGCACTTTCAAAGCGCCGACAATGCCAACAAGAGCTGACCCTGACGTGTAACCAATGGCACCCCATACCATTGAGCCAGTGATACGGCAGTATGGCGATGACGAATACACGCTTCGAATGTGGGTTCACCGCGATGTCGCCAAACACGGACGCGACCATCATGATGCTGTAGACAGAACCTGGATTCATCCGAAAAAATGACGATTTGCCATTGTGCACCCAGGTTCGTCGCTGAGTAAACCATCGCAGGCGCTTCTGTCTGTGATGCAGCGTCAACGGTAGCCGCAGCCATGGTCTCCGAGCTGATAGTCCATGCTGCTACAAACGTCGTCGAACTGTTCGTGCAGATGGTTGTTGTCTTGCAAACGTCCCCATCTGTTGACTCAAGGATAGAGACGTGGCTGCAAGTTCCGTTACAGCCATGCGGATAAGATGCCTGTCATCTCGATTGCTAGTGATACGAGGCCTTTGGGATCGAGCACGGCGGTCCGTATTACCCTCCTGAACCCACCGATTCCATATTCTGCTAACAGTCCTTGGATCTCGACCAACGCGAACGGCAATGTCGCGATACGATAAACTGCAATCGCGATAGGCTACAATCCGACCTTTATCAAAGTCGGAAACGTGATGGTCCTTACACGAGGCATCACAACAACGTTTCACCAGGCAACGCCGGTCAACTGCTGTTTGTGTATGAGAAATCGGCAGTCTCTGTGCAGTGTCGGAGCGTGTGGGGGCTGGTCTGAGTGCTGCGAGGTTCTTGGCTCACCGACACAGGACATGAAATTTGAGTGGTGATTTAATTACCGAAGCCACGTCTGTTCACGTTGTTCCCTTGTTTGATGGTTCGCTGTTGGCGGTATTCCTGGAAGCAACAGTGTTCGAATTGGTGAAGATTTAGCCGCCGTATGGTGGAATTAACTATATTTGTCGGTTTGAAATTCAAGTTCACCAGCGGAATTTTCTGCCTTGTGGCCGTTAGTGTTCCGGTTACCTGCCCTGGTCGTTGACGTAATTTTCGGCAGTGTCCTTACCTCACCTGTTGTCGCTGACCAACATGGTTTGTATTTTTTGACAGCTTAATGTATTTTTGGTTGTGGGCGGCTATAACTTTTTGGCTTTGGAAATCTCGTATTCTGGTCGGTGGTTAGCAGGTCGTCATGTCGGTGGGTCTCTGACTGTCTCTTGGTTGTGTTGCCGGCGGATCGAGTATAGTTGGGCCGACTTCTTGTCTCGCCTAAGCGAACGTTAAGGTTTCAAGGGCACCCTGAGCCCCTGGAAACTCCTGAGCGCCGTTACCTATACTGCCTTTCGTGTTGGCGTTTAAGTGTGTATTTTTAATGGCTGATAGCTGATGGCTGGAATTTGTATGCTTGTAATTGTGTTTTTAAAATCAAAGGCCTTCAGCCGTTATAAAAGTAAGTTTTTCTAAACTGGGCAAGTCTTATTGTCTGAAGATAAAGCTTGGGCCTTTTGCATGATGAAAATTTATTGTATTGTTTTAAAGCATCGACCTTCAGCCGCCTTAAGGTTTAAGGTTCTTACTTATCATGTACTACATTCTTTCAAGATAAAGCTGTGGGCCGTCTGCCTGTTGAAAATTTATAGTAGTTCTGTTGTTCTTAAAATAATGGTCCTTCAGATACTTTAAAAGTTTCGATTCTTACTTATCATGTCTTACATCACTTGGGCTTAAATACTATGTAAGGTTAAAGCCTGGATCCCTCTGTCTCAAAACATATTAATAGCTGTTGTATGTAATTCATGGGTCTATAGCCATTTTAGAGTTAATGTCGTTTTCTGTCGATAATCAAGCACTGTAATGTTGGGAGAACTACATAAAGTTTTATGTTTGGAGATTAACTGACAGCCGCTCATTCTGTCCCCCTTCCACAATTCGTGTTACTTGTCTTGCCCTGCGGGTGTAGGAGCACGTCTCAGCTGTTTTCAGGCATTTTATTCATGTTATCGCAACTGCAATTGTAAGATCCTTAAGATGCTAGTATATGAGCAGTAGGGTACTGAAGCTCCCAGGACACTTTTGATATCAGATTGATATGTAAATTTATTCAGTTGATCAATTATAACTCCCACCCCCACCCCTATAACAGTCCCACCACCAACTACCACCTACACCTACACCTCCACCCGAAACCCACCACATCACCAGATGACGTCATGTGTTTTCCTCAGCCTGCACATTGCTCTCCAACCCCTGCCCCTCACCCATTCCCATTGGTAGGAATTGCAAATATGATGGCAATTTCGAATTATGGCGAAAATATTGAAATTTGATGGCAATTAGTTTGTCCCAACGCTACCCTGACATCCCACCCCACCCCACCGCACCCGGAAGTGGTCTGAAGTTCAAAATGATATTGCTATTTCCATGACACTAACTCTGGTACTTTTGGACAGAAAGTCCAAGTGCACCCACAACACAAGGAAACTGTCCAGATGCAGGAGACGAATGTTAGGTTAGTATACTTTGTTTATTTTGATTGAGAAGTTGAACTACAGATTGGTCTTAATTATATATTTAGTTGTAGAGATCACGCTAATTACACAGCTATATACATAGCACTACCTAAATAATGCATAAAATAGCAATGGGACTCTAAAATTTCCATACAACTGATGTTATTTCTCTGGGAAAAGATTTAACAATACCACTCAACAGAGAGGAGTTTGATAAGTGTATTAGCTGCAAGCACGCAGCTGAGGACTGTATCTGTTGCTGTATGACTTCAGAGTTCGCTACAGATGCCTGACCGGCAATCGCTCTAAAGCCCAGGTAATCGAAAAAGATACATGTGACTACTGCTGATGGAAAACGTTTCACTGTTCTAATTACACAGTGAATTGGTGGTGACAAAAATCAGCAATCATAATCAATGGGGGAAAATGTAGTTCCGAAAGATGGCAGAGGGGTGGCAGTTGAACATGCATTTTCCTCATAGTACGGCTGAGAACTAGCAAAATTATAGGCACTCGCACCTCCCTTAATTCATTCCACTACCTCCCTCCCCCCTCCTTCCACCTTTGGCGGGAGGGGGGGGGGGGATAAACTGCTACAGTGTGCCATGCATTTATCTCTAGCATACTGCCATCCTCCTTGAACACAGGCTGCACCCAGCCTTGAGGCAATGGTCTAGGCATCAGCCGTTCGCCAACATCTGTTGCGATAACTCAGGACCATCCCAAGTACAAACTGTTTGTTCATCGAAACAAGTAGCTGCACTGCACTGCCCCTCACTCTGCCTCTTCAGTTGTGGGGTAGTAGCCCTGGTGACCTCGCACACAGAACACCCACCAAATAAAGTGGCCAACTTTCTGAACGTGAAAAAGCTTCACTCTATCAATAGTATTTAACGTCAATGCACTTCTTGTATGTGTGTATCATTTAAAAAGGAAAACACACTCAGTATAGTTTTTATGTTTGCAGCATCTTATTATTTTGCGACACCTAACAAAGAGAAAAAAAAAAACACAGCACCGCCATCGATCATAGATGACCAGACTGCAGAGGCCTACATATGTGCACCCTGCATAAAACTGAGGAAAAAATACTTCCACTACGTTGCTGCGATAACTACTGATCACCGCAGAGTGTCCTCATTATATCGAAACCATCATTGGAGTAAAGAAAAAGCGAGAATTTTAACTCCAAAGAAAAATTGAGATTTTTGCTCCATAACAGTTCTCTACTGATCTGTCTGTAAAGTTTCTATCATAGAGCAACTATCATTTGTAATAGCAGCAGATTTTTGGGTTCTAGTTTTGTAAGCAGTTTGATCACGTCAACTTATTTCACACACTATACTCACATGTCGGTAAAAACACTCATTTCGACGTTCTACAATGAGTTATAATTAAGGTAGTGTCTACTGTATAGTTAGAAATTATGAAGTATGAAATAACATAGGGTTTGTGGTAACACATTTTTAAACACACAGTTGTGATGATAATAATTAAAACAGTTGTGATTCCATTAGAATAAATACAGTGGAGTTCTGTTAGTTTTATAAGGAAAATTGATGTAGTTTTGAGAGATCTATATGCATCCAAACTTTAATCAGTTATACCACTGCTTATAATAGAACCTCCTATAAGATTTTACCACACCTCTCTGCTCCTAATGTATCAAAAAACGAATATCATCTTTGTGTTGACACTAAGCAATTACATATACATGTATCACTCCACTGGAGCTGGTGGGCAGTGGTCGAAGTCTCTTGCACAGATCTGCACGAAGTTTTGTCAACAATACTGTAGGAAGATAATATCCAACAGACTATTAATCACAAGAGAGGGTTCCTCTATTCTTCTTTCATAAGCAGTTTAGTACATTGTTTTGTGTTCTTTGTTGTTGTAACAGTTCCAAGCAGTGTACAACTACAGCTTTGTGCACCACCACTTTTTCTACTACATCCGGTCCGTGTCACATGCTAAACCGACATTAAAACGTTTCAGTCCATTGGCTCTTACAGAAAGCTGAACAATGCATGGTGTAGCTGTCAAGCTACCACCACACAGAAGTTGGTAGAAGTAAAATGCACAGGTGATGTTACCCAATGAAAAAAGTCGGGAATACATCGCAACGTGTCGAAATTGGAAGAGCTTGCGGAATTGTAGAACATTTCCAACAGATATCCAAAGGTGGTATTGTGGCTCGCGTTGGTGCTGTTGGTTGGTTTCCACCCTCTGTCGGAGACCAGACCGTATCGTTTGTCTTCTTCTCGTGCTGACTGGCGCCACTTGGCTTCACCAGCGTTGCCTGCCCGCTAGTGGCAGGATATGGATATGTAGTAACTGTTGCCCTACCTTTGGAACGACGTCATTGTTCTTCTGGGTCGTGTGAGTGGGGCAGTTCAGTTGAGGACTCAGGAGGAAGCAGGTCCGCACGGTGCTTGATCACTCCGAGACCGCTGGCAGCGCACATGGACTGCTGGATCGAAGGTCCATGGTCACGAAGGTGCAGGACCTGGTTGTAAACCGCATCCTGCATGTTCTAAGTTGAGTGCATTTGGATTGAAGTAGAGAAACCTCCGCTATTGTGAGATCCTGTAGTCATGGACTGTGCGGCTGGTCCCGGCGGAGGTTCGAGGCCTCCCTCGGGCATGGGTGTCTGTGTTTGTCTTTAGTATAACACATGTGTTGTTTGATAAGGCGTGCTGGCTTACACTGCGCCGCAGCACGGAGCGTCATTCGCTCTGCGAACGTCGAGGAGTGCGGACGCTTAGCTCTGGGTGTGTCGCTGGGCGTTGGCTTGCTACGTTCACTTGTGTTAACGTGCCACAGCAATGCCTCTGCGACGTGCATGCCGTCGTCGTGTTTTATTATTGTATTTGCTGTTTTATTGTGTGTATCTAAATTTTTTATTTAACTGCCATTTTTGGCGTTACAGCAAGTTTCAATGATTGTTCTACTAAGTTTAGCATCATTTTGTCTTACCGGTTTGGTGATCAGTTGCCTGTCTTTTTAAATTAACCTTTGCAATTGCATTGCTATTTTACAGTATTTTTGTTAAATTTTTATAATTGCCGTTCTTGGTGTTAAAGGCTTTTAGCCGTGACTGTGGTTACTTGCTTTAAAATTCTAATTGGGATCACATTGGCTTGTTTTTAAAACATAATTTGCTGTGTCTGTATTTTATACTCATTTGGTAAATTGTAACACACTGAAAGAAGTGGTAATTACACAGATGTTTATTCCTTCATTAATAATGTGTGATATCTTTATTTATTGCTGAGTCTGGAATTACCGTTTTTAAATAAATGTGTGCAATTTCACCAAAAGGGAACCACCAGTAACTGATTGTGGCCGCATCCACAATCGTAACCGAATCCAGCTTTCCTTGACTACCAGGTTTCAGGTACCCTATACAGTTAATCTCATCTATCACAGTGATGGGGTAGCGGATATCTCAGTGTTCTGTTTCGAAGAGCATTGTTCTCTTATTTTTCAGATACATGTTCACTGTACTGGTATTGAGCCTCGCTGGAAGGTGTTTCCACAGCACATGTGAGATTGTAATAATAAAATCTTATTGGTGAAAATAACAAACATCTGAAGGGCATCGCAGTATATAGAAATAGGATAAGTCTGCAGCATTGAGGAACGCATGCAAATAACTGGGAAGGTGATGACCCCAACGTTGAATATTATTCTCCTCAGTGACAAGTAGCAGGCAGTGTTCCGCCAAGGCTCTTTCCATCTCAACCAAATGGCGTCAGTCAATCATTAAGTGGCAATGAAAAGCATATCAGTGGATGCAATGGACCGTCAGGAGTCGTTCAATGTGGAATGACGTACTGTAATACGCACTGCAGTTGACGGTGTGCCGAATCTTTGGAGTTTCACCAGTCGTTCCGTAATTTCAATGCCTGCCAGTGACAAAGCACAATGCTTCCAAATTTCTGTACCATCACTAAATCACCTCTCCAATACTTTGTAAGTACAATATAACAGATTGGGAATGCAGATAGATGACAGTGCAATACGTCCATTCAATCATATACACCAAACTATAATAGTTGTTCCACAATTTCGACGCCACACAGTAGAATGATTACCAGATTCTGTATCATCGCTAAATCACCCTTCCACTACTTTTCAAGTTACGTATATTGAATTGTGACGGCAAATAGATGACTGTGCTCTATATTCATTCGGTCATATACACCAAACTATACCAAACAGCGTTCCATACCGATGCAATTAGATTATCTATATATTCCAGCACATAGATGATACTGCAGAATTTATGGTTACGACTGGACATCTTTCCCTGTATGGATGGGTGTCACAGGGTATTCTCGCATTTGTAGGATAAAATCGGAGATAGATAGATCCCTCCCACATTGTCCTTGACAAACCCTCCCTGCTCCACTGTTGCCAATTTAATTTATTTCTTTTTCATTTATTTACATGTCAAGTTCCATAGGACCAAACTGAGAAGCAAATCTCCAAGATCATGGAACGTGTCAGTACACGAAATTACAACATAAAAGTAATAATAGATAAAAATAAATGTTCATGAACACGAAAAAAGTCAGTCCATAAGTTTAAGTAAACGCAATCAACAATACAATAAGAATCAGCTTAATTTTTCAAGGAACTCCTCAACAGAGTAGAAGGAATAACCCACGAGGAAACTCTTCAGTTTCGATTTGAAAGCGCGTGGATTACTATTAAGATTTTTGAATTCGAGTGGTAGCTTATTAAAAATAGATGCACCAGTATACTGCACACCTTTTTGCACAAGAGTTACGGAAGTCCGATTCAAATGCAGGTATGATTTCTACCAAGGATTAACTGAGTGAAACTGCTTATTGTTGGGAATAAGCTAATATTGTTAACAAGAAATTACACTGAGAACTATATATATTGAGAGACCAGTGTCAAAATACCCAGACTCGTCTACAGGGGTCGACAAGAGGTTCGTGAATTTACACCACTTATTATCCGAACCGCCGTTTCTGAGCCAAAAATATCCCTTTAGAATGGGAAGTGTTACCCCAAAATATAATACCATACGAAATAAGCGAATGAAAGTAAGCGACGTAGACTAATTTTCGTGTCGAACGATCACTCGCTTCTGATACCATTCGAGTAGTAAAAATGGCAGTATTAAATCTTTGAACAACATCCTGAACTTGGGCTTTCCACGACAGCTTACTATCGGAACACCTAGAAATTTGAACTCTCTAAACATATACCTTATCTGTGAAATGAAAACGTCAGATTTTGTTGAACTGTGTGTTTTTGTTGTTGTTGTCTTCAGTCCTGAGACTGGTTTGATGCAGCTCTCCATGCTACTCTATCCTATGCAAGCTTCTTCATCACTCAGTACCTACTGCAACCTACATCCTTCTGAATCTGCTTAGTGTACTCATCTCTCGGTCTCCCTCTACGATTTTTACCATCCACGCCGCCCTCCAATGCTAAATTTGTGACCCCTTGATGCCTCAAAACATGTCCTACCAACCGATCCCTTCTTCTAGTCAAGTTGTGCCACAAACTTTTCTTCTCCCCAATCCTATTCAATACCTCCTCATTAGTTACGTGATCTATCCACATTTTCTTCAGTATTCGTCTGTAGCACCACATTTCGAAAGCTGATATTCTCTTCTTGTCCAAACTAGTTATCGTCCATGTTTCACTTCCATACATGGCTACACTCCAAACAAATACTTTCAGAAACGACTTCCTGATACATAAATCTATATTGGATGTTAACAAATTTCTCTTCTTCAGAAACGCTTTCCTTGCCATTGCCAGTCTACATTTTATGTCCTCTCTACTTTGACCATCATCAGTTATTTTACTTCCTAAATAGCAAAACTCCTTTACTACTTTAGGTGTCTCATTTCCTAATCTAATTGCCTCAGAATCATCCGATTTAATTTGACTACATTCCATTATCCTCGTTTTGCTTTTGTTGATGTTCATTTTATACCCTCCTTTCAAGACACTGTCCATTCCGTTCAACTGCTCTTCCAAGTCCTTTGCCGTCTCTGACAGAATTACAATGTCATCGGTGAACCTCAAAGTTTTTACTTCTTCTCCATGAATTTTAATACCTACTCCAAATTTTTCTTTTGTTTCCTTTACTGCTTGCTCAATATACAGATTGAATAACATCAGGGAGAGGCTACAACCCTGTCTCACTCCTTTCCCAACCACTGCTTCCCTTTCATGCCCCTCGACTCTTATGACCGCCATCTGGTTTCTGTACAAATTGTAAATAGCCTTTCGCTCTCTGTATTTTACCCCTGCCACCTTTAGAATTTGAAAAAGAGTATTCCAGTCAACATTGTGAAAAGCTTTCTCTAAGTCTACAAATGCTAGAAACGTAGGTTTGCCTTTTCTTAATCTTTCTTCTGTGATAAGCCGTAAGGTCAGTATTGCCTCACGTGTTCCATCATTTCTACGGAATCCAAACTGATTCTCCCCGAGGTCCGCATCTACCAGTTTTTCCATTCGTCTGTAAAGAATTCGCGTTAGTATTTTGCAGCTGTGATTTATTAAACTGATAGTTGGGTAATTTTCACATCTGTCAGCACCTGCTTTCTTTGGGATTGGAATTATTATATTCTTCTTGAAGTCTGAGGGTATTTCGCCTGTCTCATACATCTTGCTCACCAGCTGGTAGAGTTTTGTCATGACTGGCTCTCCCAAGGCCGTCAGTAGTTCTAATGGAATGTTGTCTACTCCGGAGGCCTTGTTTCGACTCAGGCCTTTCAGTGCTCTGTGTAACGTTCCCTCTTTCTGTTTATTTAGGTTTGATTTGTTTGATTGTTATTCTTTGTTTCTATTATGCGGAATCTTTTTTTTTATTAAATTGAGCCTGAAATTTACGTAATAAATACTTCGCGTGAAGTACGATTTGCAGCATAAACAAAAATTAATTTCGGAAATGTAATCCACTGAATATTAAAAGTAAAGCTTTTGAACAACGCGCGTGACTGGCTAGATACATTCAGAGGGTACGTACATTCGCGTGCGAGTGGTTGCGGTCTGATGAGAAATTTTCATTGTGAAATAATTTCGTCGTAACACACTCGGAGATTGCGAACGTACATTCAGAGTAGAGGCACGTACGTTCTATCATTCCCCGTGGCCTGGGTAAAAGAATGGCAATTATTTAAATCTATAGGTATTTCTTTTGCATCGAACTAATATTTTTATAAGAAAAAGAAGTTTGCAGGTTCTGAATGTCTCGGCAAAACGAATCGGAAGTAATTTTAGCGGCCACGAAAGGAAAGTAGAGAGCACAATTACGTACCTCTATTGTTGAGCAGCGCCGTTTTGAAGATCTTCGGTTCCATCTAAAACTCGCCTTCTCTGCTTAACATAAATACTCCATAGGCATGGGAATAAGGCTTGTTGTGCGATGAAAATAATATAAAACACATCTTGCGTCTTTTAACTCATTCATTTACCACACACACACACACTAGTAATTAGACAGTACGACATCCCACCAGCCCATCAGAACAAAAAGTAGTCGTTCAACAAGAAATAAAAAACGAAGGGCGAAATTGTTCCTATGTCTCTCAAAGATAAAAAGTTTACCAGATATTTCTCTGGTGTGTCACTGGAACAATTTTTCAGCACCCCTGCGATTAAATCACAATATTTTCAGTTCCTTTACATCTGTGAAACTCTTCACGCAGTATCTTATCTCCCATTTCGTCTACATCAACATCCTCTTCCATTTCCATAATATTGTCCTCAAGTACATCGCCCTTGTATAAACCTTGTATATACTCCTTCCACCTTTCTGCCTTCCCTTTCTTGCTGAGAACTGGGTTGCCATCTGAGCTCTTGATATTCATACATGTGGTTCTCTTCTCTCCAAAGGTCTCTTTATTTTTCCTGTAGGCACTATCTATCTTACCCCTAGTGAGATAAGCTTCTACATCCTTACATTTGTCCTCTAGCCATCCCTGCTAAGTCATTTTGCACTTCCTGTCGATCTCATTTTTTAGACGTTTGTATTCCTTTTTACCTGCTTCATTTACTCAATTATATTTTCTCCTTTCATCAATTAAGTTCAATATTTCTTCTGTTACCCAAGGATTTCAAGCAGCCCTCGTCGTTTTACCCACTTTATCCTCTGCTGCCTTCACGATTTCATCCCTCAGAGCTACCCATTCTTCTTCTACTGTGTTTCTGTCCCCCATTCCTGTCAATTGTTCCCTTATGCTCTCCTTGAAACTCTGTACAACCTCTGGTTCTTTCAGCTTTCGAAATGTGGTGCTACAGACGAATACTGAAGATAAGGTGGATAGATCACGTAACTAATGAGGAGATATTGAATAGGATTGGGGAGAAGAGAAGTTTGTGGCACAACTTGACTAGAAAAAGGGATCGGTTGGTAGGACATGTTTTGAGGCATCAAGGGATCACAAATTTCGCATTGGAGGGCAGTGTGGAGGGTAAAACTCGCAGAGGGAGACCAAGAGATGAATGCACTAAGCAGATTCAGAAGGATGTAGGTTGCAGTAGATACTGGGAGATGAAGAAGCTTGCACAGGATAGAGTAGCATGGAGAGCTGCATCAAACTAGTCTCAGGACTGAAGACAACCACAACATCATGTGTAGTGCGAGTATTTAAATTTAGAGGAAGTATTGTGATCGCATGGGGGTGTTTCTCGTGGTTAGGGCGTGTTCCTCTAATTGCCCTTTAGTCAATGCTAAATGCGGAATAATATGAACGAATTTTACAACTCGTTTGACAGCACTATGTGTTTGATCAGCGGGACAATGCAACCTGTAATAAAGTAGCCTCTTTCTTGCAGTGGTCTGTGGACAGTAACATTCCTGACAATTGCCTGGTCTCCCGTGGTCCTGACCTGAGTACAATGGAACATCTTTGGCTTGAGTTTGTGCATCGGCTTCGTCCCACACGCCAGCCTCTAATTACCTTCTCCGGTTTCCCGATCTTGAGGAACAATTGACTCTCATTTCTCGCTAGACACCCATACACCTCAGTGAAAAGTCTCCAGTAGAGTTCAAGCCGTCATAAGGGGGTTTAGTGGATACAGCTCATATTAGTGTCCACTAACAGCTGCCTGGAGACCTTTGATCAGATTGTGTAAGGGTATATAATTTGGAGTGCAACAACTGGTCATTACGGAAAGTACAGGTCGTGGCTATATGAGGCCGACCAGGGGCTGCAGTGGAACATTACTACTTGGGGACATATGACTGTCTATAGATAACACGAACACACAAACACGATAAACACTGGTGAATCCCTGCAGCACATCAAAATTAACTTATACCGTCAAGTGTAAACTAGTCGACCAAGAGGCAACGCAGGGAAGCGGAACTGCACACTAAATGCAAAGAAACCCAACCACAGCTCTTATACCGTAATCGATTTACGACCAATCGACCACTTAAATAACACTCTTGGCCTGTCACAGACACTGCAGCTGGCCCAGGATACCTAGCAGGTGCCAAGCCCCAGTGGTACCCCGTCTCGAAAACTCTTTATATCGACCTAAGATATGACAACATTACGGGGCATTGCACGATACCCAAAACTAACAACCACCCTATCTTCGCATGCTCTGTCACTGACAGCAAGCAATTCGCTACTGCTCTTACTACCCGACCAAACGACCGCAAAAGTAGTTTTCCTTGGCGCTTTCCTTGACACATTTTCACCGCTGCCCTTGAAACCGCTGCCCTTCGCTAGTTTTTCGTCCACTATCTATTTTCTCGATGCCACCGTATTAGTGGGTAATCTTGCCCAGATATACGGATAACATCACAACCCCACATTCCATGAAGTCCTCGTGTAGTAATTAACAAATATGGAGGTGACATAGTTTTTATGAGATGGTCACCACGTCATTGTGGGCATGGAAGGGCTCGACCCCTTTGCGTGATAAAAAAAAAATGCACTGGAACTTTCAGTTTCGGACCACGAACTTGGCAGGATACATGTCGGTTCGCGTGTCACTCAGCAGCACATTCCCGGCTGACACACTGTCTTACATGTGTGCTCTCAGGGCTTGTAAATTTTTCAGTGACCTACTTCATTCTCCGATAATATTTAACGGGTTTTTTCTTTCCTCCCTCCGGTTATGAGAACTTGCGCTGTTATTCAATAGTAATTGCTGGTCAGAACTTTGCAGCTTTTCATGAGGCGCAACCGTCGGGAAATGGATTTAGTAGTGGTTTAACGAACAGAGAGCTCTTTTTATTGTCGTGAATGAAAGACACTCGAAAGATGCGGTTAATTTGAAATTTAACTTTGATTGATTATGAGCTTTATCACCCTTAATGTGACAGTGATGAGTACATTGTATAGGGACTTTCGAGTCCGTCTACAGACTTTAACTATTAGGAAACACCCTGGGTGCTGAGCTGACAGTTTGGACTCACTATATGTGCCAGTAGCATGCAGTAGCGTATGGACATTTTAATAAAAAAAAATTTAAAAAAAGTTTAATAGCGTAAGCGTAGGCTGCTGCAGCCGCTGTCACTCTCAATAAAATTCTTTAGCGCTGTCGACAGGACTGTCAATACATAAAACTGTCCGACGTTTCAGTCACTTATGCAAAAGATCTTCCTCAGGGCTTTTTATTAAGCTAGACTGTTGAATGTGAGAGACTTTAGATCTTATATAGCACCAGAGAAAGCTGCTTTACGTAATTTGATGGGACGCTTGATGGTAGAAGGGGTGTTAGACGTTCGTTATTGGTGCGTCCTTGTCATTGGTGGGTAAAGACGTATCTCACTGGTGTTTAGATCACGTCTTGCCATTGGTGGAAACAGATGAATCAGAAACGGACGGTAGTTGTGACGTAGCACCGCCTACTCGTTGTCAGGTGCTGGCAGCGGCGTGCCCGCGCTCAGTGTGTGTACGACCACCGCGGTGCCCCGCTCGCACGTGTAAGTCGCTTTGCGCGCTGTCCGCTATCTAATGTCTCTCTCATTAGTCAGTGTAGCTCAGCATAAAGCCCTGAGACAGGCCGTCTACAATAGTGGCCGAAACGTCGGACAGTTTATGTATTGACAAAGCGGCCAACAACCCAGAACAGTTTAATTGACAAAGTTCAGTAGCATTAACAGAAATGGGTTCGTCTTGGCTACATAGATTTGTAGTCGCTTGCATTTCTGTCACCAGCCTAATGATATGTTCTTATGCTTTTATGTTCTCTTACAGCTATTATACTGCATCAGAACTCCCCAAGTTGCGATAAAACACCTTCCCTTAGGTTTCGTGCTTTTATGTAGCGTTTAATCTTCATATTTTCTTGTCAGGTATCCTTCACCATCGATTAGAAGCTCGTGTGAGCGCCACATGAAAAAAAGTGAGAGGCAGATGTAAATTTTCTTCTGGCGGACGCAATGCTAACGTGCCATGGTGTTTTTGTAACAAATTTGCCAAAGTACATGGTATGTCTCAGTACACGCTGGCGTGAACTGCGCTGTTCATTTAACCCGCCGAGTTATTTTTAATTTCCATTAAAGAAACAACCAAAAGAATTCTTCCGACAGTCACAAGGAACGACCACAAATGATACTAGTCTTTGTAGGAGCAACTTACATTCCACTTAGATCTGACACTTACGGATGCAGGTTCACTCGCCCCCCCCCCCCACCCCCTCCACCCATCATCACCACCAGATAACGAATGGCCAGACACTTGGTGACATTTAGACTAGAACCCTCGAGGTTACGTTAACTATATTTCTATGAAACCTGACACGATCAAAGTTTCTGGAGCACTTTATCTTGATTTTTAATATAAAATTAGTCTTGATCGCACATTTATAAAAATATGCTCTGTCTCGATTGCTAACTCATGATTTTCATATTTAAAATAGACATAAAAAATATTGTTCGCAAATACTTCTACGCACTTACAATATTTAACTTATAAAAAGAAAAGAAAATGAATGAGTGTAGCATAAGAATTTCGTTATACTGAGTAACTCGTCAAATGTAATACAAACTTGTACAGTGTCATAAAAATTACTGTGTGGTCTATGATGCTACTATTTAACATAGAGACAAATGCACATCTGCTAGAGAGCACAACGGCGTGCACGGTAGCATGATTAAAGTTATCGTATAAAAAATCATACAAAAACAAAGGAAAAGACTATTGGAAGTTAAATTATGTGCAGTTAATGATCATATTTTAACATGATTTTCTATGGTATCCGGATGTTGTAACCAATTGGAAACATACCACGCCATTAGTTTAACTATGTTTTTGAACACTAAAACCGGTTTCTTCCACCAGTGACGTTTTGCAAATGATTATGAACCCAGCGCCGATGAGATACACAGAAAAAGGGAAACAGCAACTCGTATTCTAATCTGTATGCTATTAGTAACCAACTTGTGACGAAACATGTAAACGTACTCGTACGGTACACTGTGGTGTATATTATAATTTTCATGCTGTTCTAACCGTGCACCACCAAAGACAAAATCGGTTCACAACAGTTACTTATACTGATTACATTACGGGTCGGGAGATGTACAGAAGTCTTATTTTACGAAAAGTTCATATTAATTGATGTTATTAATATATACAAAGTGTCCATCAAACGGTTCTAGTAAGAAATTCAGGAATGAAATAGAAGGAGTGGATCACCAATAAATCCCTTAGGATCTTCTTAAACTGAACTTTACTACTAGCTAAATTCGTTATGGCTGCTGGAAATATATTGTTAATGTGTGCTTCTGAATAATTGACACCTTTCTGGACCGGAGTAGGTAACCTTAAACTTTTGTAAAGATACTTAAAAGTTGTTCCCATGGAGCGAACTGTTGGTATATTATTTACGATAAATTTCATTAACGCGTCAATAACTGGGAAGCCATAGTCAGTTTATTTCGCCTTTGGTTTAAAGACCTCTTCGATAAACTGACTAATATTCCGTCTCTAATGACAAAGGGTTAACGTCCACCTTCCCGTTAAACTGTATCTGACGTGGAGGGGGATTTCTCTAAAAACTTTTTTCTTCCAGGCATCAGCATCTTGTTCCTGGCTGTGAGGGGGATAGACTTCTAACCAGCTTGGAAGAACAAGAGGTGTACATCAGCATGGATAAACCGGACTTGTACAACCTCGGGTGTGTTCCCCTCACGCAACTGGCCGCCAAACAGGTTGACGACCTGTGGTCGGTCTTCACGTGGCCGAGACAGCCACTGCCCGTGCTCGACATTGGCTGCGGGCCAGGTGACGTCGCCAGGAAGGTGGGTTCTTCACTTTCAGGCACGTTACTACTCCATCAGAAAATCGACGACTAAGCAACTCTCTTGCGTTTTGTAAAGTATCGTCGCTCCTGGATACCTAGGACCACAGAGAAATGGAGGTATACACAGTGTTCATTTTCACAGAAGACACTGAAGTATCTCTAAACTACACTTCGGACCAAAAAACAGTTCAAATTCGAATTTGATTTTCTCGGAGGGGGACATCCAATAATACCATACTCAACCAGCCACTCAAACCCGCGCCTGGCTGGTATGGGCAACTTTGAAATCTTCAATGGGAACCCCCGTTTTTTTTTATTGCAGATTATGATTTTACGGCCAAATCTGTATACTTTTGTCTGAAGCATTTTCTTCTTTTCGACACAGATGACGCTGTAATCAGAGGAACAGAAGTGGGTACCCCATCGTCATTTATAACATGATACTCAGTGGCCCTTGAATGACATTTGGGATCGCACCTCCATGCTGTGAAGTTAGGCCAGGCCAGTATTTCGTAAATTTTAATTGGAACCCCGTTCGCATCATCGTATTCCTCCGACACATCAAACAGAGGAGTAACTGACGCGGCACTGTGGCCATGGCTGGCGACGAACTCTACTCTCCTTTTCCATTTCGAGTAAGTGTTCAAATGTAGTATCGCCATCCCCAGTACACTTAATGATCCACTTTCCAAATGACCGTACACAGGACAGAAGCATAGATGCGGGAATAGCAGCATCGCCGTTTCCGATTCTGTCGGCCGTGTCTTCACGGCTTGTTGTCACATGCTGTTGCACTTTATCTTTTACATATCATAAAGGAAGATGTCCAGTGACATCAAGTCCGGCGACCTAGCAGAACAATTAACAGGGCCACTTCTTCCTATCCACTGACTAGTGAAACACGGCTTAATAGCTCCGGTGCTTCAATTGTGTAATGCACTGGGCAACCACCATGCTGAAACCATATAAGTTGTCGAACGTCCTGGGCAATATCTTTCAGTTGTACCCATAGTTCGTGTTTGTGCCCCTTCTACCTGCTGTCGATAAGTTGCGGACTAACGAGTTTGTTTCCTATGACGCCACACCATATGTTAACCGACCAAGGACGCTGATAGTCAACTTGCTGTAACCAGTGACGATTGTCGTCACCCCAGTAACACATATTATCCCGATAACGCAACCATAGTTTGCGAATGGAGACTCACGGGAAAATTGTTTCTCGGCAAATAACGTGGAGATCGATTGCATTTGTTGACGTGTCCATTTACAATCCACTACCCGGTTATGGAAATCGGCGCCATGGAATTCTTGATGCAGCGTCTTGTGGTGTGGATAATCCCTATGACAATGCAATATTATACAATAGAACCTACGAACATGTTAGAATCGCGGTGTAATTGCTTATCCGTGGGCTGTGCTGCACTGCCGCTATTGCAGCTATTTCATTAGCTTCTCCTTCAACAACAATTTGATATACCAGATTACGAGTAAATGGTAGCTTTAACGCGCCGCTGCACAGATTGAGTAAATGAGATAATATAGTGAGTATCAACTACCTTTTTCGTAGTACTGTTACTTTCTGTCTTGAATTTTCCATTGCGTAATAAGTAACAGATCAATATATCCTTTTCGAAAGCAAGAAAAAACATGGTGCTCACGATTAAACAGGGATTATTTATGCAAGATTTTACAAAATTATCCCATAATTTGAGAGGCGATGCCAACGGCCTTGCCGCCGTGGTAACACCGGCTCCGTCAGATCACCAAAGTCGGGCTGTGCTAGCACTTGGATGGGTGACTATCCGGTCTGCCGAGCGCTGTTGACAAGCCGGGTGAACTCAGCCCTTGAGAGGCAAACTGAGGAGCTACTAGACAGAGCAGTAACGGCTCCGGTCTCGTAAACTGACTTACAGCCGGGAGAGCGGTGTGCTGACCACGTGCCCTTCTATATCCACATTCAGTGACGCCTGTGGGCGGACGATGACACGTGGCCAGGCGGCAACGTTGGGTCTTTCAGGGCCTGTTCGGACGGAGTTTCTATTTTTTTGAGGCGAGAGTGTGGTCCAAACCAAGACAAAAATATCCAGTAAACATGGCTTCTAAAACGTATATATTAATAGCTGTGACCATTTGTTCAGTGTTAGAAGTTTGTTTCACACGAGCCTTTATGAACAAATGCTCATAGCACTTAAGGTATACATTTTATAGCCCATGAATACTGGAGTTTTTCTTCTTGTTTTAGTCCATACTGCCACCTTTCAACATACGGTACGATTTTTTTAACTTCCAGTATAACGAAACATTGGACTCTGCGTTTAGGTCTCGCGCTGTGAGGATTCGATACACTCTTAATTATGTATATAGACAGTTCATCCGTACCGGAAACCGAGAATATCGACAACTTTTGCCTGTTATCAGCATTGATACTGGCAAAATATTGGTCTCAGGAATTGCAAGGCTTTCGAGAATGTTTTAATTTCACGTTTGAAGTCGGATATCAAATGACAAAAAGATATTTTTATAGTGAAAAAATTGCAATTTTACTTAAACTGTCCAATTTTGCTTCTTGCCAAAATTGATGATTCTAGATGAACGGGAAGTAACTGTACTTTTGATGAGTGAGCTTGCGAGTGTCAAAATGTGTCATAAATGGCTGTACCTTGTGATTTCACTGTCTTGGAACCTTTACATTTTTACTCCGTCAAGGGACCGTAGATCTTAGCATGTGACATAATTTTCACAGTAAGGCAGACATACAGACGGAAAAATAATCCAACAGAGGTTCGATTTTTACTGGCTGAAGTAAGGAACGCTAAAAAGAAACGAATTGTACGTATATCGTGTTTTCATCAGTTTATGAGCAATGTTCTGACACAAGGGCACACAAATCTGGTAACGAATCCATCTCCAATAAAGCTCAAACGCAGCCGATGTTCCTCACACAAGCGTTGAACGCTTGCTGAAGACGTGGACCCGGCAATCACACCCTACGTATACAGGGGCCGGCCATAGCCCATGGAGTTTCCACGATACCGACGGGTTTTCAAATAGATACCCGTTGATGATACGCCGCCTGAACTACCTTCCAGTTGACGCAGGCTCTATAGGATGGTCATAAACAGTCTGAAAAGCTTGTAGGGGTGTTGCAGGGTAGGTTGTACTGAGAAATAATTATTGAGAACAAAATTCATACGCTGCAGCAAGTCCGATTTAATTAGCAATTCAAGCATTTGTACGGGCAAAAGTGCGGTAATGCACAGACATCTGTTAGTCCGTGAGTTACCACTTCTTCAAGTTCTCACTACCAGCTAAAATATGCCTTTTCCGGAAGTTATAAATTTTTATCTAGGTGAGTAGAAGCTACGTTTGTGCTGTCTGAGGAAACGAAGGAAGAACATATTTGGCTACAGCTTCTCCGGTACGCTGCTTGAATACACGCGTTATACTACTTGTCTAGCTAACTAGAATAATAACGAAATCGGAAACGATTAATAATTATTTGTCAGTGCAACCTACCCTGCAACATCCTTGCAAACGTTTCAGGCCGTTCCCCTACCGCCCTATACAATTCTCAGTCTTTAGCTGGCCCGGTGAGCTATGTTCCGCGGACAGCGCGGCGAGCCGCCTCCATGTACCAGGCCACGACACACGGACTGGACGCTCTGTAATATGCACCGTGTTCTCCATTCGAAAACTGTGGCCTCTTTCATCACCCTCCTCTTTTCTCAATATTCGACATCTGGAAATTGCACAGCACGGTTGTATCAAAGATATGCAATACCTGTGGATCGCTTTGCCTCTTCAAAGAAACGGAAGCACTGATTAACTTTATATGCTGCATAGCTTAGAAGAGCAAATCAGAAAGTATATTTCTGCACTGGCAGGTTTTAGCCCCGCGGCTGCCACCGGGTACGAAGCTGGTGGCCTGCGACATCAGCCCAGAGATGGTGGAGTTCTGCAGGCAGCACAACGCGCTGCCAGGCACCATCACGTACGAGCAGCTGGACGTGGTTCAGCCCGACCTGGAGAACTCCGACGTGTGGCAGTACGCGCCCTTCGGCAAGGTGTTCTGTTTGCTGATGCTGCATTGGGTACCCGACAACAGGTGTGTACTCATTTTGTCGCCTTATCAACTACTGTGTGGCCTGTCTTAATTCTCCGATTGTAGTTCAAGAGGGGTTATACTTGAACACTCCAACTATTGCTATTGTGGTACTTCCTAGAGTAAGAAATTCCGCAACAATCAGTCATACATTTTCTCCAATACAATTTTTAATTTATCGATTTTTATATCTTACGTTACTGATAAAACTAGAGTATGTAAGGGTTGTTGCCAGACTGGCAGAAGAATGTATTAGCCGGCCGCTGTGTCCGAGCTGTTCTAGGCGCTTCAGTCTGGAACCGCGCTGCTGCTACGGTCGCAGGTCCGAATCCTGCCTCGGGCACTGATGTGTGTGATGTCCTTCGGTTAGTTAGGTTTAAGTAGTTGTAAGTCTAGGGGACTGATGACCTCAGATGTTAAGTGCCATAGTGCTTACAGCAATTTGAGCCATTTTTGAGTGTATTATGTATTAAAACGATGTCACAGAGCACCATGTAACTACGTGGGGATGTCAAGAGGTAAAGATCACTGTTTAAAATAGAAATAAACTATTTTATTTTCAGGCCAATCGCAGCTTTTGAAAGGCATGACGTTAGGAAAAAGTCCGTTAACAGATAGTTAAGTTGTTTGTCATTAAAACACAGTAAGTTTCGCTGCCTAAGGCCACATCGTCATTTGCAACATACGCGGTAAAAAACAAAGAACAGTGTCACCATGTTTTGTGGATATTAAAATTAATAAAGGAATGTCTAAAATATAGTCACAACTTAAAAAGATGGCAGGCATACCCGTCACTCCTAGTCAGGATTTAGTGTTCAGTGAATATTGTCATATGGCCTGCTCCATTTCTTAAAATTTGTTTGCATTAAAAGGCGAAAGAAACTATTTCATAGAGAGCCGCCGCTTAAAGCTTTTTAAAAAGGGCAAGCTTAGCGTTAAAAAATTGTCATTACTAACATGATTCGTCGCGACGCTACGCAGATTACTGTGTGGAAAGTGTCAGGTGGCGGTGTCTTGCGAGTGTGATAGAAGGGCAGCTCAGTGTAGGACAAAGCAAAAGCGCCATGTATGCCCGACAAGGAGAGACTAGCTGCCTGTCGGAACGGAAGCTATCCATGTGGACCGAGGCCCACAAGAAAGGCAGGCCGCGGCGTGTACGTCACGAATGTAGGCCTGCGCTCGCTCGGTCGCTCAACTCAGCAGACAAAAACTACGTTTCTAGATCTGTTAACTCGTAACTAAATGTGTACGTACAAACGAGAATTGCATCTTTTACAGGAATCCGCTATTATGGATTATTACTGTTATTAGTCCTACAATGAAAGTAAGTCCTTAGGCCTACTTATAATTTATTACAGCTGTACTGGGGTACAATACAATTAAAATAATGCCAAAATGAGAACTGTTGTGTGAAATGAGGACTGTTAAGCAGACGAGACTAAATGCTATACACATTTATATCGAGTGTTAGTCTTAAATTACATTTTTGTTGTAATACTGTTAATCAGTAGGAATCCGTAATAGCAAATTCCAGAGATGATGCAATTCTCGTTAGCGTGTACACACTCAGCTGCGAGTTAACAGGTCTAGGAACGCATTTTGTCTGCTGAGCTGAGCCAGAGAGCGAGTTAAGGCCCACCTTTGCACTTCAGTCTGGAATAGCGCGACCGCTACGGTCGCAGGTTTGAAACCTGCTTCTGGTATGGATGTGTGTGATGGCCTTAGGTTAGTTAGGTTTAAGTAGTTCTAAGTTCTACGGGACTGGTGACCTCAGATGTTAAGTCCTATAGTGCTTCGTGACGTACGCGCTGCGTCCTGACTTTCTTGTGGGCCTCGATTTGGACGGTGTGACGTCTTGTACTCATGACTAGGATCGCTGGGTCTGTCTTTACAAACGAGAATAATAAAGAATTTTATTACGTTCGAAAACCAGATTATACAAACAATCGAAATTACCCAGAATGATATGGTGCTTTAATTCCAATTGGTTATTCAACGTGAATTGAGCGTTTTCGTTTTTATATCTAAAAATTTCTACTCTCTAACACGTTCGGAATGTGGCTTTTTGCTTTCTAATGGAATATTTTTAAATTTTCTGAAGGGCTTATGATTCTGTATCCCTCTTCGCTAAGTGCGCTGTTAATTTAGCTCGTGGGATATTTAAGATATGGTGTTCCTGAAATCTTATTTTAAATAATCTACAGGTGTGTCCTATATATTTCTTACGGCAATCATTGCATCTAATACAATATCCAGCCGCTTTATTATATTTGTTTGTGCCTGGGTTTTCTGCTTAAATCCGAAAATGTAAAACATCTGAAGTAATATTTTACATCTCTTACGACTGGAATTTTTTGCGGGTAGTGCACCCAGATATGGTATTCTACAAAAAATAGTGCGTTCCTTTGTCTTCTCGGCTGGTGTTTTGCTTAGCCCTTCACCGAGCTGCCCTTACTCACACCGGAAAGACACTGCCATGTTATACTTTCCACATAGTAATTTGCGTACTGCCGCTACGTGGTAGAAGTGACAATATTTTATTGCCAATCCAGCCCCTTTTTGAAACCTTTTAGCGTCCGCTCACTATAAAATGTTTCCTTTTTTCATTTTAGTTGAAGACAAATTTTGAGGGATGGAGCACACCTCTCCTGTTAGAAGCGACCTTTTTGTTTTATGAGGAGAGGACATGGTACATGTTCGACAGGTCAACTGGAAGAAAAATAAAAGTTGCAAAGGCGTACTGTTTACTGAATATGTTCCTTCTCGATATGTATAAAAATCACGAAAGTTCATGATTCGCTACAGGTTGTTCTGCAAGGCGTCTTTGTACGAGAGACTATGGGGAGAGTAGTATAGATCTAGAAGCTATAAAACAACTTTGGAGGAAGTAAACCCCTCTAATCTCCATGAGACATGAAAAAAAATTCTCATTCACGCTTTGAACTCAACGGAAAAAGATGGAAAGGAAAGTAGCGATTGGTACAGGGGAGAAGCTGCTGCTGGTCACAGTAAAAATAAAACGGCATATCCCGCCGTGGTTACTTCTCTCTCCCCCCCCCCCTCCCCCTCGGTCCACGGTAACGGCATTTATTCATCTATTCGAGTTGTGTGATACATACAGCAGAAGAAAAGTTGGACGTGAAAACGTGTCCCTGACATCGTGTCAGAATGAGAATTTCTAAGAAATCAAAATGGGATGCAGTGACAGGAAAAAATGCCGTCAGTAGCGGATTAGCTGCAACATTCAACAGCAGGCTCCCTCCGTGTCCCTAAGAGTCCATTAGAAGAACATGTCGCTGCCTTTAATACCAGGCTATGTACAACGATGGTATTTTCTTATGATGAATTTAAAAACTCTTTCATTGATCGGTTGGAGGATGAACTAGTCAGACGTCTTAAATTTTCAGAATAACTGTTCTTTGTCCCTGAAAAGGTTGCAATTTTAAAATTTTGTCTATAATTTGATGCAACATTTGAAGCCACAGGAGCAAAAAATTTGTAGTCAGTAATTTTTTATGGGATTAATGACGTGCCATTCTGAATTTTCACCAAGGTGTGTGCAGTCTGATAGCTTCCAAATAGCACAAGATATCAACAGAGAACAAGGAATGATTAGACTGAAGACCTGTAACGACACTGAAGTTACCGTTACATTTAATTTCATTTTTGTGCTCACATTTACAATGCTTTCGTTCTCATAATGTGTTCGGTGCAGGGAACAGCAAGTTGAAACTCATTAATTTAACCACTTTTGCATAACTTAATTAATGAAGTTAAAAACAACTTATTTTTTGGGTTTTCAGTGTTGTTATTGCATATTTTCACCACAAAATAGTTTTGTTGTAATTCGTTCATACGATTCTTAGAAAAATCCAACAAGTCTTGCGTATCTTGAACTGGGGCAAAGCCCCTTAATAAATTAATATTTTCACAGACGTGCTGTCCAGAACATTCACAAGCTGTTGGTTTCTGGCGGAGAGGCTGTCTTCAGCGTAATGGCTAGCATGACTCATTACACAGCGTTTGAAGAAATGGCGAGAGACTCGCGTTGGGCCCAGTACATGCAGGTAAAACTTAGGTCTAGTTGACAACCTGCTAAATCTCAGAAATACTTGGCAAATGATAATACTAAAAATGCCCTAGCTCAGGAGTAGTCAACTTGTTTTGCTACAGTAAAATTTCTAGCTTCTGACCGCTGATGGGTCTAGTATGTCACTGTTTGTCAGATACGAGGGTGTGCTAAAAAGTAATTACTCCGAATTTTTAATTCTGTTCTCTATACAGTTCGAGGCATTAAAGATCTTGCACATTACTCGGTCGACATGGTTTTGTGATGTTGCGTGTAAAATAGAGGTGTGTAACGTTCACTAAGTAGGTGCGTAACAAACGACATGCTGTAATCGAGTGCCTCTAATTGAAATCTGTAGCTGACTGAAAACTGTGTACAGTGATGATTGTATCGACATCAGTAATGTGCGATGCCGAGTTGTTCGTGCTCGTAATGAAGCGGGTAAAAGTCGTCGACGGAGACCAAGAGATCAGTACAATAAGCAGATTCAGAAGGATGTAGGTTGCAGTACTTATTTCGGGTTGTTGCTTTCGCTAACAGCTCAAATAATTTACATCCAAAACTTGTATTTACAGTAGAGCACGAAAGTAACAATAGTATTAATTTCCTGGACCTCACAATTACAAATAAGAATGGAAAACATAATATTTCTATTTATAGAAAACCCACGTCAACCGACATAATAATAAATGCTAAGTCATGCAATCCATCAAGATACAAAATGGCATTTTTTATAACTATGATACATAGGACACTGAAATTTCCTCTCCAACATGATGCAATCCAGAATGAAATTGACACATTAAAACAGATAGCGGTTGCCAACAATTATAATTCCCTTCAGGTTGATCTGTTATATCAAAAATTACAAGAGACAAGTGATGCTGTTACAAATTCCAAGAAGAGATTTACATAAATGACATACATAGAACCTACTTCAGATAAAATAAATAAATTACTTAAGAACACAAGCGTGACAATATCATTG
This sequence comes from Schistocerca gregaria, assembly GCF_023897955.1. NCBI lineage: Eukaryota > Metazoa > Arthropoda > Insecta > Orthoptera > Acrididae > Schistocerca > Schistocerca gregaria. The sequence goes on along the minus strand of NC_064921.1, from coordinate 821,724,104 downwards.
GAAACTAATAACCTCCAACAAATGAAACAGAAACACACAATTGGAGACTCAAATATATATCAAAAGTCAGGCGTTTACAAAATAACATGTAATGACTGTGAGAAACAGTATATTGGCCAAACTGGCTGTAACTTTTTAACACGTTTCGAAGAACATACTACTGGTACTGCACGTACCAAATCAATATTTGCTCAACATCTTGATGGTTACAATCATTCTGAGAGTTGCATTTGTAACAATTAGAAAATATTACATACTGTGCCGAAAGGTCCATAGCTAAATACCTTAGAAGAAATTGAAATCTTTTCACTTCACAAAAGTAATCCATTACCTGTTTTAAACGAAGAACTTCAGTTCAAAGATAAATATTTATTTGAGATTTTCGATTATCTTCTTTAGAATGTTTACTCTTCCATCCTTTGTTTATAAATTCTTAAAAATATTATTAAGACTTTTAGGAAATATTTTATCTTTACATTGTAATTTTATTCACAAAACATTATTTTATGACTGACTATCTGTTTTAGAATTTTTGCTTATATGCTTTTAGACTGCGTATTGCTAATTCACATCCTTCTATTCTTGATACTATGGCTCATAATTTTATAATTTTTCTTCCTTTTTCATTATTTTTATTTGCTTATAAGACTGGAATATGACTTGAGGAATAGCAATGCTTTTAAAAATTGTCACATGTAATTTACATACCAACTTCATAGACAATATTTCATATATACAGACAACTACTTCGTATTGTATTTGTGCAGCATGTAGTATACATGTCAGCTACAGATTATTGCAGCTTACTCATTGAAAATCGTTTCAATAAAGACATGTTGCTGCTCAATAATACATCGTTTGACGTGACAATCTTCGCCATTCCACTTTCACAACAACTTCATTGGAGAGAAGCCTGCTGCCACATCTTTGCACTGGCGTCTGTCCTCACCATGGCAACCACTAGTTCGACAATCGACTTTACAACAAATATAAGTGGAAAGAAGCCTGCTGCCTCTTCTTTGCAATGGCGTCCAACTTCACCATGGCAACCAGTGGTTCCAAATGGTTCACTAACAGGCCTTGAGAGGGCAACCCTTGTACAGCCAAACCGAAGTTCATTTTTCCTACATAGTTAAAAATTTTTTAACGCTTCTTAATTGAAAATAGCTGTTTAATAAGCTAAGTTTATTGGGTATTTATTTTTCATTCTTGACTATATTCTTTTAACTAAGAAATTTTAAATTGTAATTCTTCTTATAACTCATTGGTTAGTAATGACATCATGCAGTCTGAAGTGGGTGGAGCCTCCATTATATACAGTAAGACGTGCACTGGTTTCTTACGATATGGATCCTGTACACCTCCGAAAAACTCGATCCTCCTCACCCGATTGTCTCCCTCATCCTCTCCCACCTCTGCCTGCAGCAGCTCCTGTATTTCCACTTCCCACCCGGTCTCCATCTCTCCACCTTACCCTCTCCCAAGGTGACTACCACCAGCTCCCTCTCCCTGATAACGTCCTCCTACCCTCCATCTACCCCTCCTATTAACTTTGATCCTACCCTCCCACTTCCCGTGTCTTTTCCTTTGGGCATTCTCCCTCCGTTCTCTCTCCTTTTCCCCCCATCCCCCATTCTTCGACCCCTCTTCCCCCAGGCTTCCCCTCCCCCTTCCTCCCTTCGGCCCCCCATCTCTTCCCTGACTGTGGCATCTCTGCTCTCCCTTCTCCCTCTCCCACTCCACATTCTCCTCTCTTAGCAGGTCCCCGGACTCGTACACTCTCAGTTGACATTTGTGGGCTGGAGATCATCGCCATCAGTGTCTTGTGTGTGTGCCTTTGTTTGTGTTTAGTGTTCTTTCGCCATCAAGCTGCCACTCTTCACATGTTCCGTTGCGGTCGCCCGTGTGTTGTGCGCCGTGTCAACGGGTTTTAGTGTTTTTTCCCGTCCAGTGTGAACAATTTCGTGGTTATTGTTTTTCGTGTCTACAGTCTTTGCCCGCCACTTTTATTGTATCACCTGTACCACCTTTATGTCATATTTCTTGTACCACTCATGGCTGAAGAGCGGCGTAATGTGCTGGTGACAGCCCACCTTTCTATAAGGTGATTAAAATAACAATACAGAAGAAAAACTGGTTTCTCCAGTATTGATTCTCCAACAGAAAGAGATTCCTACTCAATGGTAATTGATGTTTTTATAGCTTTATAACTTTATGTATGTTCTTTAATGTATGTAGCCCTCTAATTAAAACTTTGTGTACAATCTGTAGGTCTGAAGACGACTACAGTAGTGGTGGAAACCTGTCACCTTGATAAATAAATCGTGATCAAAACTGTTTTAATAGTAAATATTTGAAAGACATAGATCACTGCCTTTCCCGTAATGTATTCAAAGGTAGTACATTCTTTGATTTCATCAACAGTTTTGTTATATTTGTCTTCATCTGTTGCTGATAAAATAAGCTTAGAAGGACATATTCTAGATAACAGAAAAATAAACAGTAAGAAAAATAAAGTACCTTATCTATTATCAATTCTGGGGGGATTTTTTAAAGTTTATAAAGAAATTATGTGCGATAACGCAATTTTTACTAGAGCTTCTTGTTCTGGAGAGGCAATTCTTCGATGGCCTGTTTATAACGTTGCTGGAATGAAATTATAGATAGACTTCCTAAGGAAATAAAAGTTGTAATAGAACTGATGGCAATTCGTGTACTAACTATTAAATATGAATCAACTTACAAGTTAGAACAACGAGAAAATATTCTGAAAAAATTGAAGGTTAAGATATCTTTTTATGAATTACAACTGTAGAAGTAGCAGGATTGAGTAGTAAGAAAAATTTCGAACTAGATATCACATAACTCTGCAGAATTTGATATGCCATATTTCGAATTTATTACATTTCAGACAAATCGTAAAAATAATCTGTTACTTCACTCTTCGTTATTCGACCACATTACATGGAACAAATGAAATTTTCCCACAGGAAATCTGGAATATTAACCCACAAATTTTATTCTCAAAGCATACAATCCATTTCTCGATTTTAAATGAGTTACACTAGTCATATCAGATGCTGACATAATTCAATGTAATTTCATAACGAACTATCTTATCTATGTGATTAAGGTGATGTGTATAAATAATATTGTAAGTTCACAGGAAAGGACTAGGAATCTTTGTGTGGAACATTTAGTGAACAAATTACTTCAGATACTTCAACGTTTGCAGGAATGTATAGTAAGAAAAATTTAACTTACAATGCTTGGAACAGAATGTTTACTAAAAGTTTTTAACTATATAAATGAATAAAAAATTAGCAAAAGTTAAAGAAATTTTAACATCTTGTCTTCATTTCATTTTAAAATATTTTCAGGAAGATAAAGAAAACAAAACTGAAAAGTTTACTATGTTAATTAGAAAATGATTACTCATTGTATTTCTTGTGTATAGCTCTTTTTATGTAGGTTATATTACCATTTTGAATTTTCATAATCAATTAGGATTTGCGTGAGATCGATGGAAAGCGCTGGCTACAGGACAAGTCAGCTTCAGCTGAACTAGTAGTTTGCAACTCGTATTTTATCCGGTGGCAGGTGGCCTCTAAAGTTAATACTGACCTAGAGCAACAGTATGCGTCAGTGAAAGAAAGGTTGCGCACTGAGTGAACTTCCATAAGCATTCTTTTGCTCTATTTGTAGTATGACTTACGTGAAACATTCTCTCGCGCCAATCTAAGGCAGTTCAAAACTTCTTTCAGAGATGGCGCTGATGGACGATCCATTGACTATAATTGTGGAACATGTTTTACTTTAAAGATAAATTAATTGTTTTTAACGTTGTCTTCATTATTCATACTCTCATTTATATGTTATTCACATTTCTTCACTTCAAATAAAACACGAAAATGTGAAGAAAATAACTTATTTACATCCCAAATGAACTGATGGAAATAGTGCTTGTAGAATATACTTTGTCACTCGAATACCTAATATATATACCATTTTAGAGGACATTTACAGAGTCAAAGCTCTAAACCAAGCATGAAGACTGAAGGATTTTCTCCATCATCTCATGACATCATCAAAGCTTCAGTGGTTAGAGAAGAACTAGCTATTTGACAAAACTTTTTCTATTCTCGCTTTTGTACGATCTATCACCATGTAAAGGGCAAGTTTAAGACCCATCCTAAAGGGCGGCTGGTGTGTTTCATCCCGAAATAATGGAGCCCTCTGTTATCTCAGAAGCAAGATGCACGGAAGTAGGGGAGGTCTGAGCCCGGAAGCTCGGTTTATACGACTAACACAGTGGAAGGTGCTCACTAGCGAACGTTTTGCACTTTTTAGGAATGAAGTTAATTTTGTCCTATTAAATTTCATAATCTTTAAATGGACAATATCAAACAACTAAAGCAGTGTGGTGACTGTCTAGAAAAAATAATATTAATGAATTTCATAAAGATAAGTAACGAAAAATGGATTTGTAAAGAAAGTGTATCGAGACATCAGTAAATTAAAGTTACATGTGAATGTGGTAGAACGGTTGGTGAAACGATAACACAAAAAAATCAAGTACAATCGACAGTTCATAAAAATCGTATGGCTGCTCAAGAAGAAAGAATTAGGAAAATTTTAAGCAAAGGATAGATTTCTTATATTCACCATAATTCATTACGTTTCATTTTCTTATGTTCAC